>NW_025767672.1:0-380930 GCF_003918875.1 Haliotis rubra
CAACAACAACAACAACAACAACAACAACAACAACAACAACAACAACAACAACAACAACAACAACAACAACAACAATAACAAATAACAATAACAACAACAACAACAACAACAAACAACAACAACAACAAACAACAACAACAACAACAACAATAACAACAACAAATATTTGGGAAGTCCTGTAATAATTCTTACAGCTTCCATCTTGAGCCTTTCGAGTTTTAAACTTAGTTCTTTTCGTAGCTATCCCAGACTTCGCATGCGTATTCACAGTGAAGTCTCATAAAACTGTATAAATCTTTAGAAGCGTATTTCTATTAAGAAGATATTTAAGTTTTCTTATTGAGTAAATCGTTTTCGAGGTTTTGGAAACAATATTAGATACATGTGAGGACCATTTGCCGTTCGATGAGAGTCTTATTCCCAAATGTTTATGATCTTTTGCTGTTTTAACAATCTTATCGTCAAATAATAAGTTAATCGAGTAAATATCATCTTTAAGTGAGAAAAGTACTGATTCTGTCTTATCTGGGTTGTATGATATCAACCACTTGTTTGCCCAATCGTTCAACCTTATAGGATTTACGTTCAATAAGGTTTCTATTCTGTTAAGATTTCCAGAAGCCTTGCCTAATGATGTGTCATCTGCAAATAGTCGCGTTATCCAATCTAAATCCTCAGCAATATCATTTACATAAACAACGAATAAAAACGGACCCAAAACTGATCCCTGTGGGACGCCAGCTTGGAGTAATCTTGGTTTAGACAGGGCTCCATTAACAAAGAATTTTTGATAGCGATTACATATGTAATTACATAACCACTCTAATCTACCTTTAATACCATACATTTCCTATTTATGTAGAAGCCCTCTGTGCCAAACACGATCAAAAGCCTTCGAAACATCACAAAAGACCATACAATATTGGTCCTTGTCATCTAGAGCTTGGCATATTTGATGATATATTTCAATTAATTGATGGACAGGTGAACTCCCAGCTTAAATACCAGCTTGGTATTTGTAGAATAACTTGTTCTTTAAACTTTAAAAAAGTGTATGGATGCTCGAAAAATTGAAGTTTTCCCACTCTTTCTAAAGGACACGGCGTATATCTGGTTTAAAGATATGATGTGATCGGCAGAGGACGAAATTATTATTTTTAATGAGGTTGCGAAATTGTTTAAGGTCAAATACATTCACCCGACTGACCGATGGGTCTTTTAAGAAATTTTTATGGATCAAAAACTGTCCTCTACTGAAACTATAGATTCATATTTGGCAGATTAGACCCAGACATGGGGCTTATAAATTCCTTCGTCCGGGGACTGGAGGATGACAATATTAGGCGTTGCTTTAATGAAACAACCAACACCTCTTAATGAGGCAGTCTCATTTGCACGACTGGCTAGATCGGTCATCCCTCAGTCTGAACACAGTACGAAGGTCACGCTAGCAATTTGATACTCTGAGAGGATACAAATTGATAAGACATAACTCGATGGTTAAAATGGTTGTTGTACTTCACATTGTCTTAGATTTAAAATAGATTTATATTTAATAACAATTGAAGGTCAGGTGCCAAGAGCATGAAATTCTGCGATATAGTAAATATGTTATTATGTTATTAACAAAATGCTGTTTCAATAAGCAAACGCTACTTGAAACATTCGATATATGCTGCCCTATTAACATCCGGACCAGACACCTGTGAAGGTCCGGGTTAGAATATTGATCTTCAGTAACCCATGCTTGTTGTAAGAGGCGACTAACGGGATCGGGTGGTCAGGCTCGCTGACTTGGTTGACACATGCCATCGGTTCCCAATTGCGCAGATCGATGCTCTTGCTGTTGATCACTGGATTGCCTGGTCCAGACTCGATTATTTACAGACCGCCGCCATATAGCTGGAATATTGCTGAGTGCGACGTACAACTAAACTCACTCACTCACTCCCGACCAGACAATCTAGTTATTGAAATCATGAGCAAAAATCCACACAATTGGGATAAGAGTTTGGGAATGTCACATAGTTTTAGCAATATTGCAGCAATATCACGGAGTGGGGTACAGAAATGGGATGCACACATTGCACCTATGTTAGGAATCGAACCCAGGTCTTCGGTATGACGAGAGAACGCTTTAACCACTATGCTACCTCTACGCCCGCAATGGGATAAGACGACATGAATCAACCAAGTCACCGAAACTGACCGCTCGATTAAGATAAGGGTCTGAAGATTGGATACAATCCACATATTCAAGGTTGACAAACCCAGATCGGGGGGTATCCGCAAATCGTAGTATGATGTGTCAGTCGGACTCTGTCTCGTACCACAATCGGCTTTCATCAACAAAAATATATGATATCTTTCATTACAAAATCTAGGGAAAACACCATGCGTTTTATAGCTATGTTTAATGAGACGAGTGGATATAAGATACAGAAACAGTTTCAAACAATTAGAAACCGCACCGTCCTGTCCCATCACAATTCATAATGATATATCACATCATAATTTATTGCCAGCGCCAGATGTATATCAATCAGGTGAAATATACCTCCCGTCAAAAGTTTAGTCTCACTAGTGTAAATATAGCCACTTACTTCAGGCAACTGTTCTAAACTAAACTTTGCAAAATATTCCATACTATTTAAGGGAGTGAGTGAGTTAAGTTTTACGCCGCACTCAGCAATATTACAGCTTTGTGGCGGCGGTCTGTAAATAATCGAGTCTGGACCAGACAATCCAGTGATCAACAGCATGAGCATCGATCGAACCGTTGACATGTGTCAACCAAGTCAGCGAGCCTGACCACCCGATCCGGTTAGTCGCCTCTTGCGACAAGCATGGGTTACTGAAAATTGGCGAATTCTTAACACAATTTTACACCAAAACGAAGCTGTTCACATGCACGATAATTGCACATGTTTGTCAGAAATGTGATGCATGATCCTCGTGCAATTCATCTGCGTAAGGTTTGCAGTTGGTTCGTCCAAGTTAGTTGAGAAATCCATCTTCGATGTAACTATATATATACATATAACATATGGTGAGTGTTTTAAGTGAGTCTTTTGATGGGAAGTATAGATAGAATGTTCATCAAAAATTAAGGCACTTTAGCTGCTTCTTAATGTTTTGAGGATGAATATCAAATTAAACTTACCTTTTCTTCTCATAAATTTGAAAAGCATACTATAATAAGCATTAAGGTTCTCACACGAAACTTTAAATCAAGTCTTTTGTGTCTACAGTAAATTTAATTTGAAGACGAAAACTAAGGTTTCTTTGTCTGTTGAACTTTATATAATATGAATGTTTTTATAAATATAAAACAGAAATACATTCATTTCATAATATTACCGTGCACACCCTTCTTAAAGTAATATTCTCCTCAGCAAAGCCAACAGTTGCTTAGCAGCTGAAAATGAATGCGGGTAAATTAAAGTGATAATATGTTTTGTATTATATCACATTGAACAACAATACGACGATAATGTTCGGCCTACATAAACATCGTACCCTGGGCCCAGAGGACTAAAAACAATAAAATCAAAGAATGTTAAATCTTGAGTGAACAAAACATCCAGGTTTGAGTGACAAAATTGTTTCATATATAGGAAATCAGTAACATTGAAAATATTATAGATTTCATTTAAAAATGCACTGATTGGCTAACAACAGCACGCAATTTGACAGAAATTAAAATGTTTTGTCTTCAAGTATTTAAACCTCTGAAAACGAAACCAGTTTTTAGGCACCACCCAATTTCGAGTATTATTCTTATGCCCCTTTTAGAGGACAAGCACCAATATGCCATCAGTGTGTAACTGAGCTCTTTTCAATACCTTAATGTGACACCCACATTACACCGAAAATGCCTGGAAGTTACAGGTACAACTTCTCATTCAAGTTGGCCACCGCGGATGCCATCAACAGAGTGGGCAACTTTCAGCATTGAATGTGTTCATGTTAGCAATATGGTTAGGCGGAAGTATCGCTGACGTTCTAACCTCAATATGATTACAATCGGCTTTGGGGACTAAAACCATACGTACTCACTGGATCTATAGTTTGGATATTATCGAGCGTAGAACAGACATCAAATGTTAATGTGAAGACATGCAGTCAACCCCATCAGGCTAACTGACCACCCGTTTGCCTACCATTTATTGAACATCAAAGAGTTTCTTTGATAAATGGCAGCGGTATTACCAATCCAATGTTGAGCTGTAACTTACTCACAACTGTCCACCAATGTCCTCTTACTGTTGACATCTCTGGTGTCTTGTGAGAGGACGTACTTTACCATTTCCAAATGTCCACCAGAACAGGCTATTTGGATTATGTCATGACCGGAACCATCCTTTAGAGAAACATCGGATCCTCTACCCACGAGTAACTCAAACATTTTGTAATGTCCAAAGTATGCTGCCTTCATTAAAGGTGTCCTTCCAGAACGTCCTCTGCTGTTGATATCCAGTTTGTTTAGTGAGAGGACATACTTTACCATTTCAATATGTCCATTATAACAGGCTGTGTGAAGGATGTTGTCACCATCAGCATCTCTTAGAGAAACATCTCCTCCTCTCTCCACGAGTAACTCAAACACATTTTTATGTCCAGAGTATGCCGCCTTCATCAAAGGTGTCCTTCCATAACGTCCTCTGCTGTTGATGTCAAATTTGTTTAGTGAGAGGACATACTGTACCATTTCAAAATGTCCACCAGAACAGGCTACATGAAGGATGTTGTCACCATTAGCATCTCTTAGAGAAACATCTCCTCCTCTCTCCACGAGTAACTCAAACACATTTTTATGTCCAGAGTATGCCGCCTTCATCAAAGGTGTCCTTCCAGAACGTCCTCTGCTGTTGATGTCAAATTTGTTTAGTGAGAGGACATACTGTACCATTTCAAAATGTCCACCATAACAGGCTACATGATTTCAAAATGTCCACCATAACAGGCTACATGAAGGATGTTGTCACCATTAGCATCTCTTAGAGAAACATCTCCTCCTCTCTCCACGAGTAACTCAAACACATTTTTATGTCCAGAGTATGCCGCCTTCATCAAAGGTGTCCTTCCATAACGTCCTCTGCTGTTGATGTCAAATTTGTTTAGTGAGAGGACATACTGTACCATTTCAAAATGTCCCTTCAAACAGGCTACATGAAGGATGTTGTCACCATAAGCATCTCTTAGAGAAACATCACCTCCTCTCTCCACGAGGAACTCAAACACCTTTTTACGTCCATTTTGTGCTGCCTTCATCAAAGGTGTCCTTCCGTAACGTTCTCTGCTGTTGATGTCTAGTTTCTTTAGTGAGAGGACATACTTTACTATTTCAATTTGGCCTGCAGCACTGGCTATGTGAAGGATGTTCTCCCCTCCTCCTCCAATTAGGGAAACATTACCTCCTCTATCCACAAGTAGCTCAAGCACTTTTTTATGTCCAGAGCATGCAGCGTTCATCAGAGGAGTCCACTTGTCACGTCTTCTTGTGTTGACGTCCACGTTGTCCTGTGATAGGATGTACCTCACTGTCGCTATATCTCCACCGTTACATGCCATGTGCAGAATGTTATTACCCTCAGTGTCTACATGTGACAAATCACAGCCTTTTTTCACAAGAAATTCAACCACGTTTCCATATCCTCCGTACGCTGCCACCATCACTGGCGTCCTGTTGTACTGTCCCGTTCTACTGTTTATGTCCACTTCTCCTCCTGTCAAGATGTTCCTCACCTGGCACATATCCCCCTCGCAGCAAGCAGCATGAAGTTGATTGTTAACATCTTTGCTGTTCTTGTCTCGTATCTTTTGAAGGCATCTCTCTGGAGAAAACTGCTTTCCACCTAATAATGTAGATAATCATATCACACACGTATGCATATATTGTAAGTGCGTGCATGCATGTGGTTACGAGGCTGAGTTGTACATTGTTTAACAATGTTTCAACTTTTATACATTGTACGTGTACATTCATCATGGACAGTGGAATGCTGTATTCAGTCTTTTTCAAGATTTCATCTGCCTCACAGAGGGAATTAACTCTATCCTCTCATCTCTCAATGCATCTCAAATAACGTCCACCAGGAGGATAGTATTATGAGGCAGTGTTATACGTTTTGCAACAAACTATCACCTGTTATACATTGTTCTCGTAGAGTCAGTGAGGGGCAGAGAGGAGCTATATTTAGATTTCTAACATATTTAAACTGATTGCTGGAGCTTACTAGAGCCCTCCTTGATGCATGGAATAGTATAGAAAAATCTGCTTTATATGGAATACTGTAAGTGACATTCTCGTGATCTCGCATTCTTGCACTTTTGACATTTTTAGTTTGTTTCCAAAGGTCGAGATTGCGAGAGTGCGAGATCACGAGAATGTCCCTTACAGTATTCTATAGCTTAACGTAGAATTTTCTTGCAACTCGTGTTCGTGTATATGAGGGGAGGAAGCTATTATCTCTTTCACATTCTTACATTACAAGTTACCAGAAGACTAGCATTGCGTGTAATGCCCAAATACCCTACCTCAACCTACACACAAACTACTATTGCTGAGAGGTGAATATGACACTCCTTGCCTTTTGTGTTATCGTCACTGCTCTTGTCATATTATATTGCGTACTGGCATAGTGATACCTATGCAAGGATTTGTATTGATTTATGAACTCAGTCAATTTTAGAATACAATTGTATATTACAGCACATGTCTTGTCGTTTGCTGGTTTCACGCATAGTTCTTTTACAGACTTCTTCCCTGTTTTAGTTTCCCGAATAACCCGGGATAGAAATTTAATATACCTCAAATTAAAAGTTAATATTTCTGGATTAATATTCTATTGTGTTAAACTGTGTAAAACCAACAATCACTAAGGTGTTTACTGAAGAAGTTTGTTAGACAACGAGTCTGTGTGCTCAAAACGTCTGAACTGGTCGAATTGTACAAACTTGACATCAAATCTTGTATGCTTGAGGTCAATGTCATGAAAGTTTTGACCACATTCCCATGTTTATTAGCTAAAGTTTCGTGAACTGGGAAATTCATTGCATGTTTTGAAAAACATATTTAATCCTGTGATAAGGTGAGGTGAGGTGAAATTGGGTTTAACGTCGTGCTTGAGAATATTTCGCTCATATGACGACGTGCATGCGTGTGTGTGTGTATGTGCGGCAGCTTGTACTAGCCCAGACTTAAGCTGGTTTTATAGTGCTAGCCCACTGAGATACCATGCCGCAGTGAAGCGTGAATACCCCACTCAGACACATTTTACTGACTCCGAGCCTACCAGTCGTTGTTGTACCCATTAATGCCGAGCGCCAGGCAAGGACCAACAAGTACCATATTTAAACGTCTTTTGGTATGACGCGGTCGGGGATCGAACCCGCGACATTACGCTCTCCGGGCGGACGCTCTAACCACTACACCACGGAGGCTGTCTTCTGAGATAAGATATGTCGCTGTGTTCAATAAGTGTGCTTTCAATATATGACATGCTTGAACATAATTGTCCTCAGGGCCATGATACCATACTAGAGATTATACTCTTGATCTTATATTATAAAAAGGTATATTCCACTTTCACTATGGAATATCACTGTATCACTATGGAATATTTGCAGATTGGCAATAGGATTTCTGATCTCTGTGTGTACGAAGACTTTGGCCATCCCTGATTTTGCGTGAAGGAAGAAAAGATATCTCATGGATCTCTTTGAATAGCATTTAAAAGTGATACACATAAAAGGTGAAAACATATGAATTCCACCGTCTGTAATGTGAGGGTAATGAGGGGTTGCGGTATATTCCTATTCCTTCATCAGGTGAAGAAAACCAGATGTGAAGGATCAAAACCGACTCCGAGGTTTTGTTTGAAAACGTAAGCCCGGGGCAGAGGGAAATTGGATGAGGGACGATAGAAGGAGGTTTTGATCCAACTTATGAACCGACTGAAGATATACTTTAGAGATAATTGAAATATTTGGTATTTACTGTTGAAATCACATGGGTGCGACTGATAGCCAATGCCTTGCCTTCCACGCGCTACCCGTGTCCTGCACGCACTACCCGGAACACATTTTACATACTGAATCTCATCTTTAACAGCGATCCTACGAAGCTTAAAACCGCCAAGCTGGAAAGCGAAGGGAAGGCTGGTCCATGTGCAGACATCGGGACAATATATTGGAATTATCAACAATGTGATATTTTACTGTGACTAAGTGGGTGTTGTCTAACAACATAACGCACAAGAGTGTGTACCCAGTTCATTCTGTATTCCACAACTTTCAGTGTGATGAAGCACATGGACCAGCCTTTCAGTTTAGCTTCTCTACCCCTTCTCTCTCTCTCTCTGCTCTCACACCCACTCTCGCTTCGTATAAACTCTCACGCTCGCTCCCTCTCTCTTAACAGTAGATCTTTAACTCTGGACCAATGCTGGGGCGACCCTTGTCCTGAGTGCCTTAAGTTAACCCCAGACGACAAGTATTTACAGCTTTATCCCCAAACACTATCCCATGTGTCTTAAAGGAATCTCCCCATTACCTTAAGTATTTAGGGATTGAACACCTTAAACACCCTGTCACAATTTTCTCTGCTGTAAGTTTACATCCTCGAAAACTTAAAGAATAACCAAATGCTTACATTTATAATTTGTTTGTTTTGTTATCAATGTTTGTTTGTACCTGATACTGGAATAGTTTCTTGTAATACAAATATCTACACTAACTTGTTTGAGTGGCATTTTAGAAGTTGAGACTTACAATATAGAACAAGTTTTTATGGATAACAACTTCTTTATTTCGTGAGTGCGACGTTTCGATAAAGATATTTGTACTGTTGTCAAGCAAGAGTGATGCTTGACTCTTGCTTGACAACGGTACAAGAATCTGTAAACGAAATAAATATCTACACTAGTTTACACCATATTCTACCATGCAGTATGCATCTTATCATTCTCTATACACAGTAACCATTCACCCTGCTTTCCTTGAACAGAAAGAACTAAATCCCCTAGAACTACCTACGAACTAATATAATTGAAACTACATTGCATGTACATTGAAACATTCTTGTGTTTTGTTAACAATCTTGTCGTGTCTACAGGTGTTACCCTGTACTATCTCCCATCACGGTCTAGTTCTACTACCATTTCATAAAGGGTACTATTCCAGTGATCTTGAATTTTGTTTCTACCCTGGACATGCCAGTGGCTTAGGTTCACAAGTAAACCAAGGGTTATGTTTTTCTGGTGAGCCTGCTCGTCATGACGAATTTTTCTTGCTCTGGCATCACATTGGAGATGCTCCCCTGCTTTTCGTAAGCATAGATCAGTTTTTCCTGTAGTTGATCTACCCATTCTGGCATGTCAAATTCCTCGCCACCTGATTCTGATGCAGCCCCACCCAGCAAACTGTCAACTGGGAGCTGTGGATACCTTCTAAACATCAAAAGAATGGGGAAAACCTGAGGTTAACTGGGGAGTGGCATTGTAATAATACAACAATTCTGAAAGATAATCAGGCCATTTCTTCTTTTTATCCTTTGGAAGAGTTCTAAGCAGTTCATGTTGGGTTCTGTTGAACCGCTCGCACTGTCCATTTCCTTGAGGGTGGTATGGAGTGGTTCGGCTCATACGTACACCTTTCAGAGAACGTTAACTGCTTACTACCGCTGACTCAAAATTCCTGCCTTGGTCGGAATGAATTATCTCGGGAGGCCCATATCGATGGAACCATTCCGAAACTAATGCCTTGGCAGTGGTCACTGTTTTTTGGTCTTTGGTAGGAACCCCCACTGTAAACTTTGTGAAGGCATCAGTGATTACCAGAACATTCACTTTGCCACTTGTAGAAGGCTCCAGAACAGAAAGGTCCATGGCTACAAGTTCTAAGGGTCTCGTTGCAAGAAGATGGCCCAGTGGTTTGGTTGTGGCATCTTCGCAACAGCACACCTTGTGCAATCTTTGCACCAGTCCCGACATCCTTATACATGCCTGGCCAGAAACAGCCGTCTCTTAGAAGACTGAGTGTACGCTCAATACCTAGATGTCCTGCCTGGTCATGTATACTGTGCAATACCTTCTCTTTCATTATGGTGGGAAGGATAAGTTGTCCAATCAGTCCAATGGAGGGATCTTGAATTTCTCTGTAAAGGAGATGATCATGAACAGACAACCTCTTCCACTGTTTGAGCAGGGCTAATGTTTTCCTCTGTTCTTGCTTTCCCTCTTCTCTTGTTGATTTTCTTTCTATACCAATATACTGTAGTGTTCTTTGGATGGCAACACCCTTGCTTTGCATAAGCGCTATTTCTTTTTGAGAATAACTCGGAAAAGAAACTGTAGACTCAATGCCTTGTTGATCCTGACATGCAGAAATCCCAACACCTTCTGGGACCTCTGTGGATTTCTGTGTGTTGAACGTTGGCTGAACTGATGCACACGTCACAGTGCTAGTTAATTTCTCTCTCGACACGGCATCAACATCCTTATTATGCTGTGCTGCTTGGTACTTGACCTCGAAATCAAAAGCTGCAAGCTGGGACACCCATCTCTGTTCCTCTGCACCCAGTTTGGCTGTTTGAAAGTGACTCAGTGGGTTATTGTCAGTAAATACTGTGAACTTATGTCCAAGCAAAGTAATCTCTGAACATGTCAGTAATGGCCCACTTAAGTGCCAGCAATTCAATTTTCATGGAACTGTAATTGTTGCCATTGTTCTCAATAGGTCTCAAAGTCCAAATGGCATAAGGGATCACTCTTCTTTGCCCATCTTGCTCTTGGGATAGAACGACACCAAGACCATGTAGACTGGCATCAATCTTAACAAGGAAGGGTTTGGTAAAATCAGCATATCCTAGTACAGGTGCTGAGATTAGTTTACCCTTCAAAGTATCGAAAGCGGCTTGACAGTTATCATCCCAAGCATACTGTAAAGATGTTTGTGGTTTGCTTGTATTCTGTTGACTACATTATGCAAGGGCCCTGCTATATTGGAAAAACCCTTTAGATATCTCCTGTAGTAGCTTGCAAACCCCAGAAATGATCTCAAGTCCTTCAACGTCTTGGGTGCTTCCCACTCTGCTACAGCTGTCACTTTCTCTGGATCAGTTGCAACAACTTCGGCAGATATGACATTCCCAATATATTTAAACAATGTTGCATAAGCCTCTGGAATGTAGCAGGAGCCCCCGACAACCCAAAAGGCATGTGGTTGTACTCATACAACCCATAGGGAGTGGTAAAACTTGCTTTTCCTTGTCTTTCTCCTCTACTGCCACTTGGTTGAACCCACTGGCCATGTCCAGTATTGAGAACCATTGACTTGCATGAAGTGCATCCAAACGCTCTTCGATTTTAGGCAGAGGAAATGCATCTTTTCGGGTCTTAGAATTCAACTTTCGATAATCAGTACATAGGCGAATTGAGGAATCTTTCTTGCGCACTATGACAATTGGCGATGCATAAGGGCTATGTCTTGGTCTGATGACATCTTGCTCTAATAGTTTTTTGATGTTACTTAACCTTAGGAACTTGGCTTGGTGGAATAAGCCTGGGAGACAGGGGCATCATCTTCGGTTGGAATTTGATGCTTCACAGTGCCTGTGTATCCCAGGTCAAAGTCATCCTTTGCAAACACATCACTATATGCTTTTAATAAGCTTCCTAATCTTACCTTCTCTTCGATCGAGCAGTCACATTTCGAGATGTCAACAGGCATTGCGTCTTCCTTTTCACTGCTATGATCATCTGATAGTTGTCCACTTTCAGATGTACAGGTGAGACCTGAATCAACTATTGCATAATGAACAACAACACTGTTGTTGTCGTTATGACAAATTGCATCAACAATCCAAACAGATCTACCTGGTATGCAGTCGGTCTCTCTTCCTGCTACTTTAACTGTACCTAGTGTGGATCATGGTCCAGGTATTTGCTTGAAACTTTTGATCCACGACTCATGAACAGACATCTCATAAATCTTGTTCCGTCCAGGTCTTCAAGTAGCAGGTCTCTACACAGCCTAATCACATTCATCCCTAGTATACATGGCACCTGCTCCGTCCGCTGTCTGGTTGTCTGTTTTTCGAGGAGTTCAATACCACGTGACTTGAAGAAATGGTTGAAAACATCTTCTGTAATCGTGGTTTATAATCAAAACTCAAAGGAGGAATACAAGACAATTGCAAAGAATGTGCTGCGTGAAGATAAAGTCACTCAGAAACATGTACCCCAATTGTTATTCCAAAATGTTGGTTTATTATGTTCTTAACCCGTTTTTGTAAATGGTACGATAGTGTATTCCGTTGCCTGGGGATGCACTGCATCCAAGTGAAAAGACAGATTTAGTCAGGAGAAATGTTCCGATCATTTTCAATCAGGTGCATATGAAAGGGACATGCACACATGGAGTCTGAAAATCGAAAAGCTAGGCTGAAGAAGGAAGCAGTACCCACGAGATTCATATATACTTCCCGATCTCTTCACTCACAGGATAAGAACTTGCTTGTTGTACCCAAAGTAAAGACAGTGCAGTAATGAAACCTTTGTCCACGCAGGATCAATTGCCTGGAACAGTAGTCTGCCACAGAGTCTCAGAGAATGTTCTGACTTTCATACCTATAAATCCAATCTAAAAACACACTTGTTCAAGATAGCCTTTGAACTGTAGCTCTTTGCCTTACTTGCATTTTTATTTGTGCGCTTTGAGCATGCATAAGCATGGATATATGCACGTTACAAAAATGCTATGCTATGCTATGCTAATATTTCTGATAAATGCTCAATTAGTAAGCTCATGAAAGTTATGCATTTATGGCATATATTCAATCATTTTGAATAAATCTGACCAAATTAGAGTTAATTACAAACGTTTGGGGCATTTTGTAGCTGGGGCAGTTCGACTTGCACCCATGAGATATATATTATCAAAATCAGGTTTGAGTGAGTGAGTGAGTTAAGAATTAACATCACATCGGCAATATTTCAGCCATATCGTGACGAGAACATATTTGACATTGAAATGGAACATGTGTATATTATATAAACCTGTCATCAAAGGACAGTAAAATAACTAGAATATCGCAATTAGAATTAAAACTAGTGTAGAAAGTTAAATCTAATAGCACTATTTGGACAATACACACAATATAAGAACAGGCTATAGATCGCAAACAACTGAAGGTAAGATCACTAGGGATCATGGGGACTTACAGTACCTTTGCTACCTACATGGACCCTAGTTAAAAGCTTCCAATCATAACATACTTATCTATTTACAAATCAGTTAGCAAATCTAATTCTTTTAAAACTGCAATAATTAAATGAAAACTTATATTATTAAAAAGATCCTTCATAGTTCATGATTTGTGATGGAATATTCAACAGTCAAGCAGGACATGCTTGACCATGATTCTTTCATCACAAGGGATACAAAACGGAGGATCCTCACCTTTCAATAGGTACTCATGAGTATATCTTATGTGGCCAATTCGACATCGTCGTATGATGACCTTCTTCAAATCTGGACTTGCAACCCAAGTAGAAATCAGATTTGACACAAAAGGAACTGCGATCACATTTCAAACAAAATATTTTTTTAGGGCCTGGATCCGGTTGTATCATTGCCTCATTAAGTAATGTCAACATTAAACCCTAATGATACATTACATCCTTAATGCATCATTAGTTAATGGCAACATTATACACTAGAACGCCTCAGGTTGTGTGCCTCAGGAGATGTGCTCACTGGTGTAGACGTTGATGTTTGCGGAGTTGTTGGTTTCACCACAGGTGTCTCCGGGTAGGGTTTTGTCTCACTTGTCAGAGACTTCATGGTCGTCTCGACTGGTGTTGCGTCTTCACTGGCGCTGTATCTGAACTTGATATGGTCGAAGTGTCTCCGAACTACCCGGCCATCATTTAGAACTATGACTGTCGTAGAACTCCCTAGAACTGCCATAGAACTTCGTAGAAATTCGCTAACAGTCCCTGGAATCCATCACTGACCCGTTCCAAAGTTAGCGGCGTAGACCGGGTCACCTGCTAGGATGGTCTTCTGTTCGGTGTGGGTGTCTCTGTGGGTTTTCAGTAGGGCTTGTGCTTTAATGACTGTATCTGAATCATCTGGCTGTAGCATGTCTAGGCACGTTCTCATTCTTCTCCCAAACATAAGTTCTGCTGGGGATTTTCCTGTAGTTGAATGGGGTAGGGAACGATATCTGAACAGAAATCTTGAGACTTTCGACTCTGCACTGCCACCCTCCCTTTTCTTCAGTCCTTCCTTCAGAGTTTGGACGGACCTGTCCTCAAGCCCATTAGTTAAAACCTGCTTGATTCCGTTGTTTTTGCGTGAAATCTCTGAATTCTGAACTAGTGAAGCATGTCCCGTTGTCTGAGACAATCGTTTTGGGGATACCAAAGGTTGCGAATGTAGACTGTAGCTGACCAATGGTTGCTTCTTATGTAGAATTGTTCATAATATGTACGTCCATACATTTGGTGTGTGTGTTGACATCTTGTTTAGTAGTGGCCCAGCGAAATCAATGTGTATCCTTTGCCATGGCGAAATCAATGTGTATCCTCTGCCATGGCGTACGGGGGTACTCCCAGGGGTGAATGTTCACAGCCGGCGGGGCATTTGCATTCATTTGACATGGCTCACAGCTTCTCACCTTCAGCTCAATATCTTCATCTAGTCGTGGCCACCAAAGATAGCTCCTTACAAGCATCTTCATCTTGACCATGCCTGGATGGTCCTCGTGTAGTAGATCCAGTATGCGACTTTATCCTGGTTCTGAGACGACGACATTGGATCCCCACAATATCACTCCAGCGTGAGTGCTGAGCTCATTACGTCTGGCTGAATAAGGTCGGAGAGACGTGTTGGCGCTCGTTGAAGCTGGCCATCCATGCTGAATAAGTCGGTGTACCCAAGATAACACAGGATCACGACTTGTCCATTTCTCAGTTTCCTTGGCTGTAACTGGCGTTGACTCCAGAAAGTCCATGAGATAGTCTCTGGTAGTGACAGCACGGGAGGTAAGTTCACATGCTGCGGGAAACGACTAAGGGCGTCGGCATGACCCAGGTCCTTACTCGGGGTGGAATAGTAGAGGCTTGTGGTCATTAGAGATCCAGAAGTGAGTACCGTATAGGTATTGATGAAACTTTTTTACACCAAATACTACCGAAATTCCTTCTTTCTCTATTTGTGGGTAGCCTTTTTCAGCTTGATTTAGTGTATGTGAAGCAAAGGCGATCAGTCTTTGGGAACCATCTGGCATCTTGTGTGAGAGTACGGCTCTGAGGCCATATGTAAATGCGTCCGTAGCCAATACAAGTTCTTTGTCATGATCGAAGTGAACAAGAACTTTGGCAGATTTAAGAATATCCTTTGACTCTTGGAAGGCCTTTATTTGCTGGTTTCCCATTGCCACTTGGCATCTTTCTTGAGTAGGGTGTGTAGTGGCTAAATAGGACTTCAGTTCACTTATATTCGTCGGAACTGGTGCGTTGGCTATAGCTAACACTTTGACATGCACTGGGTGCAATCCGTCTGCACTGATGCGGTGTCCCAGGTAGACAACCTCGTGTGTCTGGAAAACACACTTTTCACGTTCGCTCGGATTCCGGCCTCTGAAAGTTTGTTCAAAACGGTGTTAACGTTCTGTAGAAGCTGCTTGTCGTCAGTACCACTGGTGATGATGTCATCTTAGTAGCTGCCTCGATGCGAGGAATAGGATAGGGGTCTTCTTGACAAACTTTGTTTAGAGTCACCTTTTAATCTCCGCAGATGCGAGTCATCCCCCTTGAGAACTGGTACAATGGGCGTGGCCCACTCTGAATGTTGTACTGGAGAAATAATACCTTGATCAATGAGACGATCGAGTTCTGCATCAACCTTGTCCTTCATTGCAAAAGGAAGTGGGTGTGGCTTGAAGAACATAGGCTTAGCATCTGGATCAACGTAGATCTTGCCTACCATGTTTTTGATTTTGCCTTGTTCTTGTCGAAACACCTCTTCATGTTTGACAAGAATGTCACTCAATGAAATGTCAGGTCTGAAAGATTGCTGATTTTAAACATGCGGATCCTTTTTTGTCCAAACAGGCTGGGTGTTTACCTTTGACGACAATGAGCTGTGCCGCTGTTGTCTGTAGTTTGCAGGTAACCTCAACTTCAATGTATTCAAGCACTTCTAGTCTGTTTTCTGAATAACTGGTTAGGACAAGAGGTCCATGTTTAATGGGTGGTGCATTTTCAGGCCACAGAGTTTTGTAAGTTTGTTCACTCATGAACAGAGAAAAGTTCGTAGGCTGTTTCATCACCTTCACTTTCACTATTTTCCCCATCTTCCTCCACGAAATTTACTCTGTGCTTTCTCCCTTTTATTTTCCTGCATGCATTTGTTATATGCCCTGTGATGTGGCAATAAGAACATTTAGCCTCAATGAACTTGCACTTGTCAGATGTATGAGAGTCACTATCACATCGATAACATGGCTTTTGGGCGTTGTTTGCTTTCCCTTTTGGTGAGGGTTTGAAATTAGAATTATGACCCTTAGATGTGTCATGGTTTTTCTCTTTACTTACGAAATTAACACTTTCACTGGCTTCCCGATGCTCTTTCCTGTCAGTCTGAGCTTGAGTTTGGGTGTCCGATATGTTTTTCGCGGCCATTTCCATGCCTTGGGCGATTTCCAGAGCACGCGTGTAATTCAAGTTTGCTTCTGACAGTAATCGCCTTTGTGTGTGGTCGTCGTAGGTAACGCCACACACTAATCTGTCTCTCAGATTGTTTTCAAGTTCATTTCCATAGTCACAAAACTCGGCAATGTGCCTAAGGTCGGCTACATATCCTGCAATAGTTTGCACTATAGTGGACGGGGGTGATGGTGATCTTGTAGAGCATGTCGAACCGAAAATCTTTCGGTTTTAAAGGCGAGATTAGATTTCACATAAGTCCTTATGTCTTCGGATCCACGAAACCGATGAGAAACGATCGTTTCTTGGCCTCTTGGGTTACATCGTTTGTAGAAAAGTAGGCGTCGAGCCTCTCAATGTAACATGCCCAGGTTTCGTTAGCCAGGTTGAACTCACCGAACATTTGTTGACCAGACATGCTTTGGCAATTGTAGATTCTATTGTCCTCGTCGCCAATTCGTGATGGATTGCAAAGCATGGATAAGAGCTCAATTTCGTGGTGTATTATCGTCAGGTACAACATGGCGGACTTTACGCCGGAACTTTTAATAACGCCCCATAATGCATTTCAATCACATATAAAACTTGGCATACGAATTTACTGGATAAGGAATGCAATACATTAAACGTATCATTACCTAATGACGTCCTAATGTAAATATTTTCATTAAATTCTGGGATTCCCGATAATATTTCCCACAATTCCAGAACATAAACACGTCTATCTACACTAAGTTGAAATCTCCCTTTCATGATCAACATTCTTCATCTTCAAATAAAAGATTTCTATGAAACCTTCATATCTGTTTCAGAGTTCCTCAAGTTGACAGCGAAAAATGGGTGAAAACGATATATCACAACAGCAATGGTGTTGTTTATCTTGATGGTTTAAGATAAAGCTTTATCATAATTAGCTTATACATGAAATCATTTCATTTTGTTATAATTCTGGTACCAACCTCAAAAGAAAATAACACATTTGCACAATCCTAAATATTTGGCCTGTTGGGATGGAAGATTTGGTGGGGATTTTCTCGTCTAAGATTTCATCACTTGTCATGATTTGGGATAAATATATCTTTGGAAATAGTTATGTTATTTATGATCAAAGTTTGAACACGATGAAATGTGTTATCTTAGTTCTTAGATAATTTTTGCAAGAACTAAATCCGAATGACAAATGCCGTAAGTTTAGCACAGCAGAGTTATGTCCCTTAATTGTCGGTTGGTGTATACCTCGCGCCTGTTTTTAGTGTATGTACGTCTTATCGTTACAATAGAACGTACTTTCGTCAAGTGTGCAATGTTTGTTTGTATACAGATACTGGGGTCTGAGAACCGTGGCAAGAAGCTCAATCTGGAGCTGGATAACACGATGAGCGATAAATGAAAACGACACGTTCATGTTTGAAATATTAAAACAAGTTCCTTCAACAATTACAGTTATTTCGATAGTTTGCTACACTGTGTTCTCTATTTAGCAGTCAATAAACGACATCGTATCTTGTCAGTTGAACTTTAATATTATAGATTGTCTGATGTTCTTAAAGGATGGATTGACGGTGAGGTAGCCTAATGTTTAAATTGTCCACTTGTCACGTCAAAGGCTCCACATGGGTACAATGTGTGAAGCCCATTTCTGGAGTCCCCTGCCGTGATTTTGATTGAATATTGCTAAAAGCGCCTTAAAACCATGAGGTGACACCACTGAGTGAACATGGCAGTACTCGCAGGAAAATACTTACGCTGTAATAGAACACAAGGGTAAACAAAGCTCGGAGGACGATACTCCTACAAAATATGGTACCACCATCACAGTTGAATATACTATTCAAAGAGAACATGTAGTCACGCTACATTCTCCAGTATAATGTTAACGTTTTGGCAGTGAGTGAAATAGTGTGTTGTGATGTAATCGCGTATACTCCGACCATCTTCGGGACCTGTGTATTGCCCTGATATTGTACTGTGTTCCTCTGCATCAACATCAGCTGTTGAGTTGTCTTTCCCTATTGTGTCGCCAGGAAACTTCCCCTTTCAAGTTACCAGAAGCTGGTAAAATGGTTGAATAGAGGCTTATGACACGTTTCACTAAAATACCCAGATATTTCCAGAAAGCTCATATCAGTTGAGTTGAGTTGAGTTGAGTTGGGCTTTACGTCACATTGGCATTATTCCAGCCATATAGTGACGAGAACAAGTCTGCATTAATATACATTGTAAGTACAAAGTCAAAAATGGTTTCGTTTCAAAGACACAAATTCATTACATTGTCCATTTAGAACAGAGAATGTCATAGCACTAAATTGAAAAGCAGGTAAATTCGTTAGTGACATTGCACAGTTACAATTTATGATTCAACTTCCCTCAAGTAGTTCAGTATCAGATGAGCGCTCACGCTGGAGAACAGATCTTTCAGATTGGTTGCGTGATAATGCGAGTCCCTTGCAGATGTAAAGTCCACACAGTCAAGCAGAAAATGCTTGACGGTGAAAGCCTCATCGGAAGAGAGACATATGGGGGGTCCATCCCCATCCGTTTTCAGCAGATAGTCAAAAGTAAACCGACTGCGGCCAATACGACATCGTCGTAAAATTACTTCATCACGTCTTGACTGACAACCTAAGTTGGTATAACCGATTGTTGGCTTCAATACATGGAGTTGTTTCTTCCTACTTGAGTGTCCCACCTTTTTTGCATTAGGTCCCGAGTATAGCTTTTGATAGTGGGTTTCAAATCACTGTATGGGATTAGCAGTGGAGATAGGGTCTTTTCAAGAGCTGCTTTTGCTGCAGCATCGGCCTCAGTGTTACCTGCTATGCCGACGTGACCCGCAACCAGCAGAGGACGATGTCACATTGGCCAGTAGAAAGGTCGTTGTAAAGTTCTAATATGTCAAGGAGCTTGAAGGCAGGATAATGAATCTGTAAAAACGATGAAGTTTTTGGAATGATTTTGCTGTTGAATGTAGGTCAATGCTGAGAAGACAGCTTTGGCTTCAGCGGTGAAAATGGAACTGTTGTCGGGGGTCTTAGAGGAGACAGTCTTGGATCCAATGACTGTAGCGCTGGCAACTTGGCCATCGTCCTTGGATCCTTCTGTGAAATCGATCTATGGGTGTTATACTTTGAACGTAGCTGGTTGTATTCCTGTTGGAACACCAAAGGATTTGTTTCAGACTTTTTGAGTTTGGTGAAGGTAAGATCGACCTGTGGTTTCACCATTTGAAACGTGCAATGATATTGAGATCAATTTTGGTGTGTGGTTTGATCCTGATTCCAAGTGGTGGAACCAGGCTTGGCAGATTAGGAAACAGGTTTTCATAGAGAGGGTTGAAAACACAATTGTATGCTGGATTGGACTCATTTGAACGTAATTTAGTGATATACTGCAGTGAGAGTTTAATGCGGCGTTGTTCAAGGGAAGGTTCATTTGCCTCCGCATATAGACTGTCTACCGGACAGGTCCTAAAAGCTCCCGCGCAGAGCCTCAGCCCTTGGTGGTGGATAGGGTCTAATTTTTCTAAATTGCTTTTGCAGGCTCCACCGTAGACAATGGAGCCATAATCTAGTTTACTGCGAACTAATGATCTGTACAAGTGAAGGAGGGTGGTCTGATCCCCTGCCCACTCTATATTTGAAACTACTTTTAGCAAATCTAGAGCCTTCAAGCACTTTGTTTTCAACTATTTTATGTGTGGTAAGAATGTCAGGTGGCGGTCGAATATGAGTCCAAGGAATTTGGCTTCTTCTACTACCTCGATGGGAGTACCATCTAAAGTTAGGTATGGATCCATGTGTGGTTTGTATTTACGACAAAAGTGAATCCAATTTGTTTTGGATTTTGAAAACTTAAAACCATTTTCATTGGCCCATTTTTGGATTTTGTTAAGGCAGAGTTGTAGCTGCCTTTCTATTGTGTGCACGTTCTTACCACGGCGTGAAATATTGAAGTCATCCACGAAAAGGGACCCATCGACGCAACTGTTCAGAATGGTAGTGAGGCTGTTAATTTTTATGCTAAAAAGTGTGACAGACAGGATGCTGCCTTGGGGGACGCCCTGATCTTGGTGGAAATAGTCAGATAATGTGGAACCCACCCGAACTTGAAATTGTCTGTTGTTTAAAATCTGAGATATGAATTGAGGTAGTCTACCCCTCAATCCAAACTCGTGTAAATCGTTTAGGATACCATGTTTCGACGTTGTATCATATGCTTTTTCTAAGTCGAAAAAGATAGATACTGTATGTTGTTTGTTGACAATGGAGTTTTGATGAATCATTCCAGACGCACCAAATGGTCAATGGTACTTCGGTTCTTTCAGAAACCATATTGGAGGTCACTAAGGAGATTATTGGTCTCCAAGTACCAGATTAATCGATTGTTGACCATGCGCTCCATGGTTTTGCAAACGCAGCTAGTTAGTGATATAGGACGGTAGTTTGAGGGATTAGTATGATCGCGGCCGGGTTTTGGTATAGGGGTGATAATGGTATTGTGCCACGAAGGGGGAAAGTGTCCGGATGTGCAGATGTCATCAAATATATTTAGTAGTGTTTGCAAGCCTGAGTCAGGGAGGTGTTTCAGAAGCTGATAATGGATTTCATCAGCTCCTGCCGCAGTGTCGTGAGCCTGTCCTTGGGCAGTACGTAATTCATGGAGGGAAAACGTTTCGTTGTAATCCTCCCAATTATCAGAGTTAAAATTGACTGATTTCTTTTCTTGTTGGGTTTGGTATTTCTGGAACTGAGGGTTATAATTTGATGAGGCGGAGTGGTTTGCCAAAGTTTCGCCAAGTTTGTTTGCAATTTCAGATTTATTTGTTAGGAGAGAGTCACCACCTTTCAGGTGGTGAACTCCTGATTTTGACCCTTTGCCCTTAATCTTTTGAATCATGTTCCACACCTTGGACATGGGTGTGCGGGAGTTGATTTTTGACACATATTTCCTCCATGACCGGCGTTTAGTTTGTTTGAAGGTACGTTTTGCCCTGGCATTTGTCATTTTAACAGCATTCAGGTTATGCACTGTGGGATGTTGTCGGACATATTTTTCCGCCTTCTTCCTATTTTTCCTAGCTTGTTTGCAGTTTGTATCAAACCATGGTTTGCGTATGTGCGGGTTTGCAGAGGACTCAGGAATAGTTTTGTCTCCGATGGCACTTAGGACGTCTGAAAATAGTTCCATGGGGTCAGGAACATTCCTGAAGTTGTCCGGCTTAAGTTTTTCTGAACATAGGGTTTGGAATAAAGGCCAGTTGGCCTTAGTAAAATTCCATCTTGTTGATGGTGGTTCATCCGTGGGGTTGATAGGAGTACGAATTGTTGGGAAGTGGTCGCTTCCACAAAGGTCATCATGGACCGACCATTCAAACTCATTTAAAAGATAAGAATCTGTAAGTGATAGATCGAGAGCAGAGTATGATCCAGTGGCAGGATGGAGGTACGTGTTTGATCCATTGGTTGAAGATGCATACATCATTATTTGAGAGAAACTCTTCAATGACCTTTCCCTTACTATTTGTATCAGTAACCCCATAGGAGGTTATGGCCGTTGAAGTCGCCCATGATTATGCAGGGCTTTGGGAGTTGATCATATAAGTTCTGAAGATCTGATAGGCGAACAGTTGAGGTGGGAGGGAGATAGAGGGAACATAGTGTAAACCCTATGTTCAGAGTCATGCGGACAGCAACAGTTTGTAGGTTGGTGTTAAGTGGAACAGGGCTATGGAGGATGCCCTGCCTCACCAGGATAGAAGTGCCTCCTGAAAAGGAGTGGTAGGAACTGTACCGACGGATGTCAAATTTATCAGTCCTTTTAGGTAGGTTTCTTGGAGACAAAACGCGGATGGTTTGAAGTCTTGAATCAATAACTGTAATTCATTATAATTATTCTTAAGTCCTCTGCAATTCCATTGGATCATGTTTTGTGGATTCATGGTGCTTCCGCTGGTGACATGTCACGTGAACGTGAGAAAGCGTTTGATGAACTCCTATTGGTGTCAGGTGGAGATGGAGTTACCTCCATATCCAGAAGGCCAAAGGTGTTATGGACCTCGACGGGGACCTCTGAAGGAGAAGTGGCCTTTGGTTTTGTGTTTGGCAGTTGTTCAAGTTGCTTTAGTCTCTCTAGCCTCTTTTTTTCCCCTTTATTGCGCGCAGTTTCTGTTTCTGGTTTTGGCATTTGTTATGGTGTTCGTGATTCAGAGGTTTTGACTTTTGGCGTTGGAGATGGAGTGGATGAGATCGGCTGAGTTGTGTTGAGTTGAGTTGAGTTGGCTGAGAAGACATGATCCATGTCAGGTCGGTCTGACATGAGATAGTTGCAGTAGTGATAGAAGGACGGGAGACAGCAGAAGAGACAAAACTTGGAAGAGGCCATATGGTTACCACCGCAGTTTGTGCACTTCACTTCCTTAGTACAGTTGTTGCCCTCATGCTTGTCACCACAGCGGTAACAAACAGCAGAGGAACGACAGGACTTGGATCCATGTCCAAACTTTTGGCAGTTGTAGCACCGGAGTGGATTGGGGACATACACCTCCACACCAATGCTACAATAACCAGCTCTAATCGAGTCAGGAATGTTTGCTCGCGCGAACGTGAAGAGATAGGTGTTCGTTGGTTGAACAACACCGTCCTTTTTTAAGGTGAATCGTTTTACGGCTGTGACGGACTGCTGAGAGAGTTCCTTGACAATTTGTTCTTCAGTCATGTCAGACAGGCATCGAGCTCTGTCCCGTACAATGCTTCTACACGAGTTAAGTGTTTTGTGCGCTGAGAAAGCGACCTTGATATTGACAAATTCTTGTATTTTGAGGAGATTCAAGGATTGTTGTTTCTGGGTACATCAGGTGAGAGCCAGATCGGAGCTTTGTAACATTGGCAACCTCTCCGCAGATACCAGCGAGAGATTGCAAATGGGTTCAATTGCAAAGCATTTGTCACAAGCTTCAATGATCAGGAAGCGTGGCCAGTAGTCAGGTCGGAGGGGCGTACTCTCGTCAGACGAGGAGTTGTCAGTATCCATGTGTCTTCGTTTTGAACCGGGGTATTGGGAAGCCATGTCATGAGTAATGTGGTTCGGCATCCCCTCTCCCCACCCACCATGGAGTGTCAACAAGGACGATCTTATGTTGCAGCGGATCTCCAAGCTGCAAAGACCAGGGATGAGGGGGTGTTATACTCCAGCGAATTTGACATGAAATGCTGTAGCTGCCTACCAGATTAAAGGTCAGGATGGTTCTGTCCATTACAATCAATTGGAGACGTACAGAAATCGGAGGTCAGCATCACCAGATTGGCCCATGAGCCACCGCCTTCTGTGCATGGGTCTGCGAGGCTAATTTGTTTTGGTAGAGTATTAGTTAACATTTTGAACATGGCCAAAAGTGTTATGTAATTCCAAATTTTGTATAGACATTCCATGCACAGGGCAAGGCGTGACCAGCCAATTGGTAGAATCGGGCCTATTATACCACCCGCCTAGGCAAAGTTAGGGTCGAAGTGGTGTGTTGGATTATTGAACACTATTGCCGGTTCCGTCATCCTCAACCACCAGACTCCCTCCCTCTGCCTACACAGGGATGCAACCCACGGCAAACGGGTTGCCCAATTTGGTCGCCTCTTGCAACCAGCAATGGGGTGCTGTGGACCTATTTCGACCCCGGGTCCAAACGGGGGCGAAGAGCCATTGGCGTTACCCAGCACCCACCACGAGGAGGTTGCTCTTCAAGGGTGCCGAAAGCTCATATCAACGTTGTTAACTATATAGCTGCGTTTTTGTAAGTAAAGTGGTAAGTATGGCTATGGCTAATAAAAACGTCCCTCGGTTGGGGTCGAACACGCAAAAGTGTTCACTTCAGTGTGCACGATTCATTTACTTTAGAGTAACTCCCTTTATAATATTACATTGATCATGGCTGACTTAAAGCGTATCCTTTCTGGTATGAAGTAAAACTGATCCATGCTTTTACAAAAGTTCCAGTAGTGAATTATATTTACAAGGTTAGTTTCATTATACTGGGAAATATGTTAACAGATACGTCTGTACCAGAACGCATGGTAGTGTGCAGCTTCACACAGAACTGGGTTGTCCATGGAGGCTGGGATATGGCACTATAAATAGTATGATGTTTTTAAACCAGATAAACGTTTCTGAGATATTAGTAAGGATGTAATAATTATCGAACATATGATTCACCTGTAGTTCAACTCACAGTGCGTAAGATCGTGCAGATTGTTTTTTTTATTCATCTCTAATGAGATCGCAGATGTATCGGATGCTTGGCTTCTCAAAATGATAATGTGCTTGAACTTCCTCATCGGTCATGGACTCGAGGTGCTCAGTTCGTTGTCTGAAAACATGGTCTTTCCTTTTGCGTCCCAAGTGTTCAAATAATATGCTGGCAGCCATGTTTGTTTTAATGACGCTCTAATGATACCCCAGAACCATCATTACGTTAATGACGCGCTAATGACACCACAACGTCATTAAAACGTTAGTGCAACACAATTTAATGATACATTAGTTAATGAACGTTTAATGGCACGTTAATGCTTCTTAAAAGTTTGATACAGCCGGGTCCTGGTCATTTATTATAGGGATGGGTTTGCTGGTTGGACTGTATCACAATTTGCCGACATATAATAATCCTGATATATTATATGGTTTATTTTTAAAATTATTTTGACATCAGGCGGTGCCTCCGTTTCGCTTGATTCTTTTTCTTTATCTTCCCTGGGAAATTGTCTTGCAAGATGTAAAATCGGATCGTATTGATACGGTCTAACATCCATTTCAGAAATGACATCAGGAACATCTTATATTGCTTCAGAATCAATGGACACTGTTAAGTTGTGATGCAACATCAAAGAGGAAGCCATCAGCAACAAGCACATATGACGTCATGTCACGTGACACCACCTCTGCTCGTTAACTGTCGGGTGTTTCCGTAATAGGCGGAAATACGAGTACGTTTTTGTGTGTTTATTGCGATTTTACAAACTTTTTTTCATTTTTAATCACGGAAGCTGCCTTTACACCTTCAAAAGTTTTGTTTTCGTTAGTATCCTCCTTTAATTGACAGTTTCAGTGTACAAGGGTCAGGAGATCGCTAGTGATCAAAGTTCATAAACTTGGATCAGTGGGAACTTCTGCTTCATCTTCTACGTTTAATTTAATACTACATCAAAATTTACCAATTAATTCAATTCCTTGATTGGTTGTTAATGAAGCAGATGTCTGTTGAAAGGATCTAGTCTGGACTATAGCAGATAAAAAGCTGGAGCAGAGGACAGAGTCACGTTTATTCGGTCTGTCAACCTACTGGATTGTAAGGAATAGTTCGAGGAGCTAAAACAGGACATAGACTTGAAGCAGAAATAGCAGCGGCATATGATGGCCCTGTCTTTGAGTGACATCAGCTATCTTTGCATCTAAGCAGGAGGTGTTACGCTCATGTGTGATTCGTGAGGAATCTCTAAACGATGAGAAATCATCTCCAGAACAGTTTTGGAGCAGTCAGGAGCTTTGGTGCGCTATTCTCACATGTTCCAACATCTATGAGAGGCAGCTGGGTTTCAGCATGATTTTCAACAGTGTCCATACCTTTGACAGTAGCATCTTACCGGGTTTGTTATAAAAGCATCAACTCTTAAATTGCAATAGTCTACTTTGAGTGAGTCCGGGCGTGTTTGAGAACCAAATGTGAATAGATTGTGTCTTCATGACTGAATCGTCTCACATCAGTGACTCCTTGTGAGTGTAGTACTGAATCATTATAACTCCCATTCACATCTGAGAGTCAAGTAGAATTTCCGATTGAATCTTTGTTTTAATTTGATAAGTAGATGTACGTCTCCACAAAACAAGCTATGGCCTTTGCTATGGCAAAGGTCTGAAACTGTAGAGAATTGTCATTCAGAGACAAAGCATTCAGAACTTCTCGATACTACAGAAAGCGTCCGCGTTGGGGTATTTTCTTGGTGGTTTGACCAGGCAGCGGTTTCTGGGAGTCACCTTTGCTGTCTGGGTTGGGCTGCATTAAAAGATGTAAAAAATACAGAGCTGATGTTAAGCCTTGCCTGTGCCAGGATCTGCTAAACGCTCTCTGCTGGATTGTGTAATTATATCAGTAAATAATAATGAGCTATATTTGTCAAAATTGGCAGTGTTTCTTACGAAGGGTATCCTTTTCTTGTCATAACTTCCCAGTTCAGATAGATTTTGAAGTTATTTTGTATCATCTTTAAAGTTGATAAAACGCCCCAATTCAGTTCTTGTCTCAATTACCTTTTACACAGACAGCTTTCCCGGACCGAGTCCAAACGCATAGTGAACCTAGGCGGCAGGACGTGAATCCACAGCAATCCGTCAAGACCTGCAAACAGATAATAATGAATGTGTCTATATTTTTGTGTATATTTGTAAAGAAATATCGAGCGTTAATACATTGTTAATTTTTGGTTCACATGGACATCATGTTCTTGTAGGACTTCAAAACTGATACAATAGGTTAACAAAGAAATTTGTACTGAAATATATTCAGTGTTAATCCCCACAAAGATATTTTATATCATTAACAACTGTATTTTGAAAATAACTAGTTTTTCAAGTAATTGCAAATTACTACCAGTGGAAGTGTAAAGTCCAGTGGCAGTTCAGTAACATTGGCAATATAATGTAGAAAATCAGTGTCTGAGACATTATTGCCAGTGTAATAATATTCTGGTACAACATCCCCATGTAACAAATGTTTTGTCAGCACATAAACGCCGTGCTGCCTAATCCTCTCTTTAGCTCCATACTTGTAACAGGTATCATTCTGAGCCCAAACATGCATGATTACTTGATAATACGCTTAATGTAAAACGTTTTCCGTCCAGACAATTTCAAGTGCTGAATATATACTGAACCATAAGAGAAACGTCGCTTTGCAAAACCAAAAGCAAAATTTTGTTCTTGCAAGGTGTTGTTTTTATTATGTTTGTACCGTTTTCTTAACATGTTTTTCAATCCAAATTGACAGTTATTACCAACATCGGTGTGTTTTCTGATGAAAACGCATATCGACCAAACGCACCGAAAAAGGCAGACATGGTAAAAGGTTCCGTATGACATTCGTGAAAATGAAAATGCACGTGCATGTCGTGACAACCCTACCAATGAAAGTGGGTCCCAAGCTCGCCTGAAGTCATTTTTGGTTTGACAACAACCACCATGCCACGTCTTACGAGAGATCAAAGGAACCAAGTCTTGGGACGATTGCAAGTTGCCCAGACTGCACGGAGGGTAGCCAATCATTTTAATGTTCATTTTTGGGACAGCAGGAGTGGTATCAGGTCACTATGAGCATTCAAAACCGTCAACGCAGTGGGCGACATTCAGTAACATCACGTCAAGAATGACAGGCTGTGCGCAGCCATCTGCAGGATCGCTTCCCCAGAGCGACGGAAACATCACTCCACACCATTTCTGACTCAAAACAGACCCATCAGTGCCGATACAGTGCGTCGACGTTTGCGCGGAAGAAACCTCTGCTGTCACAGATCATATCGTAGTCCTGCCCTCACCGCTCATCACCGCCAAAACCGACCAAAATGGGCAACTCAGCATCGAAATTGAGGTTATCGACAATGGAGAACTGTGCTGTTATCTCATGAAAGCCGATATTGTGTTTCGACAGTCGATGGCAGAGTGAAAGTATGGAGAGGGCGTGGTGAAATGTTTTCCAATGAGTGTATTGTTGAAAGAGACTCGTAGGGTGGTCCAAGCATCATATTGTGAGGTACAATCGGTCTGAACAGTTAGTTTGACACCGTGGTGTTCCAGATTCTTGGTCCAGGATGAGGACATGGCATGACAGCTGCTCGCTATATTGATTAAATCATAAGACCCCACGTTGTACCACATTTTGGACGTTACAGAAATCACATCTTCCAGCAAGACAACGGTTGTGCCCACACTGCCAGAGCAACAATGGACTTCCTTAGACAACATGACATCCAAACCCTACAATAGCCTGCACTCAGTCCGAATTAAAGTCCGGTAGAACACCTTTGGGACGAGATTCAAAAAAGACTGAATGGTGCTTTTTGTGTTTTCTTGTAATCAAGAAATGATCGTAAGCATGCAGCTTGACCAAGCTACTGTGCGTGCACACAACTGATGTTAGCCGAAACATACAACTTTCTCAAACATACCGGGGTGCTTAACGTTTTTCTATGTGTAAAATATTACCTTTCCTAGTGAGTGAAAGTGTTTAGTTGTTAATGTGGGGGAAATCTACTTATTCCCTCTATCCTATTGTCAGTTATTGGGCTGAATAAACATTTATTAATCTCATTTTATTCCAAACAACAACATTGGATTTTGCTGCAGTATTTCCTGTTACAGTCCGTTTGAGTCAGACACGGACCGATGAATTGCAAATTTTATCATTGTACAAAACTGCCACATAAATATAAATAGTACACATGTTTATCATTTACTAATACCCAACAGCTTTCTTATATTTGAAAATTTTCCGGAACTCCACCAAAAAAGTTGTTTAAGAAACTATCACTCAACTATTGACACAGTTCACTATTTTACATGAGGGAAGAGTGCAGAGAAAGAGACAGCCAGGTGTACGAGAAAGGATGGAGACGGCACAGCACAGGTTAATGAATCATTAACTTTGTCGGCACTTGTGCACGTGCTTCTCTAACACCTGGCTGTCCCTTTCTCTGCACTCCTCCCTCGTAAAAAATAGTGAACTGTGTCAATATTTTAATGATAGTTTGTTAAACAACTTTTTTAATTTTAGGACATTAATTCGGCACACAAATCACAGAGTTGGTCTGATGTTTTGATTATGATCAGCGTTTCATTGAGTGTTATATGTTTATTAGTTTTGAGTTAGATTGCAATTCATCGGTCCGCTTTTGAGCCAAAGGGACTATATACTGAATGGTAGATAGTAAATGGTCTATATTCATAACTGACATCCACTCTTTTATGATGTGAATATGCGTTGAAGTGGAAAACAGGTGTGTGTTTTTTTGGGTTTTTTTGGAAAATGTGCTTTCAATCCAGACGTGATAATGATATATATACAGTGAAACCTGCCGACACCGGCAGCTGTCTAACCCGGCACACTGTCAAAACCGGTCCCAACAAGCAATTATAACTGTAATTAACACTGTCTAAACTGGCATGGGTTATGCTTTATAAACACTGGGGGATTGCATTAACTGTTTTCAAGTGAGTGACATTGTCAGAGAGTAAATAAATAGGCACTGGTATTATTGACTCGTCAGTCACTTTGTGTTTCATGATGGTTTGTTAAAAAGGTTCAGCTTATCAATGACTTTGATACTCTTCCTCGGACCTTTCAAAAAGAACTTGCAGTTAAATATCAAATTGGCAGCCAAACTGTTTCGGACATTTTGAAAAAGCGTGGTGTTTTATCGATTCAAATTTGAAGAAAACCATAATTCACAGACAAAATGTCTGTATGATAGTGGTAAATTTAATAAGATTAACTCTCTCACTCATAAATGGTTTTTGACTATATTCAGACACCATTTTCATATTTGTTCATAGTCTCCCAAATGGTGTTTATTTCCCGACCTATGAGACCAATGAAACTTTGGCGGCGTTGGCCATATGGGTCTCGGATGATAACTATATTTTCTCAATGGTTAAATTTGGGAAATACAGTTCCTTCATGTGGGGTATTCTATTTTCAATATTCATCTGAAGATAAAGTTGAAAGAAGTAGGAAGGAAATTCGTGTTGGTTCCTGAACTTTGATTTCCTGTGTAAACTCATTTAAATACACACACAAATGCACACCCACACACTATATATGTACTTCTGTATCCTCATTTGAATACACACACACACATATATATATATATAATATGTATATATATATGTGTGTGTGTATGTGTGTGTATATAATATATCAATATAATAGATGTGAATACGTGAACCAAATAATTATACGACTATGTACTACCGTCCAAAATATACCAAATATTTTTGCCGTTTAAAGTCTTAATTTTGAACCTAGATCCAGGACAATTTACAGAAACATGTGATAAGGTAATGGCTACTTATGTGTAATGACAAATTTCTCGTCTCGGTGAAACGCTGATTATCTGAAAATGAACGTGCTCCACAAAATGCACGTGCAGAAAAACCATATAAAAGCAGTTGATGACACAAGGCATTGTCACAGAATAGAAAAGCACACAAGAAAAATGCCACGCCTGACCGCAGTACAGAGAGAGAGAGCCGTAGGAATGGCCCAACAAGGAGCCTCACATGCCCTCATCGTGAGAACCTTCGGCTGCACCCGGGTGTGCATCACCAGGTTGTTTTAGCGTCTCCGCCAGACAGGGCAGACAGTAGACAGGCCGAGAAGTGGGAGACCGCGGGTGACATCCGGGTAATCCACCTCAGGAACCGCTTCATCCCGGCAACAGCAACGCCACTCGGACATCGTATCAGTCGACAGACAGTTTCAAGACTGCGTGAACATGGTCTTCGAACACGACGTCCATACCGTGGGGTAGTACTGACGCAACAACACCGGCGTAACAGGCTCCAGTGGGCAAGTTCGACGTTGGCAAGTCCGAGACTGATCACGTGTCCTCTTTTCGGATGAGAGCAGGTTCTGCGTATTCATAGCCGATGGCCGTGTACAGACGTATTAGAGAACGTTTAACTCCTGACTGTATCCAGGAAATTCCGGCGTATGGTGGAGGTGGTGTTATGGTATGGGGGAAAATATGTGGGGAACTGAAAACAAGGCTAGTCATCATTCGTGGCAACCTTACTGCACAAAGGTACAGGGATGACATTCTGCGACCGGTAGTCCTTGTACAACCCCAATATGTAAAAGCTTAACGCAATATGTAAAACTAACGCAATATGTAAAAGCTTAACGCAAAACGTAAAAACTAACGCAATAGGTAAAAAATTAACGCCAACTGTAAAAAAAATCTTTAACGCAATACGTAAACACCTAACGCAAAATGTAAAACCAATTTTTAACGCAATTTGTAAAGGATTAACGGAATATGTAAAATCAAGCTTTTTTGTTGTTTTTATGTCTTGGCGACTGAAACGTTTTTAGAAACTTCACTTTATTGTCTGTCAAAATAAGATATTGCAATATTTCTGTCAAAATTAACCTCATTTCTAATTTAGCTGAAATCTGATCTATAGGGTCATTAAACATCAAGGTAAAGCCGATAACTGTATGATATAGAGATACTTTATATCATATTCTATATTCGACAGTATCAAAAGAAATAATTGTATTCTTCATAGATATTTTTTATATAAATGGTCAGATGGCCTTTTGTTATCCCACAACTCGCATTTAGCGTTAAGTTGGGGATAAAAAAAATACCTTCCATCCGTCAGTCTGTCTGTTCAAAGAACTGGTTTGAGCGATATCTCAAGAAGTGGTTAATCAATGTTTAATGTTTTATTTGGCACTGTAACAAAAGTTCCACTTGAAATTCTGCATACATCAGTTTTTTGTATTCTTTTTCTTTTTCTTTTAATTGTTTTTGTTGAGAGACCAGTTTGTTCAGGCTTGTCTTTTTAGTGGGGAATTAATAGCAAATTATTTTCCTTTTTTGGAGACCGCCTCCGTGGTGTAGTGGTTAGAGCGTCCACCCGGAGAGCGGAAAGTCGCGGGTTCGATCACCGACCGCGTCATACCAAAAGACGTTAAAATATGGTACTTGTTGGTACCTGTCTGGCGCTCGGCATTAATGGGTACAACAAAGACTGGTCGGCTCGGAGTCAGTATACTGTGTCTGAGTGGGGTATTCATGCTTCAATGTGGCATGGTATCTCAGTGAGCTAGCACTATAAAACCAGCGTAAGTCTGGGCTAGTACAAGCAGCCGCACATACACATACACACGCATGCACGTCGTCATATGAGCGAAATATTCTCAAGCACGACGTAAAACCCAATTTCACCTCACATCACCTTTTTTGGAATTTATGAATCAGTTACTTTTTGCACCACAACTGAAGCGTACGCTTACTAAATTTAGATGTAACGCTCACAACTTCAAAGTCCCAAGCGGCACGATAAATTCTGTATGCTACTTCCCACAGAAAATATTGACTTGTTGTTTAAGGTAGCCCTTGTGTTGTACCACATACTTATGTTGAGAGAGAAAATGTAAATTGTGAATGGGTGTTTATCGATTTATTGATGTCCCTATAACTCGCGTGTTTACATGTTGCATATATGCACTGTTATTACACAGTATTTTACACTTATACAAATACATCTGCCTGTTACTTTTGTGGTAGGCAGACAAATAGTGTGTTTTTTTAATCTCGCCTCAAATTGCATAGATTAAATGCAACAAATCATGATAAAATGTTTGAGACATCCCATAGGGGATTACTTGATTTTAGAGACTGACTGACTGAGTTTTGGTTTTACGCCGCTTTTAGCAATATTCCAGCAACATCACGGAGGGGGACACCAGAAATGGGCCTCACACATTGTACCCATGTGGGGATTCGAACCCGGGTCTTCGGCGTGACGAGCCAACGCTTTAACCATTAGGCTACCCCACAGGCCCTGATTTTAGACAAAAAGGTCATATTTATCATGATGTATTTACATGTATTATATTACCCCAAAACGTGAAAATTTCTGTTTAAGTATAAATGTGTCGCTGTACACAAATATCTTTGATTTGGATATCGTAAATCCATCTCCCAGTTTTAGGTATAATGGACATGCAAGATCCTTCCCAGTGATTCGGGTATTTCAATTCCAATCATATCTGATTCCCTTCAATAAAGTCACAGCTAATATTTCTGCCAATGAAATCGAGTAATACCAGAGACAGTACAGTGGTTTTGTGTAGGTCCTGTCACAATATCATTTCTGTTACTTTGAAATAATCCAAATTTGCCATTTTCTTGATTTTTCGGTTCTAAAATCTCCCATTCCTAATAAAAATGTACGCATCAAATAAGCGTGATGATAACGTGACTGAAAATACTTGCATGTACATCCATTTATATATACAGTGAAATCAAAAGTTGTAGCCTACCTGTGAAATGTTTTATTGTGGTATTGAAAGTGATGCTTGATATGACTTAAAGATAAAAATATGAACATAATTACAATCACCTACAGTCTATGCAGTGTATTGAGAATCTGTACTAGCTCATTTCCCTTCTGGCATTTGGATAATTTGCGTGATTAGATATTTTACAAGGCGATCTATATATCATTAAAACGTCAATTAATAAAGTACACATTTGAATATCTTCTTTCATATTCTCAGTTGGTTTACTTGAAGTTTTTTCCCACCCGCAGTTGAAGCTATGGCGGGTAAGGATGCATGCATTTAGGAATCATTCCAGTATCCCCTACATCAGTCCATCGTTGTGTCATATACATAGTCAAATCTTTTGGCGCTCTCTCCTAGATCAGCTGCTAGGTCCGAAGTCCTATGGTCAGAGCTACCATCTCGATGCCCAGTACCAGTTGCAATTAATTCCAACCCCCATACACAATGAATTAAAATTGGAAACATTACCACAACAGGCTTGTTATTTCAAACCAAATTAAGAAGGATCAATAAGTGGTTTTCTTTAAAACTCAAATTCGGTAATCACAGATTATCAACAACGGAATGGACAGTTTCAAGGAAAGGTCCATCCTTCTTGAATAAGACATGATGAATATAATCAAAAATGCAATTTATGAAAACAAGTTTGAAGAATATAATTATCCCTTTAAAACTTTCGAAAATAGACTATAAGATCGATTAAAATATCTCTATATGCAAGTAAAGTATATGTTTATCGACTCTGCTTACATGTATACTGAACGAGGTAATATTTTGCATAAAAATGTAATATGAAGTTTATTTTGTAAGAAACAGTGCGATATCTTAGTTTTTGTAAATAAAGTCAATTTTTGCCAAATTTGTGACTAAAATGGATTTCGACTGCTACCCCTAATATTCAAACCTAAAACTCGATTTTACATATTGCGTTAATTTTTTACATATTAAGTTAAAAATTGTTTTTACATTTTGCGTTAGGTGTTTTACTTTTTGCGTTAAAGACATCTTTTACATATTGCGTTAATATTTTACATATAGCGTTATTTTTGTACGTTTTGCGTTAAGTTTTTACATATTGGGTTAGTTTTTACATATTGTCTTGATTTTACATATTGGGGTTGTACAGTCCTTCCATTCACTCCCAACAGCCACGTGGCATTGTCTTCCAACATGCTAATGCAAGACCTCATAACGCCAGACTGACAAGAGGCTACCTGAACAACATGAACGTCCACGTCTTACCATGGCTAGCGTGCTCACTAGACATGAACCCTATAACTATCGAGCATTTGTGGGACCACCTCGACAGGCAGATTAGGAACAGACCAGTACCCCCAGTCAGCGTGCGACAGCTGGAACAGTGCCTGAATGTCGCCTGGCAACAGATTCCACGCAACGTCATTAGTGGCTTGACGTCATCCATGCGCAGACGTATTGTTGCTTGTGTCAATGCTCAAGGAGGACATACTCGCTAATGAGGCAGTACATGGCTCTAAATTGTGTACCGGGCATTTTGAAAAAAACTTTCTGTTTGTTCAGTTTTATTGTTATGATCCATTTCTGGATCCCTCGCCCCCATGTGTTTGTTCCCTTTCCATTTCTGTATCATTGTTATTTCTGAATTGTGTTTATGTTAAAAAATAATGCAGAAATGAATACTCTAATGAAATATGGAACATATTTTGTTGAAATCGTTTTTGTTGTTTCTTAATTGGATTTCGAAACTAGTGGTATACTTTCTCTTGGACGGTAGTGTATATACCTTTGTAACGGTTCAATGGGGGTAAAACGAGAAAAATAAATTTTATTTAAGTAGCGAGTCCAATCTGTAATGGAGCTATTAGAACCCTTGGTCTAGCTGCTTGCATGATAGCTTGGGCTATTGAACCTACTTTGATGCTTGGGTCTTTCTCGCTGAACAGGGATCTCAACAAAGTTTGCAGTGTCTGTGGAATGTATTCAACGTTTCTGTCTACAGAGGAGAGGTCAACTGATGATGGATATTCAGCTTTGGACTCTTTCATACATTTGATGTCACTCTTTATGAGCTTAGCAGCAGTCTCAATGAGTCTCATCTTCTCTCTATCTGTGTCATGCAGTTTAGGATCTTGGTAAAATTCCTGAGTATTGACGACGCTGTATGTCTGAAGGTCACAACATTTGCCTTTCCATTTAGTTCTGTGAAAATGATGGAGTCTCCGAAATGGTCTTTCAGTTTTTCTTCATATATACAGAACTATATTCCTTCACAACTGAAAGTCTTCATCTTTTCAACAAGATTAGGAACAGTTAATTGTTCATCATCATTTTCGATCAAGTATTCAGTCAGTTTTAGAAAGGCTTCATTTTGGTCATTGTTTGGAGGTCTCCCACCCGACTGTCTTCTTGCTTTTGTCTCTACTTTGATGAAGTACTGGAATTTTTTCTTTGTCCTGAAATTTACATTGCATGATTGATGATAAACAGCATCAGCAGCGTGGAGGTCTTGAGCAACTTCTACCCTAATTAACACTTTATCTGCCCACTCATCATCTCGTTCCTTGCAGACTGAAATTATTGTGTCTTGGAAATCCTTCGTCCTGACAGGATACACATCACTTCCCCTCTTTCTATTAGTGTTCTTGGCAAATTGTCCACAAAAAAGACAGTTCTCTCTATAGAGAAATTTAGGCTGACTTGACCGTAATGCTCTGGACTCTACCTCTGATGCACGTTGAGCAAGATCATGCTTGATGTTGTGAGGGTTACAATATATGCGTCTGCATTCCTTGTGTACAACATCACCTGGCAGAGATCTGACATAGTCATTTCTTTGACTGCTGGCGGTATTTATCCCCAGACTGCCTTTAAAGCCTATTTTTACACCATCTAGGTCATTTGTTTTCTTCTTGCAGATGATGCAGTGATCCATTATCTGTAACACAGTAAAATAGTAACCCTATAATTTCCACCTGATCACTGAAAGATCAACATTTTTATTTCAAATGTAATTAAATTCACAATAAATACACTGCAGCGCTTTTAGGAAAAGCTGACAAAAAGTTAAAAGTTTATGAAACTTATAAAGTGATTCTTTCAACAGTTAGTGGTGTTTCCCATTTTACAGACTGATATAAACGTGTGAGGAACAGTAAGAAGTATTTAGCATTTAATTGGTAATGGTAGATTTTCTAATTAGCTAATTTCTTAATATCTTCAAAAAAAAAAAAAGCTTTATACACGACAATATGCTATGAATTAATAAGGAAACTGTACACTTCACAGTTTCACTTTTAATGAATTTAATGAGCTTACATTTCATGAAGTTTTTCCTTTTTGGTCTATATTAAATTTCAGTGTAATCTTAAAATGTCTTTTTGACCTCATTTAGACCAGTTTCTGGCAAAAAAATAATTTCTAAAATTAAATTTACTTAAATATTAAGGAAAAATAATGTTTAAAACCCCTGTTATCTTATAAATTCACTGATTCTTGGTCAAGTCTGTTGAAGTCATGTCATCAGCATGGCCCTTCTGGGTTTCCATAGTGTTTTTTTCCTGACAGAGTGACGTTGCATTTCATGCCATTTTAATCGTAATTTAGACATCATCAAAGCATATCTTTTTGATAAAACATACACAAATAACACGTTTTAAAATAATGCTTAATGGTAGTTAAGTTTCTTACTTCGATGATTGAAAACGGGAGTTAAAATGGCTACCATTTCAAGGCAAATGTTGCCGGTGCCGTCAAGTAGATTAGTAAAATTATGCCATATCTTTGGATCATAAGCGAAGACCATGCACAAATAATGTATAAAATAACTTACCAGATTGGATAGTTGACTTGAAAACAGCAAACACGCATGTTTATGAACTTCTTTTGACGTCTCGATTTAGCCTGTTTGCCGTCAATCAAACAGAGTTGTCTCCCTTTTTCCCCATGGCGGCCCGAACGGGTCAAATTCGGGTTCGGTAAATGGATTAAAATATTTTAACTATTTTTATTGTTTCCCCTCTTTAGATTTTATTAGACTTTTTATATGTCATTTAGACAATGCCAATGAACATATTTATCGCAAAATAAATTCTTTTGCAATTTGTTTGAGGTTAAATCGTAGATTGACTGGACTATATGCCACGTATCGCGTATATGGTGAGATGACTGGAAGAACAAAAATAGGCAACAGTACAAATACGGAATTGGAAGACGAGCTTTGACCCCAATTTTTTTAACAAACAACATCGTACAGCTGTAACACTGCTGAAATGAATATATACTCATGATATAGTCACAAATGGATAATCGACTCTGCTTTTAGCATAGATTTCTTATGGATGCAGAAAATGTTTTTCTCGTTTCTATTAAGAGACACAGGAAATCACAAACGCTTTTGGCGTTAAAACCGGTCTGTCCTTATTAATCATCATCATCATCATAAATATTGTCAACTTAGCCATACAGCTTAAGCTATAAGGAAGCAAAAAAGTCTTTTTTGAAATACACCTTTACACTGTTGTTTCTTGATTCTGTGACTGCAATTATTATCAAATATACTTACCTTACAGTAAAACAAGTAGATTATCACAGAAAAAAAATATTAAAACTAGTAATTAAATCTAAAATATTTTAACTATTAATGACAATACAATATACAACTGAAGGTAGATCATCATACTATGGTCCATAGGGACTTACAGTACATTTTGCATGAACCCTAGCTGCCCGTCAGCTGTTAGCAATGTAGACACATCTAGCCATACATTAAATAGACACGTATTCTACGATTAAAAAAGTGGAAAGTTTAAATTGACTTTGAAAATTTGGGGACTTACGTTCCCTCTCAGGAGGACAATAATTTTACAATACTTCAACCCCCCTTGAGGGTACAGCCACTAACAAACTGAGTTATTAATTTAAGATTCCTATTATAAAATATTTATCTATTTACAAATCAGTCAACAAATCTAATTCTTTTAAAACTGCAACAATTAAATGAGAACTGATATTATTAAAAGGATCCTTCAAACTTCGTGATTTGAAATAGTTATCCCTTATAATGGAATATTCAACACAATCAAGCAGGACATGCTTGACCGTGGTTCTTTCATCACAAGGGATACAAAACGGAGGATCCTCACCTTTTAATAGGTACTCATGAGTATATATTGCATGGCCAATGCGACATCGTCGCATAATGACCTCTTCAAATCTGGACTTGCAACCCAAGTAGGTGTAACCGATAGTTGGTTTAATTTCATGTAGTTTATTTATACCTACTTCGGTGTCCCATTTCTTCTGCATTAGATTTCAGATATATGATTCAATGACTGCTTTATAATCAGTGTATGGGATCAGAAGTGGTGTCACGGATTTGTTGAGTGCTGCCTTAGCAGCAAAATCAGCCATCGTGTTACCAGTAATGCCAACGTGCCTGGGTAACGGAGGACAATGTCGATTAAAAGTGGATGTTTACAAGAACGATTTCTTATAGGCTGAAGTCAAGAAAGAGAATCTGAAAATATGATATATTGTGTATATTTAGGATGTCTGTTAATATATATAAGAGATGTTAGTATTGCGCTTGCTTCTGCTGTGAATAGTGAACTGTCATTTGGTAATCTAGATGATGTTGTTCTCGATCCAATGTCAGTGGCTCAAGCAACTGCGCCACTGTCCTTGGACCCATCTGTAAGTAAAGATTTGTATGTTATATAATTATTCTTTAATTGATTAAATTCTTGTTTATATTGTAATTCATTAGTTTCTGGTTAACTTTTAGTCGACTTGTGGCCTAACGAACTGCCAAGGAGGAGAAGAAAGAAGTTTTGAGAAAGAGATATATTTTTCCAGCTCTGTGCCGTCAGCAGAAATGAATGGTTTAATTCTGAAATCAAGAGGTGGAACAAGGGAGACTTCCTGTTGTATAGATCCTCATAAAGAGGATTAAAACACAGTGAAATGCAGGATTTGACTCGTTAGAATAGCGTTTTGTTCCATATTGCAAGGATAATTTTATACGGCGTTGGTTAAGAGATGGCTCATCGGCCTCAACATAGAGACTATCAACAGCCTCGGAGGTGGACAATTTCAAGTAGTTTGAGGCTGCTTTTGCAGGCTACACCGTATATACGATGGAGCCATTATCAAGTTTAGATCGCACCAATGATCTGTATAAGTGAAGGAATTGGATTGGAAATAACCTTTAACAAATCGAGAGCCTCCAGGCATTTAGCTTTAAGGGATTTAATACATGGCAGGAAGGTTAAATGTGAATCGAATATAAGATAAAAAAACTTGGCCTACTTGACAACTTTGATGGGGGTGCCATTTAGAAATAGTTCAGGGTCTTTATGCGGTTTGTATTTACGGCAGAAATGTATATAATTATTTTTCAATTAGAAATTTTAAAGCTGTTTTCAAGACACCATTTACTTATTTTGTTTAAACACAGATGTATTTGCCGTTCAATAGTAATCATGTTTTTGCCACGACAAAAATTGTTAAAATCATTCACAAATAAGATGGATTGAATCATTAAAAAAAAACCTTTGATAAACTATCTATTAATACTTATACTAAATAATGTGACGGACAATATACTGCTTTGTGGGACACCCTGATCCTGATTGTAATGATCAGATAGGGTAGAACCCACGCGGACTTGAAACTGCCTGTCAATTAAAAAGTTGGAAATACATTGAGGCGAACGACCCCGTAATCCAAAATCATGTAAATCTTTTAAAATACCATGTTTCCAAGTGGTGTCATATGCTTTTTCTAGAAAAAGATCGACACTGCATGCTGTTTATTAATTATGGCATTGTTGATTTCCAAGTACCAAACAAGACTATTGTTGATCATGCATTCCATGGTTTTGAAACGCAGCTAGTAAGTGAAATCGGTGTATAATTTGAAGGATCAGTAGATCACGTCCAGGTTTAGGGACAGGGACAATTATAGCATCACGCCATGTTGTAGGAACTTTCCCAGATGTCCAAATATCATCAAAATATGTAAGAGCGTCTCCAGACATGATTCTGGTAAATCCTTCAAGAGTTGATAATGCATGTTGTCAGCTCCTGAAGCAGTATCGTGAGTCTGGCTTAGAGCAGTATGGAGTTATGAATAGAAAATATCTCATTGTAATCTTCCCCGTTATTTGAATTGAAATTAATAGTTTTCTTTCCTTGTTGTTTTTGATAGTTTTGGAATTTAGGTTCATAATTGGATGGGGAAGAATGTTTTTGCCAAAGTTTTGCCAAGTTTATTAGCAATATTGCGTTTACTAGTACTTTGCCTTTTCCGTTCCTTTCTAGCTTGTTTGCATTTATAGTTGAACCATTGTTTTCGGATATGTGGAATCGCAGAGGACTTTGGGATACACTCATCAGCAATGATATTCAGTTCACCAGAAAAACTGTTTATAGCATCAGGAACATTATTAAAAAGTTCAGGCTTAAGTGAGTCAACTCACAGCATTTCATATAAAGGCCAGTTAGTCTTTTCAAAATTCCATCGTGATGGCGGAGAGACATCAAATGGGGTTACAGGCTTTTATTAGTGTTCGGAAATGGTCACTACCACAGAGGTCATCGTGGACTGACCATTCAAATTCATTCAGTAGGCTTGAGTCTGTAATGGACATAGCAAGGGCTGAATACGTTCCTGTGCCAGGATGTAAATATGTGCTTGAACCATCATTATAAATGCATAAATCACTGTTCAAAATGAATTCCTAGAGAATCTTATCTCTATTTTTTTGTAGTTGAACCACTCCAGAGTGGGTTGTGGCCTTTTAGATCAACCATAATAATACAGGGTTTGGGCAGTTGATCATACAGAGCTTGCAGATCAGCCAGTTGAAGAGTTGAAGATGGTGGGATATATAGTGAGCATATTGTAAAAGTAACGTGCAACGTAAGTCGCACTGCAACAGTTTGGAGATAAATCTTGAGTGTAACAGGGCTGTGGATAATATTCTGCCGAGCAAGGATAGAAGACCCTGCAGTTGCCCTCGCACCAGGAGGTGAAAAATAGTGATATGCACTGAAATGACGCAGATCAAAAGTATCTGTCTGTTTTAAATATGTCTCTTAGACAGATTGCTAACCGTGTAAAATCCTGTACTAAAAGCTGTAAATCATTGAAATTAGTCCTCAGTCCTCTGCAATTCCATTGAATTTAAGTTGTATTGAACATTTAAGGGGCAGTAACTGGTGACAATGCTCTCGCTTTCTTTTTGAGTGACCCCTGGTATGGCCGTTAGTGATCACATGGGCGGATACATCCATATCCATATCCTCAAGAAACCCATATCTGTTATGGAGCTTCACAATATCTTTAACTGCCTTTGGCACGCGATCCGATTGAATTTGTTGCTTTTTTAGTTCACTTTGGTCGATTTAGATGGTTTAATCCTTGATTCAGTTTGAGTCGATGATGATGTTTCACTGTGTTTTTTCACTGTCTGATTTGAGCTAATGTCTGAATATAATGTACTAGGTATCACTTCGGAAAATGTTTTTGGGTGTTCTGATATTACCAAAGTCAGATCTGTTTGGCAAGGAACTGATGCCGTTACGTTTTTGGCTACAGAAGCATAAGATGGGCGATTGATGTTTTCAGGTGTGAGTAAACGAGCTTGCTTTCGGGCCTCAGCATAGCCGACTCTCTCTATCTCGCATAAGACCTTTTGAGAAATTTAAGTTCCTGTGAGCAGAGCATGTAATTGGAATATCAGTCAGTTTTGTTAAAAGTCATAAGATTAATTGCTTGAGATTTATTGGCACATTCAACCAACAGTCCTCCTGAACTTGAGTTGATAGAACCGGGCCCATTCTACCATCCCAGCTGGATCTGAATTCTAGTTCAACTCGATAATTTTGCTTGTTTGTTTATGGTATAACGCAGCACTCAGCAATATTCCAGCTATATTGGATCAGACAATCCAGTGATCATCCACATGATCATCGATCTACGCAACTGGTATACGATGACATATGTCAAACTGAGAAACCGAGCTACTTCTGTGTTTTTAGTTTATAATTTAATTCAGATTAAATAAAAAATAATCACATTAAAAAGAAAATGTTTAACCGCTTCACCTAAGCAATGGCTGTTGCGAGAGGTTGTTTGTCGAAATATTTGGCCATTTGCGGAATTTTTGTTTTGAGGGACATAAACTATGTAAAGTTTGTTAATTGTGGAAGCATTTGTATATGGCATTCCCAGATATTAATATCATTAGCAACTCTGTGAAATTGTTGAAATATGTTTATTCTGCGAAACATTGTTAGCAAACTCGTTTCTTCGATCCATACTATGTACACTCCTAGTAACACAACAACTATATTATGTACTATTTTGTACTGTAGGTTGTATGGTCTTGTATGTAAATAAATCTTTCTCTCTCTCACTCTCTCAACCCCCACCCCCACCCCACACTTCTCTCTCTCTACTTCCCTGGCGAATGGGCTCGACTCAAGCAGTATCAGTCTCACTCACTCTCATAATGGGAACATTAAGGACGTAATATTGGCTGTGTAAATACCAAGGTAAATTGTCATATAAATTGTCTGTAAGTGCCAAGGTTCCAATAAAGGCAAATTTCAGAATCCAATGTTGACAGAACGTTCGAGTTAAAAGAATCACTTAAGGAACTATCATCGGTTCCTTGTTACCAAAGTAAATTTTACTCTTGACGGAATGTCAGAAATGTAAAAATAAATGTATCTTACATGCGCAATTTTCATCGTTACTTGCAATGTGAGATATACTCTCCACAAATGCGGGCACCCGTGAAGAGCCACCTCCTCGTGGTGGGTGCTGGGTAACGCTGAGAGCTCTTCAACCCACCCCCTCCCCCCCCGGTGGACCCGGGGGTGTATTATTTGGACCACCAACCTGTTTGCCGTGGGTTGCGCCCCTGTGCCGGTGGAGGACGGGAATCTGGTGGTTGAGGGCACGGGTTCAAGGAACAGTGTTCCTTTGCCCAGCACGCCCCTTACTTCACATAGACGGGTGGTTGAATGGGCCCGTTTCAACCAATCGGCTGGTCATGCCATGCCCTGTGCATTGTATTTGTTATTGCACAAATTTGATTTTTGTAAATGATCCTGTTTTGGGTATTGGTAAAATAATTTCACTAAATATGTATTGGTTTAAAATTTCATCAAATGTTAAACATGCCTAGAGTCCTATGCCCAGAAGGCGGCGACTCATTGGCCAATCTGGTTGATTGATTGATTTCAATTAGTCGTCTGCTGGAGTATACCATCTCAGTATCCCCAGTGCTGCCAGTCGGAGACCCACTGGTATATAGCATTGTCCTTGTGATACTCCGTGGTGGATGGGCAGCTGAGATTGCGAACCGTTGAAATTAAATCCGTTTGCCACATCAAAGGCTATTTATGGCATTGTTGGCGATGTTAAAGCCGTAAGGATCTGGTTTTCTCCTCATTGAATGTAAAACAGCCAAACAATCGGCTACCCTCTTAGCTACAACACCGTACAGCTTGTAAATACCGCAGTTTCAGTTTCGCCACACAAGTCTCTCAACAGTAGTAAAGGAATCCTGAGAGACAGAGATCGTTGGCTTGCTGATATGAGTGAAACTGAGATGGAGGAAGAAATACACAATCAAGGTGTCACTCATGTCAAAATGTGTCAATTGTCTTGGAGAGCATATGTCGTCAGCTAAGAGATGTCCCATCTGGAAACGCGAATACGAAATCATCAAAAGCAAACTTCAAAAAGTAGATCATACCATGAAGCCAAACTTTTATTAAGTGCAACCTCCCCTCAAACATCGGCTAGGTTATACTCTTCATTTGTTTCTCGCCCTCCTGCTCACTCTGTTATGTCTGTTGCATGTCAGACGGATATCACCTGGACTAAAACTGACAAACATACAGTCATCACATCAGCTCCAACTGTTGACAAGAATAAATCATCATCAGGCTGTCAGATTAAATTACCACAATCAATATCACCTGCAGTGAAAAATCCATACCATAAGATAGACCACAGCAAAAAGTCTGATAGAGTACCAAAGGGCACACGTGACCCTGTACAGATATACAATAAATTTCAAATTCTGGAAGACATGGACGTCTCCCCTCATCCCCGTGCTCGTAATAGGAGCAGTTCGCCCCGGAAGGGGGAAAGTAGATCCCCTGTACTTCCACCCGCTATATCATGAATTATACCTCCCTTAACCAATGGAATTGCAGAGGACTTAGGAACAAGTTTAATGAAGTAGAATTACTAGCTCAAGACTTTAAACCACCAGCATTCAGTTTATAAGAAACATATTTAAAACAAATGGTAAATTCGAATTGCGTCAGTACCATTGTTATCATTCTTCTTCACATCCTGGTGACAAAGCCACTGGTGGATCTTCCATTTTGGTGAGACACGACATTATCCATAGCCCTGTTCCTCTTAAAACCAATCTTCAGGTTGTTGCTGTTCGTCTTTCTTTACAAATAACCATTACTCTCTGTTCTTTATATATATATCAAGCTTCAACACTTCACCAGTCTGATCTTCAAGATGTATTTGACCAACTTCCCAAACCATGTATTATAATGGGTGATCTCAATGGACATAACCCACTATGGGGAAGTACTGCTACCGATACTAAAGGGAAACTCCTTGAAGATTTTATCTCTAATAATAATTTATGCATATTCAATGACGGCTCTAACACATATTTACATCCTGCAACGGGAACATATTCTTCCTTAGATCAGTCAATCACTGATTCAAACGTTTATAATGAATTCGAATGGTCAGTCCATAATGATCTTTGTGGGAGTGACCATTTTCGCAGAGTACTTACAGCATTTAATCCCAGCGATGATCCACCTTTAACAAGATGGAATTTTTCTAAGGCCAGTTGGCCCTTATTTCAGGCCACCTGCCTCGAAAAAGTGAAATCAGACCTTTTCCTACATGTTCCTGATCCAAATGTTCTCTGACAAAACTAAAACATATAGCTGATGATACTATTACTAAGTCCTCTGTAAACCCACACATACGTAAACTATGGTTAAATGACGAATGAAACAGGCTAGGAAAAGTAAGAAGAAAGCAGAGAAATATTTTCGCAGCCATCCTACTGTAAATAACTTAAATAATGTAAAAATCAGTTATACTAAGGCTCGAAGAACGTTCAAGCACATTAAGCGTCATACTTGGAAAATATACGTTTCCAAAATAAATTCGCGTACTCCTATGTCAAGGGTATGGAATATGATCCAGAAAATCAAAGGTAAAGGTTCCAAATCTAGTAGTATTCAGCATCTCAAAGATGATAATGACATACTAACTGAAAAATCTGATATTGCAAACAAGTTGGGAGAAACTTTGGCTAAACATTCGTCCTCCTCAAATTATAATCCAAAATTTCAGAATTATTAAACACAACAAGAAAAGAAAAAAGTGAATTTTCAATCTGATAATGGTGAAGATTATAATGAGGTATTTTCATTACATGAACTTCACACTGCTTTATCACAAGCTCATGATACTGCAACGGGACCTGATGATATCCACTACCAACTCTTAAAACACTTGCCTGGATCTTGTCTTGAAACATTTTTTACCATATTTGGACAATGGGAAATTTTCCCCTTCATGGCGAAACGCCATAGTTATTCGTATTCCAAAGCCTGACAGGGATCATACAGATCCATCTAATTATCGACCTATTTCCTTAACTAGCTGCGTTTGTAAACCCATGGAGCGAATGGTCAATAATCTCTTAGTTTGCTTTTTAGAAGCCAACAATCTAATCAGTGATATACAATGTGGTTTCTGTAGAAACCGAAGTACGATTGACCACTTGGTTCGTTTGGAATCATTTGTTAAAAATTATTTCATAAAAAAAACAACATGCTGTATCCATCTTTTTTATCTTGAAAAAGCTTATGACACCACTTGGAAGCATGGTATTTTAAAAGATTTACATGCTTTTGGGTTGAGAGCTCGCTTGCCTCAATTTATGTCTAAGTTTTTAACCGACAGACAGTTTCAAGTCCGTGTTGGATCAACCTTGTCAGACTACTTTAATCAAGACCAAGGTGTTGCACAGGGCAGTATTTTGTCTGTGACTTCATATAACATTAAATTCAATAGCCTTTCAAAGTTTATAAGTGATTCAGTTGATGGTTCACTATTTGTGGATGATTTTAATGTTTCTTGTAGAGCACCAATTCTCACAGAGAATGCCCAATTTGAAAGACACAAATCGTAAAAAAATAAAGACAATATTTCTGTCAATTGTTGTTGCCGTTTTATTGAAGAAAGTGTCACGAACGAAATTCAGAAATTGTAGCACTCAAGGGGAGCTTGTAAAAATTCCATCACATCTCATACAATACCACCCTACACGATCGTTGTAATCTACGTGACTGTTCTATATGGTGGCTGCATAACACATTGAAGGGAGATATCATTCACAAAGTTCAGTCGTTAATCCCAAAGTTGTGTTTCGTTAAGGAAACAACTTTACATTTAACGTCCTCTCCACTCAGTAGAGGTTTTTAGCATTATAACAATAAACTTGATCAAGTCAAAGCTCTTGAAAATATAACTTTATGTTATACTGTTAAATGCAGTTCTTTACGGAAAAGAAGTCGACAAAATGAATCGACATCTGAGAGGTAATATCATGAACTTCACTGAGAATTCAACAGCATTTATAAAAGGTAATATTAATCATCAGGTTGTGAACGAATGCTTTTGTAACGTAGGTTACAGATTTTCACAAAAAACACTTGTTCACATGAATAACATTAATTCTTTCTTTCTCCCTATTCCCTTGTCCGTAATCCCGCTGGATCTCGGCATGAGTCTTGCCCATTCTGTCAGAATTCAACAATCATATATTTGTAATCTACGTTACCAAACTGTAATCTACGTTACCTTATAAACTAATTCATTGGACGTAATAATCGTCCTCATATAGACTGATTTTACAACAACTTACCATATATAAAAGTCATTATTGCTACTTGATTGGCAATAAATAAAATGTTCATAACAGCTATCAGAACATGTGATTGCTATGAAGGTATTACTTCATTCATTGTAATCTACGTTACCATAATTTGAGAAGCGTGTACAAAATTGAGGTGAAACATATGTTGCAGTTTTTTAAGAGATCGAAATATCATACGTTCAGGGTCAATATCAATATGTCTAAAAAATCTATGTGATATTCACAGAATTGATACAAGCTTCATGAAATACAACTTTTGTCAATCTTTTGAAATGATGGCTAACGACAACCAAATATAGTGATCATTTCCAAATGCTTCTACCGAAAAAATTCTCAACAGTAGAACAATTGTTTTGAAATATTGTGAAACTATATCCCTATAATGAAGTAAAATAACAAGCAATCTTACCTGTTTCACAAGGAATTTCCCGAATAAAGATGAAGTTTCCAAATTGGAATTTCGTGAAATGTCACTGAAGTGCTGTGATCATGTGACAGCAACCAGTGGCAACTGTTGTAGTTTATCAAATTATTTGCCTGGGTTATCTGACTATGCTACGAAGCGAAATGTTCTTTTTCCAGTAATATTTTGTAAGATTCCATATCAGGTGGTAACGTAGATTTCATAACGTAGATTACTTTCACCGTTTGAAAACTACGATGATCTTGAATGGAAGCATATTGCACTCCCTTTTCGGTTTTATTACACTATGAAAACACAAAGCATTCATTCTAATCACTTTTATAGGTAGCTGTTATTCATGTTTCCGTACAGTAATGGTAACGTAGCTTTCATGCTTGACACAACTATTTTTATAGACCGGGTGCGTCTTTGTGTACGGTTTTATATGGTACGATGTGTTCCAAGATGACAGGCACCCATGAAGGGCCACCTCCTCGTGGTGGGTGCTGGGTAACGCTAAGCGCCCTTCAACCCCCCGTTGTGGACCCGGGGGTATATTTGGTCCACCAACCCGTTTGCCGTGGGTTGCGCCCCTGTGTCGGTGGAGGACGGGATCCTGGTGGTTGAGGGCACTGGTTCCAGGAACAGTGTTCCTTTGCCCAACACACCACTTCGGCCCTTACTTCACCTAGACGGGTGGTAGAACTGGCCCGGTTCTATCAATCGGCTGGTCACGCCGTGCCCTGAGCATGGTTAATGATAATCTATGTATATCTTCACTCACTCATGTGGATAATATGGACATAAAGAAATTTTGACTATTTTTTACATCTTTGCCTAGAGTCCTATGCCAGAAGGCGGTGGCTCATGGGCCAATCTGGCTTTAATGACCTCCGGGTTCTATTTGTCATCAGGTAATTGTCTAGGGCCGGACTAGCCTGACCTTTTACACTGTTTGACAATTATAGCTACCTGTGTCCTTTTTGCTGGAGTATAACATCCTTGTAGCCCTGGTGTTGCAGTCGGTTTCCACTGCAACTCCGTCCTTGTTGACACTCCATGGAGGGCGGGGAGGAGGGGTGTTGAATTTCCTTTATTATCATGGCTACCCAATTACTCACTGGTTCACGATCCAAAACTAAAAGACGGCACATTGACACTGACGCTGGAACGTCTTCTGATGAAGAATCTTTGTACACTGTTGACTCTTGGCCACGATTTCTGATCGTGAATGGCATGGATGGTGCGCCCCTCAAACTTAATCCATTCGTTATTTCAAAATCCATCGAAGGCATATGTGGAACAGTCAAAAATGTAACTCGTCTCCGCTCTGGTTCCCTGCTTGTGGAATGTGCAAAGAGACAACAATCTCTGAATCTTCTTAAAGCTCATCACTTTGCTAATACTGAGATTGCTGTCTCGATCCACAAAACGCTCAATTCGTGTAGAGGTATCGTACGTGATCGTGCGAAATGCCTCTCCGATATGTCTGAAGATGAGATCCTATCTGAACTGAAGTCACAATGTGTCACATCTTTGAAACGATATAGTGGGAAAGATGGTGACAATATTATTCAGACCAACACGTATCTTTTCACTTTTGGGCTTTCAAAGATTCCATCTTCTATCAAAGCTGGATACTTCAACTTAGGGGTAGATGTTTATATACCTCATCCACTACGTTGTTTTCACTGTCAGCAGTTTGGCCATGGGGCTTTATCCTGTCGTAACTCACCAGTTTGCGCCCGCTGCAGTAAGAAGCATGTCAGCACTGACTGCACTGATACCATCAGATGTGCTAACTGCAGTGGTGAACACATGTCCTCTTCAAAGTCATGTCCTGCTTTTCTTACGCAGACTAAAATTCTCAAATTGAAATATAGTAATGATATATATTCACTGAAGCAAAGAGATTGGTTGCAAACGAGTCGTCTCCATCCACTTCTACACTGACGTACTCTGCCGCTGTCTCATCTATTACAAAAAAGTTGATACAGAATATCAAACACCTAATAGCTGGCTGTCAAATGGACAGACACACCTGTATCCAGTTGACACTGAAGATAACAACACACCATCTAAATTCGTTTCATCAGCTTCGCGAAACTGGACCTCAGCTGCAAAATACAGCTCTTTCAGTCACTTTGCCCGTATTGGAATGACGACTTGAACCTATCAGTGGATTGAAAACCAACGTTTCACCTACGAGAAAAGAGAAAAACAAAGAAAAAAAAGAATCCAGGGCCCTTTAAACATATTGAGGTGCCTTCTCCATTGTTAGTTCCTCCGGAGGTTCGCAACACCTTTGAACCTCTTGCTATGGACGTCTCCCCATCGCTAACAGTGCAGCGTAAAGGACATTCCAACGGCTCACGACCTCCAGTTGAGGTACTCTGCTAATATAATACAATGGAATTGTAGAGGACTTCGGAAAAACATTAATGATCTCCAACTATTAATTCAGGATTTTAAACCCTCAGTATTTTGTTTACAGGAAACCTTCCTTAAACACAATGATAATTTTGACCTACGACAATATGATTCATATCATTGTTTTTCTCCTCCGGGGGACAATTCCTCTGGAGGATCTTCTGTTATGGTTTTAGGCAGGGTGTCATTCACAGTCCTATTCGCTAAATACCCTCTCCAGGCTGTTGCTATACGCATAACATTAAATATTGTTTTCACATTATGTTCTTTATATATACCACCATCTTATTCTCTTCAACAGTCTGATCTTCAAGCACTTTATGACCAGCTCCCTAAGCCCTGTGTTATCACGGGGGATTTAAATGGCCATAACCCTCTTTGGGGTAGTACTGCCATCAATACCAGAGGAAAATTGCTTGAGGAAATGTTCCTAAATAATGATTTATGCCTTTTAAATGATGGTTCTCATACATATCTACATCCTGCGACAGGATCTTACTCTTGCCTAGATTTGTCGGTGGCTGACGCTAATCTGCTGAGTGAATTCGAATGGTCAGTTCATGATGACCTATGCGGTAGTGACCATTTCCCTACCATATTAACATCTGTGACACCATCTGATGTTCCTCCGGCAAGATGGAATTTTGCTAAAGCTGACTGGGTTCTTTATGAAACTCTTTGCTGTAATCAACTAAATCCTGATATGTTTATTGATGTCCCAGACCCTATTAAACGTTTCTCCGATTACCTTCATGAGATAGCGGATGAGTGTATTCCGACGTCCTCTGCAAATCCTCACATACGTAAACCATGGTTTACAGCTGACTGCAAACAAGCTAGGAAGGCACGGAAGAAAGCTGAACATTATTTCCGTCGCCATCCAATTGTCCATAATATAAATAAGTTTAAAATTTTAAATGCTAAAGCCCGGCGTACTTTTAAACAAAATAAACGCCAATCTTGGCGAAATTATGTTTCAAAGATTAATTCACGAACGCCGATGTCAAAGGTTTGGAACATGATCCAGAAAATTAAAGGTAAGGGTACCAAATCCAGCATACACCATCTAAAATCTGGAGATCAATTGGTAACTAATAAATCTGATATTGCAAAACAAACTGGGTGAAACACTTGCGAAACATTCTTCTTCGTCTAACTATGTTCCTAACTTTCAAAAATACCAACAACAGCAGGAGAAGAAAAATATAAATTTTCATTCAGATAACGGGGAAGATTACAACGAAATCTTTTCTATTCATAAGCTTCATAATGCTCTTGAACAAGCTCATAATACGGCTGCAGGAGCTGATGGTATACATTATCAACATTTACCTGAATCATGTTTAGAGACACTTTTGAATATTTTTGACGAAATTTGGACAACTGGTAAGTTTCCTTCATCCTGGCGTGATGCCATCGTTGTACCCATACCCAAACCTGGACGTGATCATACCGATCCATCTAATTATAGGCCCATTTCTTTGACTAGCTACGTTTGCAAAACCATGGAACGCATGATCAATGGCAGATTAACTTGGTACCTAGAATCTAATAATTTAATCACAAATATTCAATGTGGTTTTCGTAAAAATCGCAGTACGGTTGACCATTTAGTACGACTGGAATCATTTGTTAAGAATGCCATTATTAACAAGCAACATGCAGTGTCAATCTTTTTCGACCTAGAAAAAGCTTATGTCACGACATGGAAGTACGGCATCTTAAAAGATTTACATGATTTTGGTTTACGGGGCCGTTTGCCTCAGTTTATAGCCGAGTTTTTATCTGACAGGCAATTTCAAGTCCGCGTGGGTTCAACCCTGTCTGATCATTACAATCAGGATCAGGGTGTACCACAAGGCAGTATTTTATCTGTCACTTTATTTAGCATAAAGATTGACAGTTTAGCTAAAGTTTTAAACGACTCCATTGATGGATCGCTTTTTGTGGATGATTTTAATATTTCTTGTCGCGGTAAGAATATGCATACTATTGAAAGGCAATTGCAACTGTGTTTAAACAAAATAGATAAATGGTGTCTTGAAAACGGCTTTAAATTTTCTAAATCAAAACCTAATTGCATACATTTCTGCCGTAAGTATAAACCACATAAAGACCCTGAATTATTTTTAAATGGAACCCCAATCAAAGTTGTAAAGGAAGCCAAATTCTTGGGACTTATTTTCGATTCCCATTTAACCTTTTCGCCTCATATTAAATACCTTAAAGGCAAATGCTTGAAGGCACTCGATTTGTTAAAGGTCGTTTCCAACTCAAAGTGGGGAGGCGATCAAAGTACCCTCCTCCACTTATACAGATCACTCATCCGATCAAAACTGGATTACGGCTCCATCGTATATGGTGTAGCCTGCAAAAGCAGCCTCAAAATACTTGATTCTATACACCACCACGGTCTTAGACTTTGTCTTGGATCCTTTCGAACTTCGCCTGTTGAAAGTCTCTACGTTGAAGCAGACGAACCTTCTCTAAAACAACGCCGTATCAAATTATCTTTGCAGTATGTTACGAAACTTTATTCGAATTAATCAAACCCTGCACACAAATGTGTGTTTCATCCCTTATATGAAGATCTATATTTAAAAAAATCTTCGCTTATTCCACCTCTAGGAATACGTATAAAACCGTTCCTTACTGATACCGGCATTGAGCTGGATAGTATATCTCCTCGTCTTCTTTCTTCTCCTCCTTGGCAGTTGGTTAGGCCACACGTGGACCTAACATTAACCACATTTAAAAAGTCAGAAACTAATGAATTACAGTATAAACAAGAATTTAGTCAATTAAAAAATAAACATAATACATACAAATCCTTATTTACAGATGGGTCTAAGGATGATGGCGCAGTAGCTTGTGCCACTGTCATTGGCTCCAAAACAATATCGTCTAGATTACCTGATAACAGCTCTATTTTCACAGCAGAAGCGAACGCAATATTAACAGCTTTAAAATATATTAATAAACACCCTAAAATATAAACTATACATAATCTTTTCAGATTCTCTTTCTTGCCTTCAGGGTATCAAATATCTTTCTTGCAAACATCCACTTTTAATCGAATTTATTGAATTGTATAATGAGCTTGCTACTGGCCAATGCGACATCGTCTTTTGTTGGTTGCCCAGCCATGTTGGCATTTCTGGGAATACAATGGCCGATCTTGCTGCTAAGGCAGCACTCAACAAATCTGTGACACCACTTCTAATTCCATACTCTGATTACAAAGCTAGCATTAGAACTTACATCCGTGATCTGATGCAGAAGAAGTGGGACTCCCAAGTAGGTATCAATAAATTACATGAAATAAAACCCTATATCGGTTACACTTACTTAGGTTGTCAGTCCAGATTTGAAAAGGTCATCATGCGACGATGTCGTATTGGCCACACTAGATACACTCATGCATACCTATTGAAAGGTGAGGATCTTCCGTTTTGTATCCCTTGTGATGAGAGAACCACGGTCAAGCATGTCCTGCTTGACTGTGTTGAATTCTCCATCATAAGGGATAAATACTTCAATGTGAAAACAGTTAAGGATCTTTTTAACACTGTTAATTTTCATTTAGTTATTGGCTTTTTAAAAGAAATTGATTTAATGAATGAATTTTGAATAATATGTTCTTACATATATGTATTTTAATTATTGGTAGATTTGATTAGTAACTTAGATTGTTAGTGGCAGTGCCCTCAAAGGGGGTTGAAGTAGCGTAAAATTATTGTCCTCCTGAGAGGGTACGTAAGTCCCAAAACATTCAAAGTAAATTTAAACCTACTACTCTTTTAATCGTAGAATATATGTTCGTTTAATTTATGGCTAGATTATCTAACATTGCTAATAGCTGAGGGGATGGTGTGAATCCAGCTAGGGTCCATGCAGGAAGCAAATGTACTGTAAGTCCCCATGGTCCCTAGTATGGTGATCTACCTCCAGTTGTTTGCTATATATAGCCTGTTTTTTACCTTGTATTGTCATCTATAGTTAGACTGTTTTAGATTTGATTGCTAGTTTTAAATTTGAATCTGTGATAATCTAGTTATTTTACTGTCCTTCGTTGACAGGTTTTTATAGTTTACCATTGCTTACTATGCATAAAATTAATTGTTCTCGTCACGATATGGCTGAAATATTGCCGATGTGACGTTAAATTTTAACTCACTCACTCACTCCAAGATGACACTTTTCAACATATAATATATCCAGTAAAAAACTTGCGAGCTTTAAAAACAAATGTTTGTCAATATATATGCATTTTACACTTCATTTTACGTTCTGTAACGTAGATTACCGCTATTGTGGCGACATATTTCGTAGTGTCACATTTGTTTTGTTTGTTATGATAATCCCTTCATTTTTTCATAGGTTTTACATTCATGTATGTACAACCTATGGGAAATGATTTTAAACGCCAATGATGGTAAACATACTAAGTGTATCCATTTGTTCAAACACTACAGCTTTGGCGACACCTAGAATGAATAAATTGTGACACGTTTTGATTCTTACAAACAAAATAGTGATTTCCAGTTGATTTCTACGATGTTTACCATGGTAGTACTGGATGCGTATTTGACTTTTATTCGTGTTTACTCGTCTGCTAAACAAGTATAAATCAAAACGACTGAAGCAATAGGTAATTGGGCATTCTCTCTGAGAATTGGTGAGCGTTAGAAATATGCATACATTAGAGAGGCAATTACAAATTTGTCTCAATAAAATTGAAAAATGGTCACTTGAAAACGGGTTTAAATTTTCTATAACAAAAAAAACTAATTGTATACATTTTTTGCAGAAAGTATAAACCGCATAAAGATCCAGAATTATTTTTAAACGGCACACCCATCAAAGTAGTAAAGGAGGCCAAGTTCTTGGGTCTTATTTTTGACTCATATTTAACTTTTCTGCCACACATTAGATTACTTACAGCTAAATGCCTGAAGGCACTTGATCTGTTAAAAGTCGTTTCAAATTCTAAGTGGGGAGGGGACCAAACTACCCTACTACACCTATACAGATCTCTCATCCGTTCGAAACTTGATGATGGCTCCATTGTATACGATAGGGCCTGTAAAAGCAACCTCAAAAATACTTGATTCTATCCATCACCAAGGTCTAAGACTTTGTCTTGGAACTTTTAGAACTTCTCCTATTGACAGTCTCTACGTCGAGGCCGATGAGCCATCTCTTAGCCAACGCCGTATCAAATTATCCTTACAGTATATAACAAAACTTTATTCTCATGAGTTTAACCCTGCATTTAACTGTGTTTTTAATCCTCTTTATGAGGATCTGTACAACAAAGAGTCTTCTCTTGTTCCGCCACTGGGACCAAAGGTCAAACCTTTCCTTTCTGCTGCTGGCATTGAGCTCGAAAATATATCTCCTTCCCGTCTTCTTTCTTCTCCTCCTTGGCAATTGGTGAGGTCACTAGTTCACCTCACACTAACAACATTTAAAAAATCAGAAACTAATGAATTACAATATAAACAAACAAAAATTTAATCAATTAAAAAGTAAATAGAATACATATAAATCCTTATTTACAGATGGCTCCAAGGATGGAGCCGCAGTGGCTTGTGCCACTGTCATTTCGTCCAAAACAATATCTTTCAGATTACCCAATGACAGTTCAATTTTCACAGCAGAAGCAAACGCAATACTAACAGCTCTTAAATATATAAAAAGACACCCTAAATATAAACAATATATCATATTTTCAGATTCTCTTTTTTGCCTTCAGGCTATTAAATATCTTTCTTGTAAACATCCACTTTTAATCGAAATAATTGAGTTATATAATGATCTTGCTACTGGCCAATACGATATCGTACTCTGTTGGTTACCAAGCCACGTGGGAATTTCTGATAACACAATGGTCGACTTTGCTGCCAAGGCAACCCTCAACAAATCTGTGACACCACTTCCTATTCCATTCTATGTTTACAAAGCTGTTATTAGATCTTATATCCGTGATCTAATGCAAAAGAAATGGGACACCCAAACAGGTATAAACAAATTACATGAACTTAAACCAACTATCGGTTACACCTACTTGGGTTGTCAATCCGGATTTGAAGAAGTCATCATACGACGATGTCGCATTGGCCACAGCAGGTATACACATGAATATTTATAAAAAGGTGAGGATCCTCCATTTTGCATCCCTTGTGATGAGAGAATCACGGCCAAACGTGTCCTGCTGGACTGTTTTGATTTGTCCATCACAAGGGAAAAATATTTTAGTGCAAAAACAGTTAAGGGTCTTTTTAGCAGTATTAATTATCATATAATTATTGAATTTTGAAAGGAAATTGATAAGTTTTGATGGCTATTTTTGGTATATAGATATATATTTTATCATTTGTAGTTAAATTAGCATCTTAGATTGTTAGTGGCGGTACCCTAAAGGGAGGTAGAAGTACCGTAAAATTATTGTCCTCCTGAGAGGATACGTAAGTCCCAAAACATTTGAAGACAAATTTAATCGTCCACCTTTTTACTCGTAGTACTATTGTCATTTTAATTACAACTAAATTTGCCTACAATCGCCAGCAGCTGAAGGGATTGTGTAAATCCTTATAGGGCCCATGCAGGCAGCAAAGGCATTGTAATTCCCCTTGGTCCCTAGTGTGGTGATCTACCTTCAGTTGTTGGCGATCAATAGCCCATTTTTACATTGTATTGTCAAAAATAGTTTTCTACTTTTAAAAATACATGCTAGCTAGTGTTAACTCTTTCTGTGATACTCTAGTTATTTTACACTCCGTCGATGACTGGTTATTTAACTATTTGTATGTATAGTGTATGTACAACATTTCTCGTCACTGTATGGCTGAAATATTGCCAAGGTGGCATTAACCTTTAACTCACTCACCCACTTCACAAATGCGAACGAATTGGAGTGATGAGGAGGTTGATTTTGTTTATTAATGGAACATTCAATACAACTGTTTTATATTTTATTGAACGATGTCAATTTCATGCTAGTTAACTGGCGTAGTTTACAAATGCAAGAAATTCAAACATTTGAAACTATTCGAAGAAATGTTTATAACGCACGTTAAATTCATGGAAAGAAAACTCAAAGCAGAATGCACAGGCATACTGTGACAACCATGTACTCGGATAATTAATGTAACGCCCAGTTTCAACAAACAACTCGTGCGATGAGCAGCGAAAACGAGATAAAGCTACACCGAATTTCTTTATAGTGATTTTTGATATATAAATACATGTCTTTCATTCTTTGGGTTAGTGACATAATAAAACAATTTTCTGGTTGAGCGTTTTGATTGTTCCAAACAACAATATCCCGTTTGTTATTCCCTTGTATTAGTTACCCAATTTCTTTTCCCATTTTTATCATATATTAGGAAATCTTTGGCATGGCGTAGTTACCAATCGTAATCAGTACTTTATAACTTTAATAGTAGAATATATGTATAATAGAAATCTACCACACTCACCATATACAGTGCAACATGTGCTAGATTACACACTGAGATAGTTTTGCATGCATATCAATGGACGTTTTCTATAGATTCATAATTATTTAAACCCCTATATTTCTGATCCATATAATAGTATTAGGCTTACTTTAACATCAAATATTTTAAAGAATGATTTATATATTTGCCCCAAAATATGTATATTTCTAATTACATTTATCAAAACCTTAAGGGCTTGTAGAGATGCCTGTTTTGTGTGGTTAATCCAAAAAAGGTGATACGAGAATTAGACTCCAAGATATTTATATACGTTTGTAGTTTCTAGTTTTTCGCCTTTGTAAATACATTCCTCCCTTTTTGAAAGTTTCCCGCCATTGTTAAAAACCTTTGTTTTACTCCTGTTAACTGCCAAATTCAATTCATCAGAATAGATTTCTAGTTGATCATTTTGTGGAATAACAAAACTAATTGAGTTGAAATAAGATGTAACTGGATCCCGTTTGTACAGTTATCATATATTCACATATCATAGCTAATTCATTGATAAAAAAATGTAAACAGGAAGGGACTTCATTATTGTTTCTTACACTTACTTTGACATTTTCATACGTGCTACATAAAGTTTATTCATTTTTTGACTAAGTCCATGCATGAGTTTGGAAAAGGCCCCATAATTTATTTATCTTGATAGAATAAAATGCCTTAGCAAATCAACAAATAGGGCATAGTATTTTCAAGCTCTTGAATTCAATTACTTTTGGACAATTGATTGAAGTATGAATATATTGTCGGTTGTGGTATTGCCCTGTCTGAAACCAGTTTGGTCCTCATATAATTCATCCACAGTGTCAGCCCATTTAATTAATCTTTTGTTAATGATATATGTAAAACGTTTCCCGAAGATACTAAGGAGAGTTATTCCACGGTAGGTATTTAGGTTGTTTAAATCACCTTGGTTATGGAAAGTTACCGGTTTCTAGTATAACAATAAATAAAAGGCCAACATAAGGAGCGAGTGTGTGAGTTAATATTTAACGTCACATCGGCAATATTTCAGCCATATCGTGACGAGTACATATTTGTCATTGAAATGGAATATGTGTGTATTAGAAAAACCTGTCTTCAAAGGACGCCAACATAAGGAAGTAATATATCAGACGAATGTTTAAACAATTCTGGGAGGATATTGTTTATCCCTGGTGACTTTTTGCACTTGAGACTGCATACTTTCTATTATTTTCTGTCTATCTATGGGTGTATCTAAAATGTCATAGTACCCGTGAAGGTCCGGATTAGAATGAACCTTCAGTAACCCATGCTTGTAGTAAGGTCAGGGTGGTCAGGCTCGCTGGCTTGGTTGACACATGTCATTGGTTTCCAATTGCGCAGGTCGATGCGCATGCTGTTGATCACTGGATTGTCTGGTCCAGACTCGATTATTTACAGACCGCCGTCATATAGCTGGAATATTGCTGAGTGCGGCGTAAAACTAAAATCACTCACTCACTAAAATGTCATAGACAAAAGCCAAGTTTGAATCCGTATTTACAAAATGTGTTGGTGCCTCACTATTTACAACAGTATCTATTTCCGGACTTGAGAAAAAATGTTTGTAAAATATGTATACCAATTTTCAATTCCTAAGTTATTTTGGGGGTTGTTTTTTTGTAGTTAAGTTTTTCTAATTCTGACCCAAATATTTTCGAATCATTATATTTCTTTCTAAATGTAGTCTTTTTTTATCATAATATTACTTTTTCTTCCGTTTACAGGTCTCAGCGTACGTACTTCTAGCTGTATGATAGTTCTCAATGGATTCAGTTGTTTTCGAAAGCATTTAATAATTTACACTTTCATACATAGGTAGGTAGGTAGGAAGGTAGGTATGTGTGAGATCATTTTCAATGTATAGAAGTCAATAAAGTAGTTAAACATATACAAACAAAATGATGGACAATGAACTGGATTCGCACACTAAATGACGGCACGCTACATTGCACTTGATTTTACATACCTTCGCTTCTTAGATCAAATGCTTTCTTGTTACACGATTATTGTTTGTTAAAGGCATGACTTGATAAGTATATGGTCCCATGAAATATGATTTAAACATATTCATTTCTACAAATAATATGAAAATTGATTTGTGAACAAGCTAATCGTTTATGTTACAATTTGCATAAAAAGTAAGTGTAAGCACACCTAGCAATACTCCTGCCAGTTAACCTATCATAGTGAAGCGTCCTGTTAACACTCAGAACAGGTGACCCACGGACAGAGGATTTACGGAATACAATGTCATGATGTTTAGCGAGCAAACGTTTTGGTAAATATACAGACTGCTGACATAGCTAAAAGGCATAGGTCCTACAAAAGTTGATTGTGTTGCTCTGTTCGGTCTATTGTTTCGAAACATTTTTCGATTGTTGGGTAAGGTCGTAACACGTACGACTCTTCTGTGACTCTTTGTCTTCATTTAGCTTGAATTTTGACGTTGACATACCTCTCAGTACCGCTGTCATTCCTCTCAAGTTTGTTGAAATATCTCTGAGGTATCTTTGGAGGAGACAGAGGCAAAGGTTTACCCACAACAGTGGGCTGTATTGCTGTTCTGCCCAGTGACGGTACCGTGTCACGATGTGTGCTTTCGACCAAATTTTCACAACCCTGCTGCACAGACGTTGGTGATGAAAACACATGAGCTTCAGAGGGTTGCATTGGGCTTGTGCTCAGGGGTAGACGTTGTCGAGGACGAGGACGTTCTCCCAACGTTGGGGTCAAGTACGTTGCAACGGTGTCTTCACTGGTCCTTGTCTGGGACGAAACACTAATTGGTCTTCGGTGTGTTTCCTGGCGCGTGCGGTCACTCCGAGGTGGAACAGACGACGGAGACAGGCATAGCATGTTTGGATCGCGCCTATGAACCGTCTGCCTTGGTGCTGTTGCTGGTACCTGATCAAAACGTGTTTCTTCACGACCTGTTTTGTCACGATTAGAATGAATGGGTGACAGGTATATACCAGACTCTGATGTCGGTGTCAGATTAGCATATCTCCCTGTTTGAGTAACGTCGGCCAGTTTGTCTGTCTGGAGCTGCATGTAATCGCCAGAAGGTCTATTGCACGTTGGAGTTAGATATAGCCCAGTGTCTGTCGTGTCAACATGTTGACGAGGTGCTTCCGTCAACCTAACGACTGTCACTCTATCAGCTTCCATAGAGTGGCTTGGACTTCTGGTCCTGTTGACGTAAACGGGGACTCCCTCATCTTCAGACGGAACTGCAACTTCCGTAGCCTTTATTCCCTTGTTACATGTGTCCAAAGAGTACGGCTCGGAGTAAAAGTCATCCCTGCCTGTAGAATTGAACATACATGGTGTCTTATTGTGAGTTTTACTGACTGTCTTAATTTTAGATGTACGCATATGATCCTGAGCTCACATGGGTAGGAGAGATTTTCAGTTGAAAGATTCGGGATTGAAGAACCTGATATAATCCTTGAACATATTTCAGCTTTCTGGATTTATTGGATGGATGAATGTGGATGGAATGTTCATATGTGACGGATGAACGCAGCTAGACATGTGGAGATCAACTCAGTGACTAAGATTATGTCTGATTCAATTGCAGATTTTAATTTGTACTGAAAGTTGTGGTATCTTTTTAGATAAGCAATTGATATTCCTGTATATGTATATCAGCAATGGAACAAGGCACGCTCAACATATTGTGTATACCCGTTACGACATGGTTATCCATGGTATTTATGTCACTCATGTGTTTATGAAACACCATGACTTAGTCGTAAATATTATTGATTTGGGGCAGTCAGTGCTGCTGTAGATGAAACCTTATCAAAATTGCTATGTGGAAAAGATTTTCAAGGGGATTAGTTTGATATAATTTCGATTTAAGAAGCATTTTAGTGAAAGCAGACCCATGGATGTATAGAGTTGTGAGGCATTGAAGCCCCCTAGAAATGTACAGGTATATTATCATGGTCATTGAATCAGATGGAAATACGAGTAGGAAAACGTACCGCGTTGTCTATTTTGTATTTTCCCACGGCGTTTCATCGTTATTTCTTTTCGTTTGTTAATCTTGTCCAGAACTGCTTCGCCTTCAAAAGTTTCCATCCGAAACACTCCTTCTCCAAGTATGCACATGCGACCAGCTTCTATTGAGAATGTATTGGGTGTTACCATGTATTTCCTTATGTGAGTGTACGGCAACTGTAGTATTACGTCGCCAGACACCAGGTGTTGAAGCCTGAGGGCCTCTTCGTGGATGACCAGATGGTAGGATTCCTGATGCAGGGCAGGTCCTTGGTCCGTTGGTCTTCCCGTGATAGTAACTTTGTATGCTGGATCTAATTGTGGAGAAACATGTATTGGTTTAATTGTAAGACATGGCAGAATTATGAAATACAAAGGGTGTCAGACTCCCACAAAATGTTAACTTTCAAAATGTTTTATGGTAGACATGTACAGGACATTTCAAAGTTTCATAAGTGACAAATATGATGTTCGATGTAATTTTCTATTTTGACATGTGACATACGTTCAATTTGTTTCAGGCGAACCTTTGCATATGTTTATGAGCGGTGAGGCAGGATACGCTTACGTATTCGTGAACACTTGGTATCATCACTACTAACTGAGAGTGATTTATGTACACATGCACTGTTACCGTATCTCATGTCAATCACTGGATTGTCTGGTCCAGACACGATTGTTTACATACAGCGTCGCACAGCTGTAGTACTGCTGAATGCGGCGTCAAAGAAACATATACTCATGATATTTTCAGAATTTTATACTTGTATCATAGGTTTCGTACGGATGTGAAAAGGGGTTGGTCATTTCTATTTTTAAATAGAATATATTTAGTTGAATCTTCGTTGAATATTTGATAATCATGAGCATTCCGGTTTCACAAAGAGGAAACAGGGATATACTGGGTGGCCTGTGTCGCAAGAAGGTGTTGGGCGTCTTAGTACAGAGACATTTTTGAAAATACACTTTCATGAGTTAACTAAGAATATACTCTGTCTCAAGCTAAAATATCAATGCCCTTCCCTCCACACCCTTCCTCGAACTTCATTTCCAATACGAAGTGATGTTTGTTTGTAGATAGGGACATATTTAAAAGAGGAGAAATATACTAAGCAGCAAGAGAAACGTCAGTTTGGAATTTTATTCGCAGAAACTGATAACTGTTAACTCATTTAATGTTTTGACTGTATATTTTGACATCTCCAACTGTACCTGGGCAAAGACATTCCTTCCCAAACTCAGAATGGAACCCAGGAAATAGTCTTAACAAGAAGACAAAGTCATCAATATCCTCATCAATGGCAAAATACCCTTTATGATTATGTCTACGAGTTATGATTATGTCAAATATTTAGGTGTGTATATAGAAAAGTGGAAGGAGAGTATTGAAAGGTTTTTTAAAGTTCTGCTCCAGAAAGGAACACTATCACGAATTTCAGTCTATGTCAAACTTGTTGCCATGGAAATGCCCAAAATATTTTATTTAGAATTCCAAAACTACCAAAAGGCACCAGTACACCACCAGATCTATCTATGTGCCAAGTTTGGTGAAGAAATAGGGAACGGTTTTAGAGTTCTGCTCCGGAAAAGAGCACTACCACCAATTTCAGCTTAAGTCGAACTTGTTATCCCCCGCGACGTGTTTTGCGGGGGTATTCAAATGGACTCCGTCCGTGCGTGCGTCCGTCCGTGCACTTTTGTCTTTTCCGGAGCAGAACTCTAAAACCGTTTACTATTTCTTCACCAAACTTGGCACATAGATAGATCTGGTGGTATACTGGTGCCTTTTGGTAGTTTTGGAATTCCTGAATAAAATATGTTTGGCGTTCTCCTGTTGACAGTCTCTATGTTGAGGCCGATGAGCCATCTCTTAACCAACGACGTATAAAATTATCTTTACAGTATCTCACTAAACTATCCTCAAATAAGTCTAACCCTGCATATAATTGTGTTTTCAATCCTGTCTATGAGGATTTGTACAACAAAAAGCCTTCTTGGGTTAAGAATTATACCATTCATTTCTGCCGCCGGCATTGAGGTGGACAATATAGCTCTTCTTTCTTCTCCTCCTTGGCAATTAGTGAGACCACAAGTTGACCTCACACTGACAAAGTTTAAGAAAGAAGACACTAATGAATTACAATATAAACAAGAATGTAATGAATTGAAAAATAAATTTCATACATGCAAATCCTTATTTACAGATGGATCCAAGGATGGTGGCGCAGTTGCTTGTGCCACTGTTATTGGATCCCGAACAATATCTTCTCGACTACCAAATAACAGCTCTTATTTCACAGCGAAAGCTAACGCCATATTAACAACTCTTAAATATATTAATAAACACGGTAAATATAAACAATACATAATCTTTTCCGATTCTCTTTCGTGACTTCAGGCTATTAAAAATCTTTCTTGCACACATCCACTTTTATTAGAAATTCTTGAATTGTATAATGAGCTTGCTACTGGCCAATACGACATCGTCTTTTGTTGGTTACCCAGCCACGTTGACATTTCTGGGAACACAATGGCCGATCTTGGTGCCAAGGCAGCACTCAACAAATCTGTGACACCACTCCTGATCCCATACTCTGATTACAAAGCTAGCATAAGAACTTACATCCGTGATCTGATGCAGAAGAAATGGGACACCCAGGTGGGTATTAATAAATTACATGAAATAAAACCCCATATTGGTTACACCTACTTGGGTTGTCAGTCCAGATTTGAAGAGGTCATCATGCGACGATGTCGCATTGGCCACACAAGATATACTCATCGAAACAGAGCAAATGAATGCCACACAATACTGTCACTTTGGAAAGCTCAACCCCTGCCCTTGCGATCGTTCAAAAATTAAACGTCTATTGAAACGCATAGCATGCCTAGGCTCATGCCTGCACAACGTCATGAGGCCATTGGGATGGTCCCTGGGGGAATGTCTCAACGACAAGTGGCTGCACATTTCCACTGCCACCGGAACACCATTTCTGCACTGGTGAGACGCTACCAGAACACAAATGACGTCATCGATCGGCCACGTTCTGGACGTCAGCGTGTAACAACGCCAAGACAGGACAGATGGATAAGGGTGACCCATCTTCAACACAGGTTTCAGACTGCAGTGATGACTGCCCGAACCATCCCAGGACTTAGCCGTATCCACCCCAACACAGTTCGATAACGTTTACGTCATCACAGGATCAGACCACGACGTCCCGCCATACGGCCTATCCTGACACAACGTCATCGACAAGCTCGCCGAATGTGGTGCCGAAATCATGTCCGCAGACCCTTGTTTTGGTGGAGAAATGTTGTTTTTACAGATGAGTCCAGGTTTACCATTTCCTATAGTGATGGACGTCAACGTGCCTATAGACGCGTTGGAGAACGTTATGCACAGGCCTGTGTCTTGGAGAGGAATCGCTCTGGTGGTGGTTCCGTGATGATTTGGGGTGGAATAACAGCACGCCAAAGAACTCCTTTGGTGATTGTTCAGGGCAACTTAACTGGTGTGGGCTACAGGGATCAGATTCTTCGACCTGTGGCAATTCCTTTTCTGCAACGTCATAGCCCTTGCCTTAGCCTGCAAATTCACCGGATCTCTCCCCGATAGAGCATGTTTGGGACGAGATGGATCGACCTCTACGCCGTCTTCCTCATCCGCCAGATAACGCAGATTGACCTTGCAACAGAACTTGAGAGAATCTGGCGTGACATCCCACAAGCCTTCCTTGCACGTTTGATAGGCTCTATGCGTCGTCGATCCACTGCTGTTCTCAATGCCGATGGTGGACATACCCGTTATTGAGCTTGTGACATGGTCGTTTGACCCGTCCCGCTTTTGGACTCGTGACGTCATTGTGATTGACTTTTCAATTGAAATTCTCCCGACTTATGGTCTAATGATCCCTCCATTAAAGTTTATATGTACCTTTGACATTGTTATCGTACTTATCAACTGGGATAATATTTTGACAATGCACAGTTTCTTTATGTGGCTAGTATACAATTCAATAATTTCTAATAAAAGTGGATGTTTACAAGAACGATTTTTAATAGCCTGAAGACACGAAAGAGAATCAGAAAAGATGATGTATTGTTTATATTTACGGGGTTTATTTATATATTTAAGAGCTGTTAATATGGCGTTAGCTTCTGCTGTGAAAATAGAGCTGTTATTTGGTAGTCGAGAAGATATTGTTCGGGGATCAATGACAGTGGCACAAGCCACCGCGCCACCATCCTTGGATCCATCTGTAAATAAGGATTTATATGTATTATATTTATTTCTTAATTGACTAAATTCTTGTTTATACTGTAAATCATTAGTTTCGGATTTTTTAAATGTGGTTAATGTTTAGTCAACGTCTGGCCTCACCAATTGCCAAAGAGGAGAAGAAAGAAGACGGAAGGAGATATGTTTTCTATCTCTATCTCTAGCATTCTGTATGATCCCTGCCATGTTTTGGTATTGGGACTACAATGGCATTACGCCACCAAGGAGGAAATTCTCCAGACGTCCATATTTGGTCAAATATATCTGAAAGTGTCATCAGACATGGTTCAGGTAAGTGTTTCAGTAGCTGGTAATATATATTATCATCACCCGCTGCAGTGTCATGAGCTTGCTCAAGAGCAGTATGTAGCTCATGTAATGAAAACACTTCGTTATAATCTTCACCGTTATTTGATTCGAAATTAAGTTTTGTCTTTTCCTGTTTTGGCAATTTTTGGCAAGAGTTTCGCCAATTTTATTTGCAATTTTAGACTTGTCAGTACTTAAATTATCACCATTTTTAAGATGGTGAACAGCAGATTTTGAACCTTTGCCTTTAATTTTTTGAACCATGTTGCATACCTTAGACATTGGCGTGGGTGAATTAATTTTTGAGACATAATTTCTCCAAGATTGTCGTTTGTTTTGTTTAAAGGTACGACGCGCCTTTGCATTGAGTATTTTAAGTTTTGGACAGTTGGATGATGGCGGAAATAACGCTCTGCCTTTTTGCTCGCTTATCTGGCTTGTCTACAATCTGTATTAAACCATGGTTTTCGTACATGTGGAGTCGTAGAGGACTTTGGTATACACTCATCAGCTATTTGCTTTAAAACGTCAGCAAAAGTTTGAATGGGATCAGTTATATCACTGAAACATTCAGGTCGGAGTTTCGATTTACATATAGTTTGATATAAAGACCAGTTAGCCTTCGAAACATTCCATCTTGTATACGATGGAGAATCAGATGGAGTTATTTCTTAAAGGATAGTCCGGAAGTGGTCACTTCCACAAAGGCCATTATGAACAGACCAATCAAATTCATTCAGGAGGTTAGAATCTGCAAGAGACAAATCCAGAGAAGAATAAGTGCCAGTTGCAGGATGCAGATAGGTGCTTGAATCATCATTAAATATGCACAGGTCATTATTGGCAATGAAATCTTCCAGTATTTTGCCTTTAGTATTAGTGTTAGTACTGCCCCAGAGTGGGTTGTGACCGTTTAGGTCACCCATAAGAACACATGGCTTTGGGAGTTGATCATAGAGTGATTGAAGATCAGTCAGCTGAAGATCAGTTCGATGAAGGCGGAATATACAGAGAGCATAACGTAAATGCTACACCCAGAGTAAGTCGCACTGCAACAGCTTGGAGATTAGTGTTAAGTATAACAGGGCTGTGAATAACATCCTGTCGTATAAGAATAGTAGAACCCCCAGTGGCTTCAAACTGACGTAAGTTAAAATTATCTGTCTGTTTCAGATACGTCTCTTGCAGACAGAACGCTGATGGTGTTAAATCCTGGATTAATAGCTGTATTTCATTAAAATTGTCCGGAGTCCTAGTAGTCCTACTAGTTGTCGCTTCTGACGGTGGTCTGGTGATACAAGCAAAGCTCTCTTTATGCTCTGAGCTTTGAACTGGTTTTTCGGCATCTGCAAAACTAATGTTTTGGGTGAATTTGATTTTATTTATCTCCATTCGACGTTTCCAAACAGGACAGCTTTTAGAGTAAGAGGAATGATACCCTGCACAGTTTGTACATTTTTGGACATTACTGTCCCAATCTTCTGTTGTATGTGTCTTCTCACCACAGACAATGTTGTGTTGTATACAACAGACAATGTGCAAGTATTGACGCCATGACCGAACTTTTGGCATTTGAAACACCTTAGAGGGTTCGGAATGTACGGTTCTACATTGATGTTACAATAACATGAGCTTTTGGAGCATTTGGTGAAGAAAATGAAAACAAGTAGGTATTTGTTTTTAGAACAGCATCATTTTTCCGGGTTGTGAAACGTTTGACATAGAGTACGCCTTGATCTTTCATCTCGGAGACAAGGTTAAGTTCTGACATATCTGCAAACAATCGATCATGGTCTCTGATGATTCCTTTGCTTGTGTTTAAAGTTTTATGAGCTGTGACTGTGACTGGAACGCCGACAAACGATTCTGTACTCATAAGGTTGGCGGCTTGTTGCCGTTTTCCACACTCAACCAGCAGAGCACCGGAACGTAAACGTTTAATATTTTTAAGTTCACCGACAGTGCCTTGAATACCCTTAGATATGACAAAAGGGTTCAACTTTAATGCTGTCTTGTCAACAGTTTCAATTACAAGAAATCGTGGCCAGTATTCAATGGACGTGGACAGTCGTTGATCATTATCAACTGGATCAGTGTCCAGTGGACGTTTGTTTTTTTTCAAGGGTTTTCGTAAGCCATGGTTAAAGGTCACATAAACCCTAGGGGGTAAAAATACATAAATCACTAACTGGCATCGTTATAAATGAAACCCCGTCATTAAAACTACTCATTTCGACCTTTAATTGACTTAAATCGACCTTTTTGACAACAGTGCACAATTCTCACCCGCGAACGAAATTTCAACCAATCAGAGCGGCGCGACTCTGTGACGTCATATGAGGAATAGCTTTGAGGGCCGATGCAGAATTCATCTACATTTTAGGGGGTAAATTATCTTGTTTACAGGCTTGTATAAACCTGAAATCGTGACAATTGTTGTGGAAAATGAAAGCTATATGTTCTCACAATCTACTGGCATTAAATTTTGTCTCCTGCTTTGCCTAGTTTCCGAGTTACAACTTGTTTTCATAGACGCTTCTGTCACAATTGATTGGTGTCGTTAGGCCCTATTTGTATAATGACTGATCGAAATTGATCCCATTTCTGTGTTTTTTTACCTCGATATTTAATCATGTCATGTAAAAATCTGTTTGTATTCTCAAAACAGTGTCGACCCATAAGTTTTCACATGCAATACAGCAATTAATACTCCCTTGTTGTAACCCGTGTTAGGTGGTATAAACCTACACATGTTATTTGTCATCATTCACTTGATGGTCAGTTAATGAATTTATAACAGGTATAATTAGTGGTAACACACTTAGATTACCCGACAAAGGTTCCCATTTGGCATTTCTTGTGTCTGGAGTAAATATTCAACATTATGAACATCGATCAAAGGATTAACCGATAACACGCTGATTGATTAATTACTGTTATCTTACACAGCGGAATTGTCAAAAGGTAGTGTTTATGTATGTAGATTTACTAATCTATACTGAATACACTCTGCCGTGTCGGTGTCTGCGTAAAAACAACGTCTTTCTTTCAAAGGATTAACCGGCAATACATTGATTGATTGCCCATTATTGGCCAACTAAATTACTGTTTTTAAAGAAAGGCGGACATTATGCAATTAGTTGCCAGGTGTGCTATCTTGGGTGACCAATGAGACTATACACCAATACCTGAAAAGATTTATCACTTTTTCGCATATTAAACTGTTAAAAGACACATCATTTGGAACAGTTTTGTGGATATTGATGGATACATTCCTCAAACAAGGTAATGGCCTGATATTGTTCCTATAACTTTAATCTGTTTTAATTTTAATATTTGCATTTTGTTTTTTAATCATTTGTCGTAGCATTCAACAGAATCATTGTTTTCGCCGTGAAGTGTAATGAGACAGACAACATACACTAGGGTGTGTGTGCGAATTATGATTCACATTAGCAAACTATAAAATGTCTAGATATTACAGTTCTGTTATAAATTCACTATAAGTATCAGCAGATCGTCAGCTTTTATTTAAAATCTTTATGGTCATCAATCATATACATATTTTACTATAACTAGTAAGTAGTTTTGATTCTTTAACTTCCGTGAAGCGATCTGAACACAAGTAAGATATCGTTTCAGGCTTCCACAACGCTCGCTTCGCACTCACAAACATAACCCATTTAGTACGAACTGCGGGATCCTGTGGAAATCTGTGCATGGTGACACCATCACCCGACCCCTAGGAGCAATTGACGACAAAGCAACGATTCGGCATGTCGTCGTTCATGTCGAGAAATCATCAAAATGATGAGCGTGCTACACACTTTCTATACAACTAACTGAAAATCGTTCCTCATATGACGTCACTGCAGTGCTCTGGCGACAGAGTTACGTAACCTGTCTGTGGTTTCGTTGGCGGGCGAGAGGGAAGCAGGCGACTTTTTGGCCACTTTTAATCGCTCGGTATTAATTAACCACAAGTTTTTAAAGAATAAATTTGGTGTTCCGCATAAGACTAACCACAAATCTTTCATATGTAATGGTTAAAAGAGTAACAAAAAACAAAGTTTAGTGGTTCTTTAAGTTTTCAAGGTTCGTCATCCGAGCTCCCCACCCACCACGGAGTATCACAAGGACAATGCTAAAAACAAGCGGATCTCCGACTTGCAGCACCAAGGATACCCGGATGATATACACCAGCAGAAAAAATAAAAGATTAATGATTCCACCAGATTGGCCCATGAGCCACCGCCTTCTGGGCATACGACTCTAGGCAAAACACATACATGAAATTGTGTACTTGAAATTCTCAGTTCAAAAATTTGCCAAGACTTTAAAATATCATCTAATAATTTTTAAATTTTGTGCAACATTATATAGTTGTAGCACAGGGCTTGGCGTGACCAGCCGATTGATAGAACCGGGCCAGTTCTACCACCCGTCTAGGTGAAGTAAGGGGCAAAGTGGTGTGTTGGGCAAAGAAAGGCTGTTCCTGGAACCAGTGCCCTCAACCACCAGACTCCCGTCCTCCACCGACACAGGGGTCCAACCCACGGCAAACGGGTTGGTGGACCAAATATACCCCCGGGTCCACAACGGGGGGTTGAAGAGCTTAGCGTTACCCAGCACCCACCACGAGGAGGTGGCTCTTCACGGGTGCTTTGTCAGTCCAGATTTGAAGAGGTCATCATACGACGATGTCGTATTGGCCACACAAGATATACTCATGGGTACCTATTAAAGGGTGAGGATCCTCCGTTTTGTATCCCTTATGATGGAGGAATCACTGTCAAGCATGTCTTGCTTGACTGTGTTGAAAATTCCATCACAAAGGATAACTATTTCAAAGCACGAACCATGAAGGATCTTTTACCAATATAAGTTCTCATTTAATTATTGCATTTTAAAAGAATTAGACTTGTTAACTGATTTGTAAATAGATAGATATTTTATTATTGGTAGTTTAGGTTAGTAACTGAGATTGTTAGTGGCTGTACCCTCAAAGGGTGTTGAAGTAGCGTAAAATTATTGTCCTCCTGAGAGGGTACGTAAGTCCCAAAACATTCAAAGGAAATTTAAATTTACCAGCTGTTTTAAAATGTAGCATTCTTGTCATTTTAATTTTGGCTAAATTTAACTTCAATCGCCAGCGGCTGAACGGATGATATAAATCCAGCTAGGGTCCATGCAGGTAGCAAAAGTCCCCATGGTCCCTAATTTGGTAATCAACCTTCAGTTGTTGGCGATCTATAGCCAGTTTTTATATTGTATTGTCCAAATAGTGCTATTAGTTTTAACTTTCCACACTAGTTTTAGTTGTAATTGTGATATTCTAGTTGTTTTACTGTTCTTCGTAGACAGGTTTTTATCATATGCATATATTCCACTTCAATGTCAAATATGTTCTCGTCACGATATGGCTGAGATATTGCCGATGTGACTTTAAATATTAACTCACTCACTAACTTACTCTTTATCTCGAATAATTGAGTCACGTATGATGTACGGAAATTACCGACTAACGGGATCGGGCGGCCGGATTCGTTGACTTGGTTGACACATGTCATCGTATCCCAATTGCGTAGATCGATGCTCCTGTTGTTGATCACGGGATGGTCTGGTCCAGACCTGATAACTTACAAACCGCTGTAGCTAGAATAATGCTGAACGTATACCTGTAAACAGCCATTTTGTTCATGTTAAAAAGCGGCGTTGGGCAAATGGTTAAAGTGTTCACTCTTCACCCGGGTCCGATTGTCCACATGGGTGCATGAAACCCATTTCTGGTATCCCCGAGCGTGATATTGCTGAAATAATGTTAAAAACGGTGTAAAACTAAACTCAGTCGCTCACTAATAACATGTGAACAGGAAAATGGATTGAGGTAACTGACAATACTATCAAAGCCGTCTACCATTCAGCATGGAAAAGCGGTGTAATATAAAAGCCAACTATACAAGTGAAAAAAAAAAAAAAAAGCACGAATGTGATTGTGTACGATCGTGATTGTACAGTGTCACAATGACTCACATCTTTCTCGTTCCATCATCCGTGCTGGCGGTGTATTTCTATCAACAACGTGGTTTGTTCCTGCTTGCTGGCAACACAGGCTTGAGGGGTACGGTTGTACTCTCTTACACAGATGTCTGCAATGGGAGGAATATCATTTCTCAAAGCTCTCGTAAGGCTAAGATCTGGTAACTTTTCTCGTAGCATTCGTACCTCCTATGCTACAGTATAGGAGGTACGTGTGCTACGAGAAAGGTTACCAGATGTTAGGCTTACGAGAGCTTTTTGAAACGGGACCCTGGTTAGTACACATCACGGGGCGAAAAATTGTAACATTGTACATGAATCTGTCTACACAGGTACGCTACTACTGGGATTAGCATACCGTGTGTATATGATGTCCTCTTGTAACATTGTACATGTATCTGTCTACAGAGATACGCTACTACTGGGATTAGCGTACTGTCTGTGTACATGATGTCCTCTTGTGACATTGTACATGTATCTATCTACAGAGATACCCTACTACTGGGATTAGCGTACTGTCTGTGTACATGATGTCCTCTTGTGACATTGTACATTTATCTATCTACAGAGATACCCTACTACTGGGATTAGCATACTGTCTGTGTACATGATGTCCTCTTGTAACATGTGTACATGAATCTGTCTACAGAGATACCCTACTACTGGGATTAGCATACCGTCTGTGTACCTGATGTCTTCTTGTAACATTGTACATGAATCTGTCTACAGAGATACCCTACTACCGGGATTAGCGTGCCGTCTGTGCACATGATGTCCTCTTGTAACTTTTGTACATGTAACTGTCTACAGAGATACGCTACTACCGAGATTAGCGTGCCGTCTGTGTACATGATGTCCTCTTGTGACTTTGTACATGTATCTATCTACAGAGATACGCTACTACTGGGATTAGCGTGCCGTCTGTGTACCTGGTGTCCTCTTGTAACATTGTACATGTATCTGTGTACAGAGATACGATACTTCGGGATTAGCATACTGTCTGTGTACATGATGTCCTCTTGTAACATTGTACATGTATCTATCTGCAGGGATACGCTACTACTGGGATTAGCGTGCCGTCTGTACATGATGTCCTCTTGTAACATTGTACATGAATCTGTCTACAGAGATACGCTACTACTGGGATTAGCGTACTGTCTGTGTACATGATGTCCTCTTGTGACATTGTACATGTATCTATCTACAGAGATACCCTACTACTGGGATTAGCATACTGTCTGTGTACATGATGTCCTCTTGTAACATTGTACATGTATCTGTCTACAGAGATACCCTACTACTGGGATTAGCATACTGTCTGTGTACATGATGTCCTCTTGTTACATTGTACATGAATCTGTCTACAGAGATACCCTACTACTGGGATTAGCATACTGTCTGTGTACATGATGTCCTCTTGTAACATTGTACATGTTTGACCTGCAGGGTACCGGGATTAGCGTGCCGTCTGTGTACCTGGTGTCCTCTTGTAACATTGTACATGTATCTGTGTACAGAGATACGCTACTACTGGGATTAGCATACTGTCTGTGTACATGATGTCCTCTTGTAACATTGTACATGTATCTATCTGCTGGGATACGCTACTACTGGGATTAGCGTGCCGTCTGTACATGATGTCCTCTTGTAACATTGTACATGAATCTGTCTACAGAGATACGCTACTACTGGGATTAGCGTACTGTCTGTGTACATGATGTCCTCTTGTGACATTGTACATGTATCTATCTACAGAGATACCCTACTACTGGAATTAGCATACTGTCTGTGTACATGATGTCCTCTTGTGACATTGTACATGTATCTATCTACAGAGATACCCTACTACTGGGATTAGCGTACTGTCTGTGTACATGATTTCCTCTTGTAACATTGTACATGTATCTATCTGTAGGGATACGCTACTACCGGGATTAGCGTGCCGTCTGTGTACATGATGTCCTCTTGTAACATTGTACATGTATCTGTCTACAGAGATACGCTACTACTGGGATAAGCATACTGTCTGTGTACCTGATGTCCTCTTGTTACATTGTACATGAATCTGTCTACAGAGATACCCTACTACTGGGATTAGCATACTGTCTGTGTACATGATGTCCTCTTGTAACATTGCACATGTTTCACCTGCAGGGTACCGGGATTAGCGTGCCGTCTGTGTACCTGATGTCCTCTTGTAACATTGTACATGTATCTGTCTACAGAGATACCCTACTACTGGGATTAGCATACCGTCTGTGTACATGGTGTCCTCTTGTAACATTGTACATGTATCTATCTGAAGGGATACGCTACTACCGGGATTAGCGTGCCGTCTGTACATGATGTCCTCTTGTAACATTGTACATGAATCTGTCTACAGAGATACGCTACTACTGGGATTAGCGTACTGTCTGTGTACATGATGTCCTCTTGTGACATTGTACATGTATCTATCTACAGAGATACCCTACTACTGGGATTAGCGTACTGTCTGTGTACATGATTTCCTCTTGTAACATTGTACATGTATCTATCTGTAGGGATACGCTACTACCGGGATTAGCGTGCCGTCTGTGTACATGATGTCCTCTTGTAACATTGTACATGTATCTGTCTACAGAGATACGCTACTACTGGGATAAGCATACTGTCTGTGTACCTGATGTCCTCTTGTTACATTGTACATGAATCTGTCTACAGAGATACCCTACTACTGGGATTAGCATACTGTCTGTGTACATGATGTCCTCTTGTAACATTGCACATGTTTCACCTGCAGGGTACCGGGATTAGCGTGCCGTCTGTGTACCTGATGTCCTCTTGTAAGTTTGTACATTTATCTGTCTACAGAGATAGGCTACTACAGGGATTAGCGTGCCGTCTGTGCACATGATGTCCTCTTGTGACTTTGGAGAGAGAGAGAGAGAGAGAGGAGTGAGAGAGAGAGAGAGAGAGAGAGAGAGAGAGAGAGAGAGAGAGAGAGAGAGAGAGAGAGAGAGAGAGAGAGAGAGAGAGAGAGAGAGAGAGAGAGAGAGAGAGAGAGAGAGAGAGAGAGAGAGAGAGCATGAGCATACATCATGTACTATTGGAGTGTTATGTAACACAGTACTGACACAGTCTTGGCAACATTCAACTACCTACCTTCGTGTCACGCGTACATGAAGGTGTGGTCCTTATACTCATCTAAACCAATGTGGCAATGTACTTGTACACAGACCAAGTCACTATGGGGTGATACAATTGGCATTGATATTCGGTCTTTTATTCAGATGAATGACCAGATTTAGCAAAATGCTGATAAAGTATGATATAATCATATTGACAATGCTTTGCCGATAAGCTTCAATTGTCAATAACGGTATTGCATTGCTATGAAATGCGGATGTGTTCCTCAACTGTCACAATACATAGAAAAGGATATGATATGGGTATTGGTTCGGAATTCTGAATGTCAGGGTGTCTTTTAAGAGTAGTGTGGTGTTATCTGTGCGTGCCTGCACGTACGCGTGTGCGTGTGTGTTTGCATGCCTGTGTGTGCACGTGTGTCTGTCTGTGTATGTTAATGTGTATGTGTGTGTCTGTGTATGTTAATGTGTATGTGTGTGTGTCTGAACATGCGTGCGTGCGTGCGTGCGTGCGTGCGTGCGTGCGTGCGTGTGTAATACCCCGGACTCAGGGTGGCAAGATAATGATTTTGAAATTACAAATTCTTATCTTGAAATTGCTTACGGAAGCCTTTTAGGGTCATTTGTTTTTTCTTGAAATATCAACTTAGTATCTTGAAAATTGTTAAGATCGTAACATAAAATTTCAACACATCATGTTGAAATTTCAAGATAATGATCTTGAAATTACAAGTTCTTACCTTGAAATTTCCATTCTTTTTTTTCCGTTGAAATATTAACTTATTATCTTGATCACAAGATCGTAACTTACTGACTGACTGACTGAGTTTGGTTTTACGCCGCTTTTAGCAATATTCCAGCAATATCACGGCGGGGGACACCAGAAATGGGCTTCACTCATTGTACCCATGTTGGGATTCGAACCCGGGTCTTCGGCGTGACGAGCCAACGCTTTAGCCACTAGACTACCCCACCGCCCCAGATCGTAACTTACAACTTCAACATAAAGATATGTTGTAATTGTATGCTACGATACTAAAAGGCTAGCGTAGAGAATGACACAACGGAAGCCTTTTAGGGACATGCGTTTTGTTTGTTTTGTTTTTTTAAATTTCAAGATACTAAGTTGAAATTTCAAGATACGAAGTTGAAATTTCAAGATACGAAGTTGAGTGAGTGAGTGAGTGAGTTAATATTTAACGTCACATCGGCAATATCTCAGCCATATCGCGACGTAAAAAATTTATACAATATAAATAAAAACATTTTAAAAATCTGTCGACGATGGACAGTAAAAATCCCGGAGTTTCACAGATATGAATACAAAACTAGAATGTAAATCTAAAACATTTTAATTGAAGAAAAAGTACAATATAAGACACGGGCTATAGATCGCCAACAACTGAAGGTAGATCACCATACTAGGGTCCATGGGGACAGATTCGAAATTTAAATATCAAGATATCAAGATACATATTAAAGGTCACGTGCAACCAAAATAATCAAACATAATTAAAAACACAATTATCACTTATTCATGACATATAATATACATTGCTGATTATGAAAAACATATAAACCAAATAATAAGCATACAATCGCAAATCAAAGGTGCAATAGTTTGCACTTGGGTTTACTTCCCTCGAAACGAAGCATCCGGGATTCCGAACCCAGTCAGAGCGGGTGGGTGTGCACTCAAGTGTAACGAGGACATTCATTGGCTGGTTCATTTGCCGATGCCTGCACGGCTCATTGTGTGTGTGTATATAGAGATGTTGGGTTTTGTAAATACATGCTCATTTTTGTGTATAACATTTTGCAATCAACAGACATCATAACATGTCATGTGCACAAGTATCACACCTGCCTGTCTGTGTAATTACATAATGTGACAGAGGCCGAACTCGGGCCATAAATAAATGCGTTTTGTTTATGGTGTATAGCCCTGATTGGTGTTAAGTTCAAATTGCATGTGGTCAGTGATCGCAGTTGTGTATTGAATATTGTCATTAGCTGACATGCAGGCAGATACATAACTATATAGGTGTCAATAAAACAGACATTGAGTTTTGTCTGTGACAACGACATATCTATATCACAGTTAGAAATTCTGTCAACGCTAAATAATGAAATTGCTTTTGAGTATCGAACTGAGAAAGTGAGTCGGTAAGAAGAACGTGTGGTGAAATAAACAAATGAAATTATATAAACAGTTAAATCGGTAATCTACTGTCATAACATATAAAAGCTCGCGCCTGTGAAATATCAACAAAACATTAGAAAAATAGCTCACATCGAAGCCTTCACCGAGTATTCACCGCCAGCGAAGGTATTCCGTCTTGAAATGTCGAACGCCTCACTGGTTGACACATAGCTGAGTAAATCTAGATCCTAACAAGGTTCTTTTATGTAATGAGTACATTATTTACTATTTGTTTTGATTAGACTACTCCTGCACACCTTATATTAAATCCGGACATCCCGCTTCCAAACTGCGCGAACCTATTTCACTGCGCATGCGCTATGAGCGCAGCCCAGCTGTTGAAACCACTTTCACCCCTAGCGCTGGGGTGATTTTAATGAATCGTTTGAACTCCGATTTCGCGGGGTTATATTCAGATTATGTGTTTGTCGGCATTTCATGTTCTCCCTTTGACACCTCGTTATATTTCATACTTGCTGTACCATGCTGTTGGACCTTCTCGCAACATTACAACAACCTCCCTCAAATCAATGAGACCTGCTGGACCATGCTGATGGACCATCTCGCAACATTACAACAATCTCCCTCAAATAAGTGAGACCTGCTGGACCATGCTGTTGGACCATCTCGCAACATTACAACGACCTCCCTCAAATCAGTAACACCTGCTGGACCATGCTGTTGGACCATCTCGCAACATTACAACAACCTCCCTTAAATCAGTGAGACCTGCTGGACCATCTCGCAACATTACAACAACCTCCCTCCAATCAGTGAGACCTACTGGACCATGTTGTTGGACCTTCTCGCAACATTACAACAACCTCCCTCAAATCAGTGAGACCTACTGGACCATGCTGTTGGACCATCCTGCAACATTACAACAACGTCCCTCAAATCAGTGATACCTGCTGGACCATGCTGTTGGATCATCTCGCAACACTACAACAACGTCCCTCAAATCAGTGAGACCTGCTGGACCATGCTATTGGACCATCTCGCAACATTACAACAACCTCCCTCAAATCGGTGAGACCTGCTGGACCATGCTGATGGACCATCTCGCAACATTACAACAACCTCCCTCAAATCAGTGACACCTGCTGGACCATGCTGCTGGACCATCTCGTAACATTACAACAACCTCCCTCAAATCAGTGAGACCTGCTGGACCATGCTGTTGGACCATCTCCCTACATGTACCATAACCTACATCAAATCAGTGACACCACATTTTTTTCATATCTGGTGGTCGGTATATTCTTGGACCATTGCCCTACATGAATCACAATCTCCCTCAAATCAGTGACACCATATTTGTTTCATGTCTGGTGGTCGGTATATTGTTGGACCATATCCCTACATGTACCACTACCTCCCTCAAATCAGTGACACCATATTTTTTTCATGTCTGGTGGTCGGTATATTGTTGGACCATCTCTCTAGATTTACCACAACCTCCCTCAAATCAGTGACCCCACATTATTTTTCCTATCTGATGTTTGACTATCTCTCTACATGTTCAACAATTTCCGAACTGAGAAGGCAGCAAAAATGGTAATGAGTTGTGGTGTTGAATCTCTGAGCTGAGAAAGCGGATAACATGCTAATCAGCTGTGGTGTTGAATATTATTGACGTAATGTTCATATTGGCTATTCATACATGTTGAAAGTGCCAGGCACTCGCGGTCACGTCTGTGACGCTATTGTGGTAGGAGCAATCAGCACATCACTGCATCATTAGGAACATGTGTTCCCATGGAAACCTTTATTAACAGTCTGCTGATGATGATGTGGAGACTTCTGTCAATCTTTGTCACAAAGTGAGTCATTCAGAATAGGACGTATTCCACTGCTGCTGCTTACTGCGATTTGGTCAGGATTTGTTTGTCTAGTCAGTTCACCTTAACGAACAATTGAACACCCGGGGTGGAAAATTGAATCCGTAGGCGTGATCTACTCTCAGGTAGCAGAATTCTTTTCTGTGAAAATTAGCCCTATTCGGTCCTTGGGCAATACCTCCAACGTAGGTTCGGCCATCACACTATCAGACCAATGGAGCAGTGTAACAACGTATCCTTTGGAATGAATGTTTCAGTATATTTAGTTGAATCAGTATGTATGATCAACACAGTCATTCTCCTTCTGGTCATCTGCCGGACGCCCTCACTCAAGGGGTTCTCGGGAGTTTTGTTACTGAACGAACAGGTTGCCTGTTTAATAAGTCAAGTGTCTGGTGTGATGTTTATGTATGCGAGGACAACGGCGCCTGGTAGTTACTTTCATAATACGACACAAGTTCTCAGGTTATCAGCTCATTCTGTAAGCCTATGTCTCTTGTTTGTCATCAACCTCAATTTGTATTTGGCTGTCTGCAAAGGAACAATGTACAAGAGATTGGTTACATGGAAAAGAGTTGCAGTCGTCGTCATGGCAACTTGGATACTGTGCTTTGTTTGGGGACTTGCACCTTTGTTCTATGACTTTTTGATTCTGGACTGTACATTTCTCCTTTTAGTACCCAATCCGACTGCTGTAACAGGATGGCGGACTGTTGGGTACCTCCTGCAAGGTGGTTTTACAATAATAGGCAGCATTGTGATACTGTTGAAGGTCCGCTATCACAGGAAAAGAGTGCAGCCCGATTACACACGACGAGCCATGTCTGACACGCAGAAAAAGATAAAATTGATGAGACTGGCATTTGTAGCAGTCATGCTTCAAGCTATATCATTTACGTTTGTGGAACTGTTTTTCTATTTGGCCAACTCGACCTCGAAACTTTCAATTGTGTTACAACGATTGATGCCTATCATATTTGTGCTAGACAAAATCTACAGTTGTTTCAGATTGTGTTTTTATCTGTCTCTGTACAAACCGATGTGGGAAACCACCAAATCCCTCCTGCCCTGTAGTAAGGTGAAGGTGAATCAGAGAATCACTCCTACGCAGCCGACAGAAAGAGGACAACGGGATAATGTCAGTGCAGCCAACAAGGACACGCCCATCAACGTGATAACGTCATTTCCGTCCACACGGAACACATCCATGTAACATCGAAACGTTTACCCATCCCACAGAGGACACAATCAACAATGTGATATCATCATTCCCATCCACAGGGAATGCATACAGGTAATTTCAGAACGTCAACAGATCCTACAGGGGACATACTAGACAATTGGATAACGTCAGTCATTTCAACACATAGTACAGAAACAACGCCTTGACCTTAGTCAAACCCATATAGGACTTACATGGATCCTACAGCATGATACCTGCGGACGGCAAGTAACGAGACCATAAAACTGGCGGTTTGCTTTTCATCACTTTAATCAAAGTATGCTAGACGAAGTATGTTCGTATAAAACCAAACATATGAGAGAGATGTCACACCAACATTAGTGTAACAAAGATGTTGCTTTACAAATATTTTGTTTGCTGGTTTTAGAACAGGCTGACATTATTTTGATAGAAATCGTGCAGCATTGTTAAATTGAGAATTGTTTTAGTATGTTGTGAAGGGATAAAAGCATCATATTTCATACATTTAGCCAAGCGTTTATAGCTACCAATATTGCCCCTCCTCTACTTCATAACTGAATGTGTTATACACTGTACATGTTGTTGATAAAATTATCTTTTTACTTAGGATGAATGAATGAATGAGTTTAGTTTTACGCCGCTTTTAGCAATATTCCAGCAATATCACGGCGGGGGACAGCACAAATGGGTTTCACACATTGTACCTATGTGGGGAATCGAACCCGGGTCTTCGGCGTGACAAGCGCACGCTTTAACCACTAGGCTACCCCCACCGTCCCTTTACTTAGAATGAGTGGGATGGGTAAACGTTTCGATGTTACATGGATGTGTTCCGTGTGGACGGAAATGACGTTATCACGTTGATGGGCGTGTCCTTGTTGGCTGCACTGACAATATTCAAAGAAAATATTCTTTTTGGCTATTTATTGAAAAACAAAAATCATTTAAACCGTGTAATTAGTGTCAAAACGAATCATTTTCAACTTTAGAAAGAACAACTAACCACCAACATTCCAGTTCATACAGAAGGAGCTCACTGAATTTTACAAGTTAACAAAGTATACCTCTGTCATTAATTGTATTAGACTTCCTGACTGAGTTTGGTTTTACGCTGCTTTTAGCAATATTCCAGCAATTTTACGGCGGGGAACACCAGAAATGGGCTTCACACATTGCACCTATGTGGGGAATCGAACCGGGTCTTCGGCGTGACAAGCGCACGCTTTAACCACAAGGCTACCCCACCGTCCCTTTACTTAGAATGAGAATTACCACTAAAGACGATTGTTTTCATAATTGTGTTCGTGAACAGTGTTGTAAACTCAGGGTGAAACTCATCACCAATACATTTTTCAGGGGTGGCTCACCTTTCATGACAAAGAGACAATACAATTTGTATATACAATTGAAATGAAGAGGTACTGTTATTTTTGCATAATTTATATATTTATCTTAAGCATTTACACGGTTTTGTATGACAATATATACAAGAAAAATAGAACATGGCGGTTTGACCAGACCTTATTGAAATAGTCTCTATTACAATTGGGGCGGTGAGGTAGCCCTAGTGGTTAAAGTGTAGGCTCGTCACGCCGAAGACCCGGGTTCGAATCCCTACATTGGTACAATGTGTGAAGCCCATTTCTGGTGTTCCCCGCCGTAAAATTGCTGGAATATTGCTAAAAGCAGCGTAAAACCAAACTCAGTCAGGAAGTCTAATACAATTAATGACAGAGGTATACTTTGTTAACTTGTAAAATTCAGTGAGCTCCTTCTGTATGAACTGGAATGTTGGTGGTTAGTTGTTCTTTCTAAAGTTGAAAATGATTCGTTTTGACACTAATTACACGGTTTAAATGATTTTTGTTTTTCAATAAATAGCCAAAAAGAATATTTTCTTTGAATATTGTCAGTGCAGCCAACAAGGACACGCCCATCAACGTGATAACGTCATTTCCGTCCACACGGAACACATCCATGTAACATCGAAACGTTTACCCATCCCACAGAGGACACAATCAACAATGTTATATCATCATTCCCATCCACAGGGAATGCATACAGGTAATTTCAGAACGTCAACAGATCCTACAGGGGACATACCTAGTGTTTCCTCCAGACAACAAAAAGGGCAGGGTGAAGGTTCTACAGAAAAGGGCATCCTGGTTTGAAAAGGGCACAAACCACAATCAAATCCAAAATAAAATGATAAGATTCAGTCTCATTTATTGTCAGTTCTCTTAAGGCCTATAGTCGCCTTTGCTTTTTTCTCAGGAACCTTTTCACAACAGCTTCCATGTCAATGTCACTGTGACTGCCTGTGTTAAGGCTGATCATGAGGAGCTTGTTACAGTTGCTGACTTTCAGTCTGTTCCTATGCTCAGTCACAACTAGTTTCACTTGGGAGAACACCCTCTCCACCTCAGATGTTGACAAGATGACGGTAGCATTTATCCCAAGGAGCTTGACCACATTGGGATACAGGGCACCTGTCTGTGGTTTCAGCGTTGTCAGGGTCTTCAGCATTGCCTGTGGAGTGATGTCAAAGTGATGTCTTCTGTGAACAGCTCTTTCACTGCTGTCCACTCTGTCAGGGTCTAGTCAGCATCTAAGCCAAAGCGTTCAGCTAGCTCTGATATCTGTAACAAATAAAATGTGATCAGCATTTCATCTGTAAGAAACAAGACAGGTGAAGTATATTTATCTGCAACAATTTGTAAACTATTAAAAGACAATGACTGTTGCTTATTATTTATGGAAATAAATCACAGTTTTGGATTCAAGCCTGGCAAAATGTTTAACAAAATCTTGAGAGTTGTTTCAGAAAAATATCAAAATGACATACCTCTGCATCACCAAAGAAGGTCAGAAAAAGAAGCATCTCCAGCCTTCCTCAGGTCCAAGGATGACAGGTTTGTCAATGTAGGGGTGTAGGCCAGCCTCTCCTCCAAGTTTGTAACAAGACGGTCCAGGAACAAGTCTCTTGATTCCTCCACTTTCAGTCCTCGATGGGAATCCCTCTCTACTTCTCTACTTCCTGGACAGATCCAGCCACTTTGACAGATGGGGTCCAGACTTCTCACGAAGGATATTCAGCCTCTGGTTTTGGGGGCCCCACAACACAGATCCGGGTCTCTTCTCTCAAACAGGGGACGGTGGGGTAGCCCTAATGGTTAAAGCGTTGGCTCGTCACGCCGAAGGGTTCGAATCCCACATGGGCATAATGTGTTAAGCCCATTTCTGGTGTCCCCGCCGTGATGTTGCTGGAATATTGCCACAAGCGGCGTAAAACCAAATTCAGTCAGTCAGTCAGTCTCTCAAACAGCTTAGTGAGAGGGCTGACACTGTTGAGCAGACATCACACAGTAGGAGGATGATGTACAATTTGTCATAGGACTTGAGTTGCCTGTAGAGGCATTCAGCTGTAACACTCTGTCTGTCACCTGCTCTCTTGTCGTTGCCCATACCAACAGCATTTTCCAAATCAGCTAAAATGGCTGGATACAGCTGACGGACAGTGTGGACTGCCTTCTCATGGCTCAGCCATCTAGTGTGTACAGCCTTCTTTATTGTAAGAGTTCGTAGTTTTTCTTCAGGCATTTCCATAGCATTTGATATTTTTGCATCTGTTCCAGGCTTCTTTTTTGTTCTGACAGTGCTGTAGTGATAATTACTTAAAAAGTCCCATCAAAAGTTCTTCCACATTCTCAATGGACGTGACAGATTTGAAAGCGGAGCTCACTGCAAGCTGCATTCTGTGATTAATGCAGTGAATGTCAATCAGACTTGGATTTTCCTTTTTCAGTTGAGCAACCACACCATTCTTCTTTCCTGTCATGACAGCAGGTCCATCGCTGGCAAAACAAGTCATTTTGCTCTTGTCTAGGTCTGCGTCATGAAGATAGTCTTTGATGTTCTCAACTATAGTATTGGCAGTGCCGTTAGGTATCTCCACATCTCGAAGGAAGGCCAACTTTGATTCTCCTTCTTCTATGTATCTTCCAGCAAAGGCAAGATGCTTCCTTGTTGCCACATCAGTATACTCATCCAACATTAAGCCATATGATTCACTGCTCCTCATCTTGGCCTGAATCTTCTCTTCCACAATATCTGATTGGCTATCAATAAAATCCTGTATAATCACATGACTTGTATAGGTTGCATTCTTTGCCTGAGATAGGTTTGCAAGATTCTTTGCTCCAAGTTCAACACAAAGGTTAACAAGTGGCTTGAAAAGTGTCATGTGAGGAAGGTGGTGCTTAATGAGGAAGTACAGAACCTTCTGGGCATCAATCAATGCAGTCATTTCACTTTTTTGTAGTTTACCTAATGTCTCATCAATGGTGGAAAGTTCATTCTTTTCAAGATGAATTGAATCTTCATGCATCTTAGATAGTTCATGTGCATTCACCTTGTCCAGTCTTATTGTTTCACAACCAATCTTGTTCCAGACTACAGATCCATTTCTTCCTTTTGTATCCCACTTCTGACATAGAGAACAGAACATGAGAGCTCTGGGCATACAGTCCTCGTCTACTTCTTCTTGGTACCTTAGCCAAGGTCGGTTAGTCTTCCACTTCTCGTCAAATGTAAGCTTGTGACCACCTCCAATCCTCTTCTGAGTTGTGAAGCATGGTGTTCTCTCAGACTGCTTACAGTCAAGTACAACAGTAGGTGTGTCAGAGTTCAAAATGGAGTCACAAGAATCCAAACTGATCAGGGCTGCATCCTTACTAAGTGAAACTGTGTCCAAAGTATTGGGACCTGAAGACGAGGTGGAGGTATCAGGCGGGCTATCATCTCTGTTGACGTGTCTGCTTCATAAGAAACAACCTCGGACTCTTCCAGATTTGGTCTGAAATTGCATCAATAATAATTTGATAAGATAGTATCAACAAATTGTTATTAATCGTGAATGAATTTATCGCTGCAATGTTCAACTTTATTGTGTATTTCATACTAAAATAAATATTTAGTTTGGGCTATTTGTTGCTAAGTGTTTCTAGTGTTTTACTTTATGCTGACAATAACAACTCTAAAAACAAAACAAATAGTTACGAAAGAAACACAGCTGAACATGAAATAGTGAATAAACTTTTCAAGGACACAGCTGATAAATAATGTCATAAAAGAGTTACAATTTATGTACAGTAAATCAACTATGCTAGAAGTTGTATTGTGATACTGATGAAAACACTTACACTGCAAATAAATTATATGAACTGAAACTTTAATAAATGAATCTATGAATAATTATGAGTACTGCAAATAATATGTTGACTTGAACATTTATAGATAAGGATGTGTGCATCATGATCTTATAATAGATTCTAATATTTTTATATCATGTCGACAATAACAACTCTCAAAGCCAAAATAATTCCGAAAGAAAGAAAAGCTGAATATGAAATGCTGAATTAACTTCTCAATGACCCAGCTGATAAATAACATGAAAAAAGAAATATTCTTATTGCGATTGAGACACGTGAAAAGTAAAGATGTAGACCTAATAGATCTCGTGTAAGAAATGGCTTCCTTTTGTTTTTTGGAATGTTATCCATGTAATATTTCAACTACATTTCAAGTATATAATCTTTAATATCAATATGTAGGATCCAGAAATAATTGTATATCGTATTTTATTAAAATACAGTTTTTTACAATAGGCTAGACATTGATTTAATTCTCGACGTCGGACATGTTCGCTTTGACAACATCCAAGATGGCGGACTCGTGACTGCCTTTGTTTAGAATTAGTCGATGTTTTAATGCTACTGCAGGTATATACAATAATATTACACTAAAATAAAACAGAGCTTAAGTACTGACTGGAATAGATAAAATATAATTGTTGAACATAATAAATTCCCCCAAGGTGAACAGAGTTAGTGTTTAGGCTGACAATACTGAACGAAAATATCGTTGAAATACCTTGAAAAGAAATCGAGTAGTCGGCGACATTTCTTGGCTTCTTCCTTGATTCCTTGTTCCCTTTTTCTCTTGAGACGTTCTTTGGTGGGCATTGTGAAATTGAAATGTTAAATGCCTTCATTTTGAATGTTTACAAATAAATACACATTTGATAATTGTTATGAAAACAACATTCGAAACTTCCGAAAGGGGAGGTAAGTCACGGTGATATTAAAATCCGGAAAATTACGCAAGTACGAGGACACGTCAAAAAGGTCACAAGTAAAGTGCAGGGCGCTGTTAAAAAGGGCAGGGCGCCGGAAAAAAAGGGCAGGGCGCCAGAAAAAAGGGCAGGGCGCAGCGCCCTTCTAAAACGCTCTAGAGGAAACACTAATACCAGACAATTGCATAACGTCAGTCATTTCAACACATAGTACAAGAAACAACGCCTTGACCTTAGTCAAACCCATATAGGACTTACATGGATCCTACAGCATGATACCTGCGGACGGCAAGTAACGAGACCAGAAAACTGGCGGTTTGCTTTTCATCACTTTAATCAAAGTGAGCTAGACGAAGTATGTTCGTATAAAACCAAACATATGAGAGATGTCACACCAACATCAGTGTAACAAAGATGTTGCTTTACAAATATTTTGTTTGCTGGTTTTTAGAACAGGCTGACATTATTTTTGATAGAAATCGTGCAGCATTGTTAAATTGAGAATTGTTTTAGTATGTTGTGAAGGGATAAAAGCATCATATTTCATACATTTAGCCAAGCGTTTATAGCTACCAATATTGCCCCTCCTCTACTTCATAACTGAATGTGTTATACACTGTACATGTTGTTGATAAAATTATCTTTTTACTTAGGATGAATGAATGAATGAGTTTAGTTTTACGCCGCTTTTAGCAATATTCCAGCAATATCACGGCGGGGGACAGCACAAATGGGTTTCACACATTGTACCTATGTGGGGAATCGAACCCGGGTCTTCGGCGTGACAAGCGCACGCTTTAACCACTAGGCTACCCCCACCGTCCCTTTACTTAGAATGAGAATTACCACTAAAGACGATTGTTTTCATAATTGTGTTCGTGAACAGTGTTGTAAACTCAGGGTGAAACTCATCACCAATACATTTTCAGAGTTGGCTGACCTTTCATGACAAAGAGACAATACAATTTGTATATACAATTGAAATGAAGAGGTACTGTTATTTTGGCATAATTTATATATTTATCTTAAGCATTTACACGGTTTTGTATGACAATATATACAAGAAAATAGAACATGGCGGTTTGACCAGACCTTATTGAAATAGTCTCTATTACAATTGGGGCGGTGAGGTAGCCTAGTGGTTAAAGTGTAGGCTCGTCACGCCGAAGACCCGGGTTCGAATCCCTACATTGGTACAATGTGTGAAGCCCATTTCTGGTGTTCCCCGCCGTGAAATTGCTGGAATATTGCTAAAAGCGGCGTAAAACCAAACTCAGTCAGGAAGTCTAATACAATTAATGACAGAGGTATACTTTGTTAACTTGTAAAATTCAGTGAGCTCCTTCTGTATGAACTGGAATGTTGGTGGGTAGTTGTTCTTTCTAAAGTTGAAAATGATTCGTTTTGACACTAATTACACGGTTTAAATGATTTTTGTTTTTCAATAAATAGCCAAAAAGAATATTTTCTTTGAATATTGTTACCGGTCTTTGCATTTTGTGCGATATCTAATTTTTCAGGCCTCGCAAGATGGTGCTCACTTTGTTGCATTCCTAGAATATATGTATGACATTTACATTTCTTTAGAACAGTAACTGCCTTTTATACTGTCTACGTGACCCCTCTTAGTGAGACGGCAGTTCTTTGGCAAGATGTGATATTGGAACCACTGTAGTTCAGTCACATTCGTGCAACTAGACGGGACAGAATAGATACTCTTCTTATCTTGTTCGTTAATATCGTGTCTAAGGTCGTATTCCCATTTGGCAAAGTGATTATTTCTCTCGCAAATGTTTAATTAGTATTTATAGAAACACTGTGAACCTTGATTTTGTTTGTTTAGAGGGTATATATGGAATGGCAAAATGGGAGATTGTAGGAAAGTGTTAAAGTTGGTAATCGTTGACTTCGACAGAAGGTCACATGCAACCTAAAACACAACTTTACAGATTCTGATGCCTTTCGGTATGGACTTACAGTACCGAATAATCAAATGCAAATGCAAATTCAACTTATAATGTTGATGAAATAACGCGATGAAAAAGACCCCGCGAAATCGGAGTTCAAACGATTCACTAAATTCACCCCAGCGCTAGGGGTGAAAAGTGGTTTCAACAGTTGGGCTGTGCTCATAGCGCATGTGCAGTGAAATAGGTTCGCTCAGCTTGGAAGCGGGATGTCCGGATTTAATATAAAGTGAGCAGGAGTAGTCTAATAAAAAAAAATAGTAAATAATGTACTCATTACATAACTGAACCTTGTTAGGATCTAGATCTACTCAGCTATGTGTCAACCAGCTGTGCTGCGCTCATGGTGCATACGCAGTGAAAATGTGTATGTATGCCTGCCTGTCTGCTAATGACAATATGCAATACACAATCACTGACCACATGCAATTTAAACTTAACACCCATCAGGCTATACACCATAAACAAAATGCATTGATTTATGGCTGGTGCTGTCTCTGTCACAATCTGTAATTACACGGACAGGCAGGTGTGATACTTGTGCACATGAGCCAAAAAATGAGCATGTATTTACAAAACCCAACGTCTCTATACACACACCAAGAGTGTAAATGAACCAGCTAATGAAAGTCTTCGTTACACTTCGGTGCACGCCCACTCGCTCTGACTGGGTTCGGTATCACGGGTGCTTCATTTCGAGGGAAGTAAACCCATGTACAAAATATTGCACTTTGGATTTGCGATTGTACGCTTATGATTTTGTTTATATGTTTATTTCATAATCAGCAATGTATATTATATGTCATGAATACGTGATAACTGTGTTTTAATTATGTTTGTTTTTTTTGTTTCATGTGACCTTTAAACAGCTTGAACAACACCTGTTTTAAGCAAGAAAGTTGGGTTCTTTAAGTTGAAAACGGTTTTTAAGGTTTCGAATGACCAGAATTGTCACTTATTATCTACAAGATCCTTTATGAAACGTACCCCATTTACAAACCAAATTGTTTTTAATATGCTGGTATATTTGTGCTGAATGTCTTTATATGGTAGTTGTGAATTAATGCATCGCCAAACATCGCACTCTGGGCAGACTTGGTGAAGGACTTCACCTGGTTTACTACCATCGCTGTACCGTCAATCAATATCAATATTGTAAAACGAATTCATGTCTAATCTTGGCTTCAAGTACAGAGATAATCAAGCTCACAGCTATCAAAGTGACTGCAGCCAAGATACTAGCCTTATGCTGCATTTTATTAAAGTGACATACCTTTTGTACAGTCTGCATCCAAGATACTGTTTTAAGTTTAACAGTAATTCCAGCACAAGTAACGTCAGTCATGTTTACAGTCGCCATCTTGAACTTTCTGACGTCACGTTTGCGTATCATGTGACCTTACGTCACCTATAAATAGACCTGTCAAAGTTAGCGTCGGGGCGGCAATTTTGACTTTGACAAGCAAGGTAGGGTTCCAGGGTTACGTCCCAGCTAATTTCTCATTTTTCCATTATAAGACATTTTTATTGAATAACTTTTAATTAACTAGGCTATTATTAACACTTGGTCTGCTCTCTAAGTATCTAGTTGTGGATAAGTGATATTTGGGGGGTTATTTTCAACTTTGTTGATATCCGGATTTCGTCTGACAGCTCCGAGAATCCGACAATCTATCCGGATTCATTCCCACGGAATATTCCCGGATCATATGAATCAAGTGTACAGGTTACAGATACAGATACACTCACAGTTACAGTTATCAATCACAAGTCACGAGTGATTTTTTTTATGACAGCTGTCGGAGGTGTGGCCTCCTTAGTATTCATTCCGGGTCACGTGACTTCCGGAATGTGTTGTTTACGTTATCTGGATCCAGTTCCGGTTGCTGCAAATTCATACACTTTCAAGTTTGGAAGTTTATTGTACAGTTAATTCATTTAACAGCCCAGAGATCTGAACTGAGACTGGCACACTGTATTGCAAGACTGCTACAGCCACGAGGACACAGGTTGACGAGCATGGTATCCAGTCCCGATGACAGTCCAGATGACAGTCGGTATCGTGTCGAGACCGTGTATTTTCATTTTGGTGCTTTGTAAATAAATTCGTTATTGGAACTTTATCTACTTGTTGTGTGATCCTTCTGCATTAAGCCAGTTTCGACATTCACTATCTGTTAGGTCCTTGTGATATATTGTCACTAAACCTCGTCTCCGAGCTCTGGTATTTATTTTGTCACAAGTTGTGACTGGTGGCAGCATCTATATTATTTTTTGGTAGTTTGTCTACTAGAATTTATCGACTAGTCCTTGGCCGTTCCGTTACATTATCAACCTCAAATTTTAGATTCTGTCAAACAACCTTGGCACGCATATAATAGCTGTGGAATTCCTTGTTTCCATCGATGACATGCATCACTAGAGTCAGTGAGTGAGTTAAAATATTAAAGTCACTTTGGCAATATTTCAGCCATATCGTGACTAAAACAAGTTATAGATTAATATAAATGAATGGTAAATTATGAAAACCTGTCAACGAAAGACAGTAAAACAACTAGATTATCACAGATGGAAATTTAAAACTAGTAATAAAATCTAAAACATTTTAACTATAGAGGACATATAAAAAAACGGCTCTAGATTGCCAACAACTGACGGTAGATCCCCATACTGGGGACCATGGGGACTTACGGTACAGTTGCTTTCTGCATGGGCCCAAGCTGGATTTACATCATCCCTTCAGCTGAATAATCTAGCCATACATTAAAAATACACATATTATACGATTAAAAATGTGGAGAGTTTTAATTGGCTTTGAATGTTTTGGGACTTACGTACCCTATCAAGAGGACAATAGTTTTACAGTACTTTAACCCCCTTTGAGGATATAGCCACTAACAATCTAAGTTACTAATTTAAACTTCCAACCATAAAATATTTATCTATTTACAAATCACTTAACAAATCTAATTCTTTGAGAAATGCAATAATTAAATGAGAACATATGTTATTAAAAAGATCCTTCATAGTTCGTGATTTGAAATTGTTATCCCTTGTGCTGGAATACTCAATACAATCAAGGAGGACATGCTTGACCGTGATTCTTTCATCACAAGGGATACAAAATGGAGGATCCCCACCTTTCAACAGGTATTCATGAGTTTATCTACTATGGCCAATACGACATCGTCGTATAATGACCTCTTCAAATCTGGACTGACAACCCAAGTAGCTGTAACCAGTATAGGGTTTTATTTCATGTAATTTATTTATACCTACTTGGGTGTCCCAAGTCTTCTGCATCAGATCACGGATATAAGTTCTGATGATAGCTTCATAATCAGAGTATGGAATAAGAAGTGGTGTCACAGGTTTGTTGAGTGCTGCCTTGGCAGCAGATCGGCCATCGTGTTCCCCGAAATGCCTACGCGGCTGGGTAACTAACAGAGGACGATGTCGCATTGGCAAGTAGCAAGATCATTGTATAATTTCAATATTTCAATTAAAAGTGGATGTTTGCAAGAAAGATTTTAATAGCCTAAAGGCAAGAAAGATAACCGGAAAAGATGATATATTGTTTATATTTTGGCTGTCTTTGATTTCTTAACTGTTGTCAGTGTAAGGTAAATTTGTGGTCTTACCAATTGCCAAAGAGGAGAAGAAAGCAGACGGGGAGGAGCTATATGTTCTAGCTCAATGCCAGGAGCAGAAAGGAAAGGTTTCACTCTTATACCAAGAGGCGGAACAAAAGAAGACTTCTTGTTATACAGATCCTCATGGAGGGGATTAAATACGCAGCTATATGCTGAGTTTGACTCATTGGAATATAGTTTTGTTATATACTGTACAGTTAATTTTATTCGGCGTTGGTTAAGGGATGGCTCATCAGCCTCAACGTAGAGGCTGTCAAAAGGGGAAGTTCTAAAAGAGCCAAGACAAAGTCTTGGTGGTGGACAGAATCTAATAGTTTAGGCTGCTTTTGCAGGCTCCACAACATCCGATGGAGCCATAATCAAGTTTTGAACGGACTAATGATAGATAAAGTTGAAGGCGGGTAGCTTGATCCCCTCCCGACGTAGAATTGGAAACGACTTTCAACAAGTCAAGTGCCTTCATTTGTTTTAAGTTTTAGTTTTAAGGGATTTAATATGACGGTTGAAGATCTTGAATGAGTAATTGTATTTCACTGAAGTTATTCTTCGGTCCTCTGCAGTTCCACTGAATTATATTGGCCAATTGAGTCATGATGGAAGCTCAATTGGCGATCGCTCTCGTGAATGTGAGGAGGAGCTACTAGTATTCCTCCATCTGTCTTGTGAGGACAGGGTAACCTCCATGTCTAGAGGTCCAAATGGGCTCTCTAGAGGAACCTCTGAAGGTGAAGGGACAATAGTTGGCGGTTTCCTATTCAATTTCTTTCCTTTCTTTCTTGACAAATGAACGGTGTCGGGCTGTTTCTTACAAGTTTGAGATGGTGTCTCAGGAGGATGGTTTTGTTAGGGTACCAGGTACCGGCTGAGCTTCTGGGTAAGCTTCTGTCCCGGGTGGATGTTCCTGTATCCTCTTCAGAAATGTTATAGAGAATAGTCTGCTTTTCTGAGACCAAGGAGATGATCGTCTGGCACTCATGATCAACCTTCGGACGGGAAGTAGATACTGCAGCAGAGTACGTTTTTTGTTGAGAGATTTGAAAAGTGCTTGGTATCAATTTCTTTGCCTCAGCAAAAGATATATTATTGGTGTGTTTAAGTTTCAGAATTTGGGCTTGTCTTTCAAAGGATGGACATGATATTGAGGAGGATATATGATCACCATGACAATTTGCACATTTGATACCATTTGAGCAGTCGGCATTGTCATGTTTTCCACTACAGCAAGAACAAATTTGAGAGTTGTTACATGCGGTAGCACTGCGTCCAAACTGCTGACACTTAAAACACCGAAGCGGATTTGGGATGTAGACTTCCATCTCAATGTTTAAATATCCAGCTTTAATTGTTGTTGGTATGGTTGAAATACAAAATGTAAAAAGATATGTATTGGTTTTGATAATCTTATCCCCGTCTTTCTTCTGAATCTTCTCACAGAGGTGACACTTTGTGACTGAAGTTCTGATGCAATAGCGACCTCTGTCATATCAAAAAGACATTTCGCCCTATCGCGGACAATGCCTCGACAATAATTCAGTGTTCTATGTGGCGAGACATCAATCCTGGTGTTTGCAATGTGACGTGCTTTGAGCAAATTGAAGGATTGTTGCTTCCTGGCACACTCCACCAGCAAGGGACCTGTTCTGAGACGAGTAACGTTTTTGACATCGCCACATATTCCAGCAATAGCTTTAGATATCGCATAAGGGTTGAGCCTTAGTGGTTGTCGTTCAATTCCCTGTACAACCAGGAAACGGGGCCAAGAATCCAAATGAGTTGTCCCTGATTCATCATCAGAAGACGATACAAAGTCTAAATCTACATGTTTTCTCTTTGATTTAGAACGAAAACCAGAGAGTTGTTGGGTAGCCATAATGAATAAATGTAGGTTCAACATCCCCGCTCCCCACCCACCATGAAGTGTCAACAAGGACGGTGCCGAAGTGGAAACTGACAACGAAACACCAGAGTTACAGGGATGTTATACTCTAGCAATACAGACACAGGCAGCCAATACTGTACAGAATAAAAGTCAGGCTGGTTCGGCCCATGACAGTTTTCTGAAGACAATTAGAACCCGGAGGTCAGTAAAGCCAGATTGGCCCATCAGCCGCCTTCTGGCATAGGACTCTAGGCAATACAATATCATGATTAATTTGATTTTCGAATAGCCAAGACCAAAGTAATATATCAAATATGTGCAATAATATTCACTATGCACAGGACCTGGCGTGACCAGCCGATTGATTGAACCGGGCCCATTCAAGCACCCGTGTAGGTGAAGTAAGGGGCGAAGTGGTGTGTTGGGCAAAGGAACAACTATTCCTGGTTCCAGTGCCCTCAGCCACAAGACTCCCGTCCTTCACCGACGCAGGGGCGCAACCCACGGCAAACAGGTTGCCCAATTCGGTCTTACGACCAGCATTGGGGTGCTGTGGACCAAATATGCCCCCGGGTCCACACGGGGGGTCGAAGAGCTCTTAGCGTTACCCAGCACCCACCACGAGGAGGTGGCTCTTTACGGGTGCCTCATCACAGGAGGATCAATCGATAAATAAATATGTGCAAAAGTACACAAAAGAATGCTACTGTATCATGAAGATCATCCACATTAATCAAACCCCGACCTCCCGAATGGATTGGCATATATAAACGAATGAGAGAGGAACGAGGGTAGTGGGCTCTGTTATCAGGCATGATCTTCTGGTCAGGCGGTCAAGACTCTGGATGTCTTGTTTTGTCCAGTCAGGTACTCCAAAGCAATAGCAAAGGAATCGAACAGCAAATGTATTGGTGGCTTTGACCCTCTCTCAAGCATTTAACGCCGAGCTCAAGATTTCTTAAAGCGAGTTTAATACTCAGCCCGAAGTTTTTCTTGAATCTGGGCATTCTGTAGCTTGTTTCGAACTTGCATTCCAAGATAGGTGTAGGCCTGATCTTCCGTAAGATGCTCAATAACTCCTCCCCCTTGTAACTTGACCGATCCATCATTAATTACCTTGCCTCTTCAAATGAAGAGTATTACATTTGTCGAGTCCAAATGTCATGTCAATATCATTAGAAAAGGACTCAACAAGAAGAACCCGCTCTTTCAAATTGTTTATTATTACGTCGCTGAGTTTTGGCATATTTTATTATTAAGTTCGTCGCAAACTGCTGATGCGGCGTTATAACCACCACTATCCACTATCAACAGAAAGGTACAAATAAAATTTACTCATATGTAAAAGAACAATATCAGGCTTGGTCTTTCCTGTTATAGGTCGGGGTAATCGTCCTGTCTTTTGACCTGTCTCGGTTTGCACAAACACAAATTACATAGACCTACGATACATCATGGATTAAATGAAAGTTTACCGGAACCACTGACTGACTGGACAGGGTTTATTACATGTAATAAAAGTGAACCCATGCCAGGGAATAATAGACTTATTATAGTAGAATACATTCTCTAATTGGTACCCTCTAATTAACACCTGTCACAAGGGATGGACCATTTGGGTGGTTTATCATTGCGTAATCAACAGTCAACAGACCATTAAATGTTGTTTTAAGACTGTAGGCGAATTGGGATGTAGACAAATAGAGAACAACCCGTTTGGGTTTGTGGTCAGAGACGGTGTTATGCAGTTGGTGTATTCACGAAATATCATGAACTTGTTAATAGATAATTGGTTATGTTGTCCACACACGGGTGGACTGAGGCAAAAACAACCCAAGTGAATTCCTTCCTTCTTCTAGTGTAACTAATTAATTTGGTCATTTACAATAAAAGGTGACCAAATGTTTAATGCATTATTCATTTTAGAACACGTTAAATAATTTCTAGAGAAATCACTACACAAGTTCATATCACAGATGATTCCAGAGAGAAATAGTTCATGAGATTTTAGTTTATGAAAAGCATTAAATTCCAAAATAGGCAAGCCAATCTGTTCTCTAATGCTCAGGAATTATTACCACTTACATGACAATAGTTGGAGAAGGTGTCGACTCAGGAAGCCGACTTTTCGACTTTTACAAGGCTCAGGACGTTGACAAGGGCTACGCTTTGAAGTTTGGGTGTTATTTTAGCACATGGCTAATCTCATGTGACGTGTTATTACAAGCTGGTGGTTGATGGAAGTGAACACATCGCACACGGAAGCCGACCGTGTAAAAACATGATTAAAACAATCATATGATGAACACATTTAATAGGGCACTGATCCAGAGCAATTTCCGCGCACTGGTTTTGCTTTTGTTATTGTTTTTCTCCCCTGAGTACCCGGATGATATCCCAGTATTTTTGACTAGTTCGTGACTTTTGCTGTACCACCCGCATGCGCAATTGATAGTATATAGGTATAGATTGATCAACAAAAATGAAATCTTTTTTACGTGATAATATTTCCATCTTCATTTTTATTATAACAAATGAAAACATTTTGAGGTTTAATCATCTACCAGTGGTAAAAACGTCGGGACTGAAAAATAACGAAGTCAATGTATGTCTTTATATTTTGTCTTATAATCCTAATTATTTTATTGTCATATTTGTATGCATGTTGAAACTTAATGAAAAGCATACGATCTGCATATACTTATGGTGTATTTATAACATGACTGTAATATCTAGACATAGAATGCCAACATGAATCATATTTCACACACGCCCTAGGTATGATCTAGTGTATGTTGTCTGTCTCATTACTCTACACGGCGACAAAAAATGATTCTGTTGAATGCTACCACAAATGAATAAAAACAAAATGCAAATATTGGAAATAAAACAGACTAAAGTCTGCAACAATGTCAGGCTATTACCTTGTTCGAGGAATGTATCCATCAATATCCACGTAGGTTTAGTCCCGATTTTGACAGTCCCAAATTTGACAGTGAAATTTCTCACTTCTGTAATTGATCTAGCCAGTTATCCCAATTTTGACAGTGACCTTTGGTACACTTGTCAGCTCTTCTTGTGCCCGTTTTTTCACATTACTGGTAAGGATATAGGAACCAATAGAGTTTGGTCTGGATGTGTATGCTGTTTGTCCCCTCTTCTCTGACAACAGTCCCATCTGCTGTTGTAGTGACTGAGGCTGTTTCCAGGCACTGGCATCACCATATAATGGTACCATTCCTGTTGGCAGTTCGTCTCAGATACCTATATCCATCCAGCAACAATTCTCCACCTGATCTCCTACCATCTAAATTTGTACCTTTCCCAGCCATGATGAAATATGATAAGAAAATGTGATGTATATGTGGGCATATATACTTTGCAAGTAATTGGTAAAGCTACTTCTGCCATCCTGCTCATGACGTAACCTTTTTTTTAAATATTGCATTCATACATCTCAACGGATAATGCTGCTTCTCGCATCCTTTTCTCTCAGTTGATTGTAGTATTAGTGTTGAAGAATGTTACTTGTTCTGTACTTCTCTCAGGTGATTGCATTTACATAACTACCCTTAATTGGTGCAGCTAGCTATCCCAGGTTTGACAGCGAAACTTCACGCCTTAACGAACCAGTGACCAAGACGCTACCTCCACATAAAGCTGACAAAGAATCCTGTTCCATGTCAAGTGTCTTTATACAGTCTAATATGCGGAAAAGGGATACATCGTTTCCGTTTTTTTCACATTGGTGTATAATCTCATTGGTCATCCAAGATCGCACACATGGCAACTAATTGCATGATGTCCGCCATTCTTTAAAAAAGTAATTTAATTAGCCAATAATACGCAATCAATCCACTTGTGTCTTTCTTGGCTTGGCCATTCATCTCCTCCCTCACCCACCCCTACCATTGTCTTGCTAATTAACATGGTCTGGTGATCCTCTTACGCCTTAAATAAACAACTTACCCGACTGGCAAAAGAGGAACACCCCCATCAACGTACTGGCGGTTAATCCATTGAAGGAAAGATGTTGTTTTTACACAGGTACTTTACGACAGGGTGTAATCAGTATAGATTAGTAAATCTACATTCATAAACACTACCTTTTGACAAATCCACTGTGCAAGATAAAATTAATTAATCAATCAGCGTGTTATCGGTTAATCCTTTGATCAATGTTTGTTTTTGTACCTTAGCTGATAATTCGTCTTGTTGCACGTCCATGCGCATATTACATGACATGTAATACATTTGTCACATCAGACCTTAATTCATAATGCTGAGTATTTACTCCAGACACAAGAAATGCGAAATGGGAACCTTTGTCGGGTAATCTGAGTGGTATTACCATCATACCTGTTATAAATTCATTAACTGACCATCAAGTGAATGATGACAAATAACATGTGTAGGTTTATACCACCAAACACTGGTTACAGCAAAGGGAGTAGTAATCGCTGAATTGCATGCAATGTTAATTGCCTGAAAAAACTTATGGCCGACACTGTTTGGAGGATACGAACGGAATTTCATTGTTGCATAAGAAATACATATAAGCATTTGATGTGTACTGAAGAAAACATTATATATACCTAAGTAAATTTTCATTTGTCATAAATATAATATGTAATAGACATCATATGTTTACATGACATGATTAAATATCGAGGTAAAAAACCCACAGAAATAAGATCAAATTGGATCAGTCACTATGCCATCCATGCATTAGAAAATCCGAAAAGCATACACTGCTGGGATACTTTATTGCAATCAGACAGAAACTACCGGTTTGGGGTAACCTTTGGGCTTTTAGAAGAAAAAGAAACCTTAATTTTAAAATTCATAAAAAGTTAGCCAATGTTGATCTTGAGCACTTTATTTCCCCCACTAATAGTTTTAACTCCAGGTTTATTGTACAAAGTGTTATGCAGAAATTATTTGATACTTATAGACATGAGTGGAAGGAATCGGTAGGGAATACCTGTGGTCCATCTAAACAGGGGGCAAATAAGCTACGCTTTTATGGTACTTTTAAGGATGTTTATACCCCAGAATTTTACGTAACTCATCCCATGCCCCGCCCATACAGAAGTGCATATGCTAAGTTCAGATCCGGCACTGCAGCAATTAATATTGAGCTGGGTAGATACAACAATATTCCACTCAACGACAGAAAATGTTTTTATTGTAAACACTGTGTTGAAGACGAAGTTCATGTTTTAATTAATTGTCCGGTTTATAGGGATGAACGTTTTAGTCTTTTAAATACTTGTGATAGCCTATGTCAGAATTTTAGTAATCTTACTGATATACAAAAAACTGCTTTTATCCTGTCCAATAGCAATATCTGTTTTATAGCTGCCAAAACCTGCCATGTTGTTTTAAAAAGGAGAAAATCCGTATTATATAACTTTTAATTATTGTTATTCATAATACATGTACATGCAATTTTTAAAGAATTTTAGTCTCTCATAATTCCGTATGGAATGGCCCTATGTAAATATATGTTTAATTAGTTTGTATATATGTATAACAGGGGTGAGACTTTAATAAATAATCTGTCTGTCTGTCTGTCTGTCCGTTTGGACCAAAGGTCGATAGAGGGGAGTTTCCATGTATATTCTCACGCCATTATCAAGATAAAAGTTACTACAACCAGGTGAATAGAAGTATATATGCATAGTTACAAGCAGCAAATTAGCAACAACAGGTAATTCAGCAAGTAGCATATCGTTGGGGCCAACAGGAGAGTAAGATCAACAAGTCGAAATCCACTCCATTGTCCAAGTGATGGAATCAATCAACATTCAATCAGCTTGTTTATCCTGAACGATGTACATCGAAATGCCGTTCTATGCAATAAACAGGGAGTTGTTATCACGTAAGTGGTATGTTTCGTTATGTATCCCCATACTGCTTACTGCAGTATAAGTGAGATCTGCTTCAGTTTGCGAATGACCAATCTTTTGAAGTTGATTTAAGTTCTACTTTAGTAAACTGCTACCTAACAGATTGATCTCAGATTAAAACATCTCATTCCAAGTTCGTGTTTTCTATTTCAGGTACTAAGAAATACTGAATTTTTACATATTAGATATAAAAACTATCGGTGCCAGTTTGAATTGTCTGGTCATGAGTGAGCTAACATAATGATTATATTTATATATCATTACATATGTCGTTAAAGCGTCACTATGCCATTATAATGTTCTCTGATCCATTTCATCATACATCATGTATTTCATTCAATGTTTTGAAGCTCATATGATAACATGAAAAATGTTACTGTTCCAGTTCCTTTTGAAGTGTGAAATTATTATTGTTCCTCAAGTGTTCCAACCAATATAGTCATTATGGTTATAAACGGCCTGATTTTAATACCTATCAAGTTAGATGTTATACACGAGTGCATGCGCGCGCGCACACACACACACACACACAAACACACACACACACACACACACAAAAAAACAAACAACAAAAACATCCGTAATTTGTGAATTCTGTTCGGACGATAAAGAAATATCTGAGAGAAGCATGGCATTATTCGTTCATTTTTTAATAATTTTATCTGCATAAAAGAAGGTGTTATCAAAAATGTGAAACAAACTTCCGTATACTACCATTTCACTAACAATGCGATATTGACCATGGAATAATGTTAAGTTTATTCTGTTTTCAATGTCATAATATGTGAGGTTCCTCATTCACACATACATACAAACTGACAGCATAACACAAAACAATATGCAACCAACCAAATTCAGTACAATAAAAACTTTCACCGCCTGTGCATACCACACTGTTAACGAACCTTCAGGTGTGTTAGAGCGATAATCACATCGCGACATGATTAACAAACCTACAGCGCTGCAGATTTTAATAACTTACCTTTTTAATAAGAAAAGCAAGATTTATGGATGTCAACTTCTTTATTGTGAATAACACGACGTTTCGGAGCATATGCTTGCTCCTTCATCCGGTAAAAATGAGGTCACAGTAAAGAAATTGACATCCATAAATCTTGCTGTTTGTATGCATTCCACTTCTAAATGCCCATCAAAGATTAAACTTACTTCCAAAGGCTTCTTTAAAAGGCATAAAAACTTGCAACTTGGTTTTCCTTCCAGAGGCTGTCTAAACTGACTTGACTCACTCATTAACTAATAAGGCAGTAGGCATTGTTAATTGGTGACACTTAACTGCCTTGACTAACTCATCAATTAACAAGGGATTAGGTCCTGGGGCGTGCAAAGAAAAATCATTTACCATCACCAACCAGTTATCTCCCCTTGTGGACATTTCCAAACTTGTAAACTTTTGGAAATCTCATATTTCCAAAATTGGAAATGTCTTGCAAACATCATCTTTCCAAGACATTTCCAAGCTTGTAAATGTGGATTTTTTTCCAGTGCAAGCAGGACATGCTTGACCGTGGTTCTCTCATCACAAGGGATAGAAAACGGAGGATCCTCACCTTTCAGTAGGTATGCATGACTATATCTTGTGTGGCCAGTACGACATCGTCGTATGATGACCTCTTCAAATCTGGACTGACAACTCAAGTCAGTGTAACCGATACAGGGTTTTATTTCATGTAATTTGTAAAAAACTGCTTGGGTGTCCCACTCCTTTTGCATCAGATCACGGATGTAGCTTTGTAATCAGAGTATGGAATAAGAAGTGGTGTCACAAATTTATTGAGTGCTGCCTTGTAAGATCCGCCATTGTTTTCCCAGAAATGCTAACGTGGCTGGGTAACCAACAGAGGACGATGTCGCATTGGCCAGTAGCAAGATCATTATATAATTCGATGATTTCAATTAAAAGCGGATGTTTACAAGAGAGATTTTTAATAGCCTGAAGGCAAAAAAGAGAGTCAGAAAATATTATATATTGTTTATGTTTAGGATGTCTTTGAATATATTTAAGAGCCGTTAATTTGGCTTTTGCTTCTGCTGTAAAAAAAGAGCAGTTATCTGGTATTCTAGAAGATATTGTTCGGGATCCAATGACAGTGGCACATGCCACCGCGCCACCATCCTTGGACCCATCTGTAAATAAGGATTTGTATGTATTATATTTACTTTTTAATTGATTATATTCTTGTTTATATTGTAATTCATTAGTTTCAGATTTCTTAAACTTTGTCAGAGTTAGGTCAACTTCAGGCCTCACCAGTTGCCAAGGAGGAGAATAAAGAAGACGGGAAGGAGATATATTTTGCAGCTCAATGCCGGCAGCAGAAATGAATGGTTTAATTCTGTGCCCAAGAGGCGGAACAAGAGAAGGCTTTTTGTTGTACAGATCCTCATAAAGAGGATTGAAAACACAGTTAAATGCAGGATTAGACTCGTTAGAATAGAGTTTTGTTATATACTGTAATGATAATTTATACGACGTTGGTTAAGGGATGGCTCATCTGCCTCAACATAGAAACTGTCAACAGGATAAGTTCGAAAAGACCCACTACAAAGTCTTAGGCCTTGGTGGTGGACAGAATAAAGTAATTTTAGGTTGCTTTTGCAGGCTCCAACATATACGATGGAGCCATAATCAAGTTTGGACTGGACCAATGATCGATATAGATGTAGGAGGGTAGCTTGATCCCCTCCCCACTTTGAGTTGGAAACAACTTTTAACAAATCCAGGGCCTTCAGGCATTTATTTTGTATGATTTAAAATGCGGAAGAAAAGTTAAATGGGAGTCGAAAAAAATACCCAAGAACTTGGCCTCCTTGACAACCTTGATGGGTGTTCCATTTAAAAATAGTTCTGGGTCTTTATGGGGTTTGTATTTACGGCAGAAATGTATACAATTAGTTTTTTATTTAGAAAATTTAAAGCCGTTTTCAAGACACCATTTATTTATTTTGTTTAAACACAACTGCAGTTGCCATTCAATAGTATGCATATTTTTACCACGACAAGAAATATTAAAATCATCCACAAAAAGGGATCCATCAATTGAATCATTTAAAACCTTGGATAAACTGTTGATCGTGATACTAAACAGTGTGACAGACAAAATACTGCCTTGTGGTACTCCCTGATCCTAAATGGTGTCTTGAAAACGGCGTTAAATTTTCTAAATCAAAAACAAATTGTACACATTTCTGGCGTAAATATAAACTGCATACAGATCCAGAACTATTTTCTAAATGGCACTCGAATCAAAGTTGTCAAGGAGGCCAAGTTCTTGGGTCTAATCGACTCCTTTTTGACTTTTCTTCGGTATATCAAATATCTCAAAAATAAATGCCTGAAGGCTCTTGACTTATTGAAAGTCGTTTCCAATTCAAACTACCCTCCTACACATATTTAGATAATTGGTCCGATCGAAACTTGATTATGATATATGGAGGAGCCTGCAAAAGTAACCTAAAACTATTAGATTCTGTCCACCCTCAAGATCTAAGACTTTGCCTTTGGTTCTTTAGAACTTCTCCTGATGAGCCATCTCTTAACCAACGCCGTATAAAATTATCTAACAAGTCTAACCCTGCATTCAACTGTGTTTTTAATCCTCTTTATGGGGATCTGTACAACAAGAAGTAATCTCTTATTCCACCTCTAGGAATAAGAATAAAACCAATACTTTCTGCTGCTGGCATTGAGCTCCAAGATAAAGATTCTTTCCGCCTTCTTTCTTCTCCTTCTTGGCAATTAGTGAGACCACACGTTGACCTAACACTGACAACATTTTTAAAAAAATCAGAAACTAATGAATTACAACATAAACAAGAATTTAATCAAATAAAGAGTAAATATAATACATACAAATCTTCATTTACAGATGAATCCAAGGATGGTGGCGCAGTAGGTTTTGTCACTGTCATTGGATCCCGAACAATATCTTCTCCATTACCAGATCACAGCTCAATGTTCACAGCAGAAGCAAGCGCCATATTAACAGCCTCAAAATATATGGATAAACACCTCAAATATAAACAATATATTATCTTTTCAGACTCTCTTTCGTGCTTTCAGGCTATTAAAAACGTATCTGTTAAACATCCGCTTTCAATTGAAGTTATTGAATTATATAATGAACTTGCAACTGACCAATACGACATTTTCCTCTGTTGGTTACCCAGTCACGTTGGCATTTTTGGTAACACAGAGGCCGATTTTGCTGCCAAAGCAGCACTCAACAAATCTTTGACACCACTTCTCATTCCATACTCCGATTACAAAGATCCCATTCGATCGTACATCCTTGATCTGATACAGAAGAAGTGAAACACTCAAGTAGGTATTAATAAATTACATGCGATAAAGCCACAACAGGTATGCTCATGAGCACTTTATGAAAGGTGAAGCTTCTCCTTTTTTGCATCCCGTGTGACGAGAGAATCACGGTCAAGCATGTCCTGCTTAACTCTGTTGAGTTTTCCATCACAAGAGATCAATATTTCAGTGTAAAAACGGTTTAAGATCTTTTTAATAATGTTATCTCTCATTTAATTATTGATTTTTTTTCAAAAAAAGACTTGATTGAACAATAATGATTGACCTGTCTTGTAGATAGGTGTAGTTATATAACTGAATTGGCAACTGAGATGGTTAGTAGCAATACCTTTGCAGGTGTTGAAGTAAAACAATTATTCTCCTGAGAGGTTGCGTATTCAAAATTCAAGATTTTTTTAACCGTAATATTTTTGTGATTTTAAAATATGGCTAAATTCGACTGCAATCGCCAGCGGCTGAAGGGATTCTGTAAATCCAGCTAGGGTGCATGCAGGTAGCAAAAGTAGTGTAAGTCCCCATGGTCCCATCTTCCCTTCGTTGCTTGTGATCTCCAGCCCGTTTTTATATTGTGTTGTCCATAATAGATGTTTCATTTTAAAGTTCCATGATAGTTTTGACTTTCTGTCTGTTATTATCTAGTCTTTTTGATATCCTTTGTAGACAGATTTTATAATATAACTTTATCTATTACCAATAAATGAATTGTTTTAGTCACGATATGGCTGAAATATTGCCGGTGTGACTATGATTTTAACTCACTCACTCATTAGTATTCAGGCTGTATAGCTTTAATATAATTGAGTGTAGAACAGACAACAGATGTGGATGCTTTTCTACTGTTTATTGTACATCTAAACGTCTTTGATAAATGGCAGCGATATTACCAATACAATGTTGAGCTGTAACTTACTCACAACTGTCCACCAATGTCCTCTTACTGTTGATATCTCTGGTGTTTTGTGAGAGGACGTACTTTACCATTTCCAAATGTCCACCAGAACAGGCTATTTGGATTATGTCGTCACCGGAATTATCCTTCAGAGAAACATCAGATCCCCTCTCCACGAGTAACTCAAACACTTTGTAATGTCCAAAGTATGCCGCCGTCATTAAAGGTGTCCTTCCGTAATGTCCTCTGCTGTTGAGGTCCAGTTTGGTTTGTGAGAGGACGTACTTTACCATGTTCAATATGCCCTCCATAACAGGTCCTATGAAGGATGTTGTCACCATTATCATCTCTTAGAGAAACATCACCTCCTCTCTCCACAAGTAACTCAAACACTTTGTAATGTCCAAAGTATGCCGCCGTCATTAAAGGTGTCCTTCCGTAATGTCCTCTGCTGTTGATGTCCACTTTGGTTTGTGAGAGGACGTACTTTACCATGTTTAAATGCCCACCAGAACAGGCTCTATGAAGGATGTTGTCACCATTATCATCTCTTAGAGAAACATTACTTCCTCTCTCCACGAGTAACTCAAACACATTTATATGTCCAAAGTATGCTGCCGCCATCAAAGGTGTCTTTCCATAATGTCCTCTGCTGTTGATGTCCACTTTGGTTTGTGAGAGGACGTACTTTACCATGTTTAAATGCCCACCAGAACAGGCTCTATGAAGGATGTTGTCACCACGAGCATCTCTTAGAGAAACATTACCTCCTCTCTCCACGAGTAACTCAAACACTGTTTTATGTCCAAAATGTGCTGCCGCCATCAAAGGTGTCCTTCCGTAACGTCCTCTGCTGTTGATGTCCACTTTGGTTTGTGAGAGGACGTACTTTACCATTTCAATATGTCCTCCATAACAGGTCCTATGAAGGATGCTGTCATCATTATCATCTCTTAGAGAAACATCACCTCCTCTCCCCACAAGTAACTCTAACACTTTGTAATGTCCAAAGTATGCTGCCTTCATTAAAGGTGTCCTTCCGTAATGTCCTCTGCTGTTGAAGTCCACTTTGGTTTGTGAGAGGACGTACTTTACCATGTTTAAATGCCCACCAGAACAGGCTCTATGAAGGATGTTGTCATCACGAACATCTCTTAGAGAAACATTACCTCCTCTCTCCACGAGTAACTCAAACACTGTTTTATGTCCAAAGTATGCTGCCGCCATCAAAGGTGTCCTTCCGTAACGTCCTCTGCTGTTGATGTCCAGTTTGGTTTGTGAGAGGACATACTTTACCATTGCAAAATGTCCTCCATAACAGGCTACATGAAGGATGTTGTCACCATTATCATCTCTTACAGAAACATCACCACCTCTATCCACGAGTAATTCAAACACTTTTTTATGTCCAAAGCATGCAGCATTCATCAAAGGCGTCCTCTTGTCACGTCTTCGTCTGTTGACGTCGACGTTGTCCTGGGATAGGATATATCTCACTGTCGCTATATCTCCACCGTTACATGCCATGTGAAGAATGTTATTACCCTCAGTGTCTACATGTGACAAATCACAGCCTTTTTTCACAAGAAAGTCAAACACGTTTCCATATCCTTCGTGCGCTGCTACCATCACTGGCGTCCTGTTATATCTTCCCGTCCTACTGTTTATGTCCACTTCTCCTTCTGTCAAGATGTTCCTCACCTGGCACATGTCCCCCTCACAGCAAGCAGTGTGAAGTTGGTTGTTTACATCTTTGCTGTTCTTGTCTCGTTTCTGTTGAAGGCACCTGTCTGGAGAGAACTGCTTTCCACCTAATAATGTAGATAATCATATCACACACATATATAATTATGTATGTTGTGATTGGGTTTAGTTGTACACTGTTTAGCAATATTTCAACTTTAATGCACTGTATCTGTACATTCATCATGGGCAGTGGAATGCTGTATTCAGACTTTTTCTAGATCCCATGTGCCTTATAATAAGGGGAGTTAAGGCTTGCCTCTCATCTCTCAATACATCTCAAGCAACAAGAAGACCACCAGGAGGACAGTGTTATGAGGCGGTGTTATACATTGTGCAACAAAGTTTTACCTGTTATACATTGTACTCGAAGAGGCAGTGAAGGGCAGAGATGATCATTATTTAGACTTGTAATATATTTTAACTGAGTGCTGGAACTTACTAGAGCCCTACTCTGATGCATAGAATATTATAGAAAGATCTGCTTCAGCGTAGAATTTTCTTGCAACATATGTTTGTGTATAGAAGGAAAGCAAGCTATTACCTCTTTGACATTCTTATATTACAAGACACCGGAAGACAAGCATTGTGTGTTATGCTCAGCTACCCGCCCCCAACCTGGACACACAAAAGTACTGGTTCTGAGAGTGGAATATTACACTCATTGTCTTTATTGCTATCATCGATATGGCTGAAATATTGCCGATGTGACGATAAATATTAAACTCACTCACTCACTCACTCACTCACTCACTATTGCTATCATTACCGCTCTTGTAATATACTCCCTCTGAATTTGTATTGCCACTCTAGTGTGTACTGGTGATACCTATGTAATGTACCTTTGTATTGATTTATGAACTCAGTCAATTTTAGAATACAATTGTATATTTCAGCACGTCTTGTCGTTTGTTGATTTCACACATAGTTCATTTACAGACTGATTCCCGGTTGACATTTAGCTTCCCGGCTAACCCGGGATAGAAATTTAATATATCAAAAATTAGAAGTAAACATTTCTGGATTAACATTCTATTGTCTTCAAACCGAAATATGAGCCTCATTAACCAATTTAGACAATTACCTACTTTCTGTCGATCCGAATGTTCTCGTGTGAAAGTAAAAAGAGGCACTACAAACAATTATGGTTACACTGAATTCCAATTTCTTGTTTCATACGAAAATGGTATTTACAGATGAATCTTAATTTTCAACTTTAATAAAATCGTATTTCTATATTTTATGGTGAGGTTTAGGCAGCATGACCGTAACTACTGGAAAACAATGATACCGGCGCAGAGAACGCGTTTTCGAGAAGTAGGGTGCACGGCAATGAGCAAACCCATGTGGTTTGTGAAAGGTAGAGCAAATATAGGCTAGTGCACATGCATTGCATGACGAAGAAATTGATTCCTCCTACTGTCGAACTCGGTGTTTGCTGAGACAGGCCACGCGCTTCACCCATCGCACTACAACTGATCCTTGTTTCACAGACTGCCCCTGTTTGATGAGGTCGTAAAATGATTCAGAATTCATCTGGCTCACTAGCATTGGTTACACCTGTTATGTGCCCTTATTCAGTGTAGTTTGTAAACGTGCAATGTCCGTACCAGACCACCAAACTTTTCTAGCGACTTGGCCTCGTTTTGATATTTCCACGATTTCTAGATTTCCGTTTGTCTGAGCACGCTGTACGACAGAGCACGTTGCACGACATGTTTGCAGAGATAAGAAGGAGCGTAGTGTTGCAATATAAAGTGCTTAGATGTATCAAATAATACTGTATAATATTTATATATCCAGTTGAATGAATTATTGGTCTCAAAATTCTGGACTGGTTATTGTACTAAGTTGCGCAATAGGACAGAACCCATTCAGCAAGAAACGAGACTGTTGTGTAATCAATGTTTTGACTTGAACTGCGTGAAACCAACAATCACTATAACCAACATATCGGTGTGCTCAAAACGTCTGAACTGGTCGAATATTTTCCAACTAGAAATCAAATCTGGTATGTTTGAGGTCAATGTGAAGATAGTTTTGATCACATTCCCTCTTTTCGTGAGTCCTCGATGGCAAAGATAAAAAGATTAACAGAAAGGAAATGAAAATGGGTCAGGGAACTATTTTCCACAAACAAAATAGACTATTCCATACTGACGAGAAACACACCTGACGAGACAACGAAATACATCAATGACAAATATATTTATACAGTATGAAGTGTGTGAGTGAGTTGAGTTTTACGCCGCACTCAGCAATATTCCGGCTATATGGCGGCGGTCTGTAAATAATCGAGTCTAGACAATCCAGTGATCAACAGCTTGAGCTACAGTATGAAGTCTTGTTGGGGGAGGACAGTGTAACAACATAAGTAGCACATACTTTTAAAACTAGTTTCAGAGCATGTAACATATTATCATAATATTTTAATAGTATTCAGAAGGGATACACATAAAGGGTGAACATTGATGACGTCCCGGAGTATATTCCTGCTCCTTGATCAGGTGAATAACACCAACTACCTGTTTCAGTACATGTGAAACAATTACAATGATTAGACGACACTGGTGGGAGCTAAAACGGGAAGCCAGTAGATAATTGGTATTGAATGTTAATGACAATGACTTAACAGAAACGTTGTAGCCTTCATAAATGCACTTGATGGCATCCATATTCACCCTTTGAAATATCAAAACTCTTAATTGACAGTTACAGTGTACAAGGGCCAAGGGATCGCTAGAGATCAAATTTTGGCCACCATAAACTTGGGACAGTGGGACGAAAAATGTAATACTACATCCAAATTTACCAATAAATTGAAGTTATTTTACACCACCAACTAGATTGGTTGTTTGTGAAGCAGATGTCTGTTGAAAGGATCTGATCTGGACTGTAGCAGATAGTAAATTGGTGAGTGAGTGAGTGAGATAAGATTTAAAGTCACATCGGCAATATTTCAGCCATATCGTGACTAAAACTAGTTCTAAATTTATAATACATACATATAATATATAAAACCCTGTCAACGAAGGACAGTAAAATAACTAGAGTATCACAGATGGAGTCTAGCAGATAGTAAATTGGAACAGAGGACACAGTCCATGTTTATTCAGTCTGTCAGCCTTCTGGATTGTATGAAACAGTTCTAGGAGCTATAACAGAACATAGAGGTGAAGCATAAAGTACAGCGGGCAAGCGCCCGGGTTTAATGCCAAGATACTACAGAAAGCTTCTGTGATGGTGTGTTTTCTTGGTGGTTTGACCAGGCAGCGGTTTCTGGGAGTTTCTTTGCTGCCTGGACTGGGCTGCATTAAAAGGTGTCAAAAACACGAAGCTGATTATAAGCCTCACCTGTCTTACTGTGCCAGGATCTACTGAACGCTCTTTGCTGGATTGTTTATTTTATCAGAAAATAATACTGAGTTATATTTGTCAAAATCGGCAGTGTTTCTTATGAAGGGTATCCTTTCAGGGCCATAACTTGCCATTTCGGGTAGATTTTGAAGTTATTTTGTGTTATCTTTTAAGTTGAGAAAACGCCCCAAGCCAGTGCTTTTATCAATTACCTTTCACACAGGCAGCTTTTCCGGACCGAGCCCTAACGCATAGTGAACCTAGACGGCAGGACGTGGATCCACAGGCGTCCATCAAAACCTGCAAACAGATAATAATGAGTGTGTGTGTGTTTTGGTGTCTATTTTCGAAAGAAACACCGAGGGTCAATAAATTGTTAATTGTTGGTTCAAATGAACATCATGTTCTTGTGGGGTGCACGAACCGATTGTCAAAAATGTCGAATTCAAATCTGATACAATAAAGTTAGCCGAAACATACAACTTTGCAGAAATTACCTGGGTGCTTATCCTTTTTCCAGGTGTAATGTATTCCCCTTCCTAGTGAGTGTATATGTTTAGTTGATAATATGGAGGAAATCTACATGTTCCCTTATCTTACTGCCAGTTATTGCGTTGAACAGAATATTTCATTTGAATATAATACCTTTCAGATTCAGTTCAAGCTATTCATTAACCCAGTCACTCGACATCTATGAATTACCCATATGCTAAGGGTAACTCATATTGTTAATGGCTGTATCCTCGAAGGGGGTTTTAAGTACTGTAACATTATTGCCCTACTAATATAAGTCCTCATTTAATTATTTCATTTTTAAAAGAATTAAATTTGTTAACAGAGTTGTAAATAGCTAAATATTTTATGATTGGAAGTTTGAATTAGTAACACAGATTGTTAGTGGCTGTATCCTCGAGGGGGTGTGTGTGTGTGTGTGTGTTAAGGTACTGTAAAATTATTGTCCTCCTGAGAGGGTACGTAAGTCCCAAAACATTCAAAGTAAATTTCAACTTTCCGTTTTTTAATCGTAGAATATGTGTAATTTTAAGGTATGGCTAGATATATCTAAATTGCTAACGGCTGAGGGGATGATGTCAATCCAGCTAGGGCCCATGCAGGAAGCAAATGTACTGTAAGTCCCCATTGTCCCTAGTATGGTGATCTACCTTCAGTTGTTGGCAATCTGTAGCTTGTTTATATACAGTGAGACCTCGGATATTCGGACACATTTGTTTTTACGTCAATCGTCCGGTTAATTGAATATCCGGATATCTGGATTTTTGGTTTCCATACACCTCAAGGAAAGTCCAAAATGTTTATGATCATCAAGCCTTTATTGTACATGTATAGTCATTAAAAACAGCATCACAACATCACAATCATACCTTTACAATTATTCAGTTTTTAAAAAGTCTTTTATTGAGGACTGCTTACGCTGGGTGCCGCTGCTTTGCAACACGACGGACAACATTTTGTGCAGGTTTTCACGGTCGCCAATGTTCTCAAAGTAGCTGACCAGGCCTTCGTAATGTTTCTTTGCGTCAGCAAACGAGCAGGGTAGTGGGGCTGCCTGATCCTCCGTATCACCGCTACTTTCTTCTTCGGTATCTTCTTTATTGGTAACCATGTCGATGATTGAAGCATCTGACAGTGCCCCGCCAGTCTCAACCTCGATGTCAATATCAACAAACTCCTCGGCAGTGGGCGTGGCTTCTGTGGTGTCTGTATTGCTGCCATTGTCAGTAAACTTTCTGAAACTTTTTGAAATGTGATAGCGAGACTTGAAACGTGACAGCCATCCCCGAGAATATGCGAAGTCCACAACATTTAACTTTTCCCCGATTTCTTTTGCCTTTTCTGTCAGCATTTGATCATTTACCGACACATATCGACTTGAAACATCGCTGAGCCACAGATAAACAGCTTCTTCAAGTTTCTGATGTTTGGCATTTCTCGATCGGCATAGGCCCAAAGAATCGTCTGGTGTGCCAAGCCATTTATCTTTTTGCTTGATTATGTCACCGATCGTCGACTTTCCAATCACATGTCCAAAAACTGGTCCAAAATGTTTGCTTATGTTATCCAAGCTTACTTTGGAATTTTGTTCTTTGTAAAGACATATCTCTTTCTTTTCCTTGGCTGTCACTGCATAGCGCTTGCGTTTAGTAGGTTGACTGGCCATTGGTGATCAATTTTGAAAGACAATCAACACCAACTGACTTGAATATCGACACACTGCACTTTTATTGCTTTGACTGAAAATCAAAATGTCCAAGACCCAATAATATAAATGTGAAAAATATTATAACTATGCACAGGTTTGGCGTGACCAGCCGATTGATAGAATCGGGCCAACTCTATCCACCCTTCTAAGTGAAGTAAGGGTGTGTTCGGCAAAAAGGAATACGGTTCCAGGCTTCTATTGCCCTCAACCAGAACCAGTGCCCTCAACAACCAGATACCCGTCCTCCACCGACACAGGGGCGCAACCCACGGCAAACAGGTTGCCCAATTCCGTCTTACGACCAGCAGTGGGGTGCTGTGGACCTATATTAAACCCCCCACCCCCGGTCCACACGGGGGCGAGGAGCTATTAGCGTTACCCAGCTCTTCAAGGGTGCCGTATGTTTGGAAACATTTGTGCATGCCATACATTAATTAGATGATACGTATTTTTGGCGATCTACAGTTCATTTTTATACTGTATTGTCCTAATTTAAAATCCAAGGTTAGAGAGAGATGCTAGTTTTATTTCTTGATATTGTGATATTCTAGTCGGTTTTACTGTCCTTCGATGACAGGTTTGTATAATTTACATGTATTTATGTGACGTTAAATATTAACTCACTCACTCACATGTATTTATGGTGATTTCTAAACTTGTTTAGTCACGATATGGCTGAAATAATGCCGATGTGACTTTAAATTTCAACTCACTCACTCACTCACTAACTAGATGATACGTAAATCCTACTTTATAAATAGTTAATACAAGTTATATTTGGGGATGCCATTATGCTACTCACCTGGCGAATGGGTTCGACTCTAGCAGTGTGAGTATTAAAGTGTCCTTCACTCTCATAATGGGTCCATTAAGGAACTAGTATGGGCTGTGTAAACACCAAGGTAAATTGTCGTGTAAATTGTCTGTAGATTGTCGGTAAGTGCCAAGGTTCCGATAAAAGCAAATGTCAGAAGTTGACAGAACGTACGAGCTTAATGAGTCACTTAAGGAACCCTCACGGGTTCATATCATGTTACCAAGTACGTTTACCGAACGTGAGAAACGTTATAATAAATGCATCTCACATACCAAAGAGAAATTTACTTGAAATGTGAAACATACTCTTCACAAATGCAAACGGATTGGAGTGATTTTGAGGTTTATTTTGGTTATTCATGAAACATTTAATACAACTGTATTATATTTTATTGAACGATGTCAATTTCATGCTCGTTAACTGGCGTAGTTTACAAACGCAAGAAATTCAAAGGTTTCAAGCTATTTGGAGAATAGTTAGATTAAATTCATGGAAAGAACATTTAAAGCAAAATGCACAGGTATACTGTCACAACTATGTACTCTGACAATGCTTACAAAAGCTCAAGCCCACATTTTGGCATACGTCTGTTTGTTTTGCTCCAAGATCATCCGAGAAGTGGTAGACCAAGAGTTATCACCCCTGAACACAAACAGGTCTTACATTGAGAGCCACTGAGAATGCCGGACATGGTTTGTAAATAATTGAGGTTCAGCTTCCTGTGGCTGCAAAGCCCAAAGTGATGGAGAAGCCTCAGTGAAATTATATTCGCAATTTCAAATCTACCTCGAATTATTGTCGCAATTCCCAAGACGAAAATAACACTATGAGTCACATTTCCTTAAAATTAATATATTTTAATCATTAATGTATTTTCTACAAATCAGTATTATCATCATTAAAGTACATGAAAGGAACTTCGATTAGAAATATATAAAAATAACACAATGTGAAATATTCCCTATACATAATGAACCAAATTGAAAACTTGACACTTGCCAAACTGAATGCCACAATGGAAGTAGTGTATGCATTTAAAATAGATGTGCATCATCCAGGTAACAATACATACGATGGAAAAGGTGTGAAGAATATTGTATGGCATATGGACCAGAAGAGTGAGTGAGGTTTACGCCACTTTTTAATTAGCAATATTCCAGCAATATCATGACGGGGTACACCAGAAATGGGCTTCACACATTGTACCCATGTGAAATATGATTTAAACATATTCATTTTCACAGATAATATGAAAGTGGATTTGTTAACAAGCTAGTAGTGTATGTTACACTACCACTCAGTTTGCATAAAAGTAAGGGTTTGTTTGTCAAACACACAGAGAGAGTGTGTGTGAGAGCGAGTGAGTTTAGTTTTACGCCGCACTCAGCACTATTCCAGCTATATGGCGGCGGTCTGTAAATAATCGAGTCTGGACCAGACAATCCAGTGATCAACAGCATGAGCATCAATCTGCGCAATTGGGAACCGAGGACATAGAGAGGGAGAGTGTGTCATGGCAATTTGGTGACTTGCGTCGCCGTGTTGTGTGAGGTACCTGTGGTGAAAAGCTCAAATCACAAAGATGAGCGTACATGTGTTCATCATGTCCTCTTGTTCAACTGTGCATGTATCTATACTGAGTCAAAAAAGAAACTTCACAAAATGTAAGTTGAAAAATAATGAATAATTTTTCTCTGATGATACATCTATGTATCCGAAATGGGATCGCTATCTTTCGACTCCAGAAAAACGTTAGCAAAACCCACTCAAACCCATCCATTCGTCGTGCAAATGACGTTAGTGCCAAATCAAGTTTTCCACGTGCAGTCGATTACGTGATCTTCGCATCGAAGTTTTCTTCCTATGCACGTGTTTGCATTGGCCTCAAGAATTGAAAAAACACTTTTAAACCACAGTTCTAACGGTACTTGAAATGCCACGATTGTCAAATGTGCAACGTGAACGTGCCGTTGGCATGTTGCAAGCGGGAAGATCAGTTATTGACGTCGCAAGAGCAATGGGATGCAGCCGTCGTACTGTGTATGACTTGCGAGGTCGTCTACAACAAACTGGCACCACTTCTGATCGCCCAAGGTCGGGTCGTCCACGTGTGACGTCACGAGCAGAAGACCGTCAAATCGTCCTACGTCACCTACGTGACAGATTTCTACCGGCTACATGAACCAGGGCTGAGATGTTTAGAGGTCGACTGTCCTCACAGACCATTCGAAATCGGTTGCGGGCTGCCAATCTCCATTCTCGACGTCCATATCGTGGGCCAATATTGACGCCGTTTCATCAACGTCAACGTCTGCTGTGGACCCAACGTCACCTCCGATGGACCCAGAGAGACTGGAATCGAGTCGTCTTTAGCGATGAATCCAGGTTTACCCTCGGATCGCGGACGACAGGCATAGAGTCTGGAGATGACGTCGTGAACGGTATGCCCAATATTGTGTACAGAAAGTCGAGAGATTGGGGGCGGAAGTTGCATGGTGTGGGGTGCTTTTTGTGGGAACAACCGTTCCCGACTTCTGGTCATCCTTGGAAACCTCACAGCTGCTGTTTACCGCGACCAGGTGCTCTACCCCTGAACTCGTTCCTTTCATGGCGGCTCATGGCCCAGGTCTACAGTTCCAGCATGATAATGCTCGGCCGCATACCGCGATGTTGACACGAAATTTCCTTCAAAACGCTGGAATCAACGTCATGGACTGGCCATAGAGGTCCCCTGACCTTAATCCAATAGAGCACGTTTGGGATGCACTTGGGAGAAGGCTTCTTGGTCTTAGGAACCAACCTTAGAATTTGCAGGAACTTGGCGCTGCCTTGCAAGAGCAATGGCGCAGAATCCCCAACCACGTGTTCACAAGCATCAGGCAGTCTATGAGGAGACGGTGTTTGGCAGTGGTGAATGCGCGGGGCGGCCATACACGATATTGAACTGAGAACTTTCGCATTTTTATTCTTGTGACTTGACATTCTGTATACCCATGTTTTGGAACGGCGTTGTAGCTTAATTGAAACTGATTATGGCACTGTCAGTGTATCGAGTACATCACACAGATCTCGGCAATGAAATAATAACAATTTAACCATCTCTTGTTCTTTTATAGTGCCCTGAAGAATGAATGTGAAGTTTCTTTTTTGAGTCAGTATATTTGCAGAAATACTTACACTTATGATAAGCATACCGTCTGTGTACATGATGCCCTCTCATAAATTGTACATGTATCTATCTACGGAAATATCCTTTACCTAGGATTAACATTCCGTCTGTGTACATGATGTCCTCTTGATACATTGTACATGTATCTGTCTACAGAGATACGCTGCTACTAGGATTGGCATATTGTGTGTGTACATGATGTCCTCTTGATACATTGTACATGTATGTATATCCTCTTGGTATTGATACTACCTACCCACCGATATTTGGATAAATTGTATCTATCTACAGAGATTTACGGAGGTTACTTCCAAAGGAGGGGGGGCTGTATGACTTAACGCCGCTTTCAGCAAAATTTCAGCAATATCACAGTGAGGAACAACAGAACATGGCTCCAGACACTGAACTCAAGTGGGGAATCGAACTCGGGGCTTTAACCACTAAACTACACTACTGCCCCTTAATCCATGATAGGCATACCAAATGTCTGTCTTCCAGATGTCCCCTGAATAATTTATCTGTGTAATACTCAGGGTGTCAAGATAATGATCTTGAAATTGCAAATTCTTATCTTCAAATTGCTTACAGAAGCCTTTTGGGACCATTCGGGTTTGTTTTTTAAATGTCAGCTTAGTATCTTGAAATTTAAAGATCGTAACATAAATTTCACTTTGAAATTTCAAGATAATGATCTTGAAAATATAAATTCCTATCTTGAAATTTCCATTCGGTTTTTTTCTTTATTTTTGTTTTTGGTTTTTGTGTTTTTTTAAATATCAACTTATTATTTTGAAATGTCAAGATCGTAGCTTACAACTTCAACATAAGGATATGTTGTATAATATGTTACGATACTAAAAGGCTAACGTAGGGAATGAAACAGTCGGTCGATTCTAAATTTTTAAATATTTGTTGATGAGAGATGATTGTTGTTGCTACCCTGCCTGGTGTCCACTTCCAGGGGATGCACTGACTGGTTGATTTGACATCAGTAAATTAAATTTTATTGTCACAGCGGCAGTATTTCAGCCATATCGTGACTTAAAATAGTCATAAATTCTTATAAATGCACACATTTTAAAAGACAGTAAAACCAAACAGTATATCACGAAATAAAACTAGCATATATCTCTAAAATAGGATTTCAGATTAGGACAATACAATATAAAAATGGCTGAGGATCGCCAACAACTGAAGTTACATCACCACTCTAGAGACCATGGGGACTTACAGTACTTTGGCTACCTGCATGGACCCTAGCTGGATTTACACCATCCCCTCAGCCATTGAAGTGATATTTGGCTATAATAAAACAACAAATTTTATACGATTAAAAAGGTGTGTAGAGCTAAATTGACTTGGAAAGTTTTGGGACTTACGTACCCTCTCAGGAGGACAATCATTATACAGTACTTTAACACCCTTCGAGGAAACAAATGTTGATTGTCGCATTAGGCCAGCACGTAACACACACACACCTAACACCATACCACTCTTAGACAAACCCTTATCTCCACTGCTGATCCCGTACAGTGATAACAAGCCCACTACCAAAAGTTATACTATGGACCTCATGCAAAAAAAAGGGTAGGACACCAAAGTAGGAAGAAATAAACTCCATGAATTGAAACCGACAATTGGTTATGCCTACTTGGGTTGTCAGTCAAGACGTGATGAGGTAATTTTACGACGATGTCGTATTGGCCACAGTCGCTTTACTCATGACTATCTGCTGAAAACGGATGGGAATGGACCTCCCATGTGTGTCTCTTGTGATGAGGTGTTCACCATCATGCATATTCTGCTTGACTGTGTGGACCTTTCGACTGCAAGGGATTCACATTACGATGCGAGAAATCTAAAAAAACTGTTTTCCTGCGTGAGCGGGCATCTGAATGTTAACTACCTGATCTGTATCATAAATTGTAACCTTGTCATGTGAATAACAAATTGGGTGCTTTTGAATTTAGTGCTTTTACACTTTCTGTTTTAAATGACAGTGAAATGAATATATATGTCTTTGAAATAAAACTCATTTGGATTTTGTATTTGAAATGTTTATTAAAGCAGACTTGTGCTCGTCACTATATGGCTGGAAAAATGCCAACTCAGCTCAACAACTCAATACCAAGTGGATATACATACATGTAAATGTACAATGTAACACGAGGACATCATGTACACAGTCGGTATACTAAAAGGGCATCTTCTACACAGACAACTAAAGAACCGAGTCAGTCTCTAAATGTCACCGTTAAGGTCATTCCTGCATAACAACGTCATTAGGATCAACTGTTTCTAGATTTGGCTGCGCTATTCATCTGCATCAATTTGGACTTTAGAGCCACAGGAAGCTGACACTCAGTGATGAACTGGAATTTTGCACTCAGTCACTCACTCATTCATCCGTCTACCCACCGAGCCACATACTAACTCACTCACTCCCAATGACCCATCTGCACACGTGAAGAGCCACATCCTCGTGGTGGGTGCTGGGTGCTGGGTGCTGGGTAATGCTAAGCGCTCTTCAATCCCCCGTCTTGGACCCGGGGGTATATTTGGTCCACCAACCTGTTTGCCGTGGGTTGCGCCCCTGTGTCGGTGGAGGACGGGATTCTGGTGGTTGAGGGCACTGGTTCCAGGAACAGTGTTCCTTTGCCCAACACACCACTTCGGCCCTTACTTCACCTAGACGATGATGATGAACCATTAAAAACTAACCATAGCATACGAAACCCCCCTTAAAAAAAAAACTGATCCAGATGGTAACGACCAACGACTGTCCACATCCATTGATTACTGGCCACGTTTTCTCGTGATTAAGACTCAAGATAGCACAAGATTAAAATTGAATCCTTTTGCAATACGGAAAGGCATACAAGGCATTGCCGGTGACGTTAAAAATATCAAACGTTTACGTTCAGGTGCATTACTCGTTGAGTGCAGCAAAAGACAGCAGGCTAATAACCTGATGACTACTGAAACATTCGTCGGCATTGCAATGTCAGTATCTCCTCATAGAACACTGAACACCAGCAAAGGAATCATCAGAGATAGAGATCGATTGTTTGCCGACATGTCTGAACTTGATATTGTTTCAGAAATGAAAGATCAAGGGATCTCATACGTTAAGCGTTTTACAACACGTAAAAACCAGGAAACCATTCAGACTAACACGTACCTTCCAAATGCTCCCAGATCAGTAAAGGCAGGATATTGTCACATTAATGTCGACACCTACATACCAAATCCTTTAAGGTGTTTTAAATGCCAGAAGTTTGGTCATGGGGTTAGTACTTGCACATTGTCTGTTGTGTGTGCTCACTGTGGTGAGAGGGGCGGTGGGGTAGCCTAATGGTTAAAGCGTTGGCTCGTCACGCCGAAGACCCGGGTTCGAATCCCCACATGGGCACAATGTCTGAAGCCCATTTCTGGTGTCCCCCGCCGTGATGTTGCTGGAATATTGCTAAAAGCGGCGTAAAACCAAACTCAGTCAGTCAGTCAGTCACTGTGGTGAGAAGACACATACAACAGAAGATTGTGACAGTGACTTTAAGAAATGTACCAATTGTGCAGGCAATCACTCATCATTCTCAAAAGATTGTCCGATCTGGAAACAGCAGATGGAGATGAATAAGATCAAGTTCACCCAAACATTACTTTTACTGATGCCAAAAAGCTTGTCTTACGATCTGAAATTAAGGAAACCTATGCATCCATAGCCAAAACATCGTCTGATTCAACTCCTCCACTAGCCAAATCGTCTGTAAGCTGTCAGACGAATCTAACCTGGCTCACAACCGATTCTCCTAAGATTTTGTCACCTGCTATGTCTACTCCTCAGATTTTGTCACTTGCAATATCTACACAAACTGCAGAACCACTTCCTGGTACGCCCCAAATCCAAAATGAACCATCTTATGACCATGGCACATCTTCTCAGTCAACTCAAAAGTATCAATCAACGTCAAACGTTCAACAAATCGTTTAAAACAAAGGAAAACCGAAGCCAGATTCTTCGAAGAAACAAAGTGGTAGAGCCCCAAAAGGGTCAGATGATAAAATCAAATTATTTAACAAATACGGATCACTTGAGGACATGGACGTGTCCGAAAACGTCCATTCTAGGGCACATAGCTTGTCACCCTCGAAAACGGTGCTGGGTAGATCCCCAATTAATCCGCCTAAAAGATAGGTCTATATACCAATATCGTGCAGTGGAACTGTAGAGGACTCCGGACAAATTTTAATGAAATACAGCTATTAATCCAGGATTACACACCATCAGCGTTCTGTCTGCAAGAGAAGTATCTGAAACAGACAGATAAATTTAACTTACGTCAGTTTGAACCGTATCATTATTTTTCCCCTCCAGGTGATAGAGCAACTGGAGGTTCTACTATCCTTATACGACAGGATGTTATTCACAGCCCTGTTACCCTTAACACTAATCTCCAAGCTGTTGCAGTGCGACTTACTCTTTGTGTAGCATTTACGTTATGCTCTCTGTATATTCCGCCTTCATCAAACCTTCAGCTGACTGATCTTCAATCAGTCTATGATCAACTCCCAAAGCCATGTGTTATTATGGGTGACCTAAACGGTCACAACCCACTCTGGGGCAGTACTAACACTAATAAGGCAAAATAATTGAAGATTTCATTTCCAATATTGACCTATGCATATTTAATGATGATTCAAGCACCTACCTGCATCTGGCACTTATTCTTCTCTGGATTTGTCTCTTGCAGATTCTAACCTCCTGAATGAATTTGATTGGCCTGTTCATAATGACCTTTGTGGAAGTGACCACTTCCCAACTATCCTTTCAGAAATAACTCCATTTGAATCTCCATCGTATACAAGATGGAACTTTTCGAAGGCTAACTGGTCTTTATATCAAACTATATGTAACACACAGTTTATTTTGTAGATGACACATTTTGGGTTGTTGTTCTTTACGGTGGCGGGTTTTCATCTACAAAATAAACTGTGATTGTGGGCAGAGCTACATAGGCGAAACTTCCCGACCCATCAACACCCGAGTGAAAGAACATCAGACCTCTGTTACCAATTCCGACAGTAAATCAGCCATTTCCAACCACATCAAAGCAAGCCCCAATCATCAAATAGAGTGGTCTGACATCACCATTCTCTCTAACAAACAAACAGACTTCACTAAACGCAAGCTCACCGAAGCCATCCACATCAAACGCCAAAAGCCCACCGTCAACCGAGACCAAGGATACTTTATTCCATCCGCTTATGATGCACTCATCCACCATGCCCAATCTACTGGATAACCTCTGCTGTATAAACATCTCATTATCATTTGTACATCATTGGCTTCCACGCCTGTCCTGTGTCTACTCTCTGGCTTCATCAGCTCTCTGCCTAGCCAATTAGGTTAATTATGTTGTTTTCTTTGTTACATTGTTACATCCAGTATATATACGCTTTCCCCTTCTTCATGTTCCATTATGCTTGACAACGGTACAAGAATCTGTATCGAAACGTCGCACTCACGAATAAAAAGAAGTTGTTATCCATAAAGTGTGTTCTATATTGTACTTCCCAACTTCTAAAATGCCACTCAAAGAAGTTAAGTCTAAAATTGCAAATAAAATTGGCGAAACTCTTGCCAAAAATTCTTCATCGGCAAATTATGTCCCTGAGTTTCAGAGATATCAGAAACAACAGGAAAAGACAAAACTTAAATAACGGTGAAGATTATAACGAAGTGTTTTCATTTTTTACAGATTCATTATCCTGCCTTCAAGCACTTCAAAATGTGACTTCAAGTCACCCAGTCAGCCTGGACATATTAGAACTTTACAACAACCTTTCTACTTGCCAATGTGACATCGTCCTATGCTGGTTGCCGGGTCACGTCGGCATAGCAGGTAACACTAAGGCCGATGCTGCAGCAAAAGCAGCTCTTGACAAGCCCCTATATCCACTGCTAATCCCGTACAGTGATTTCACACCCACTATCAAAAGCTATACTCGGGACCTGATGCAAAAAAGGTGGGACAGAAGAAGAAACAAACTCCATGAATTGAAGCCACAATCGGTTATACCTACTTGGGTTGTCAGTCAAGACGTGATGAGGTAATTTTACGACGATGTCGTATTGGCCACAGTCGATTTACACATGACTGTCTGCTGAAAACGGATGGGGATGGACAAACCCCCCCCATGTGTGTCTCTTGCGATGAGGTTTTCACCATCAAGCATATTCTGCTTGAATGCGTGGACTTATCGTCTGCAAGGGACTCACATTATGATGCAACAAACCTAATTGATCTGTTCTCCCGCGTGAGCGCTCATCTGATAGTCAACTACCTGAGGGAAGTTGATCTGTATCATAAATTGTAACTGTGAAATGTAACTACCATAAATTGTAACTGTGAAATGTGACTGACAAATGGCCTGCCTCTAAATTTGATGCTATGACTTTCTCTGCTTTTAAATGACAATGTAATGAATATATGTTTTTGAAATAAAACTCATTCCGAGTATGTACTTACAATGATTACTAATGCAAACTTGTTCTCGTCACTATATGGCTGGAATAATGCCGATGTGACGCAAAACCCAACTCAACTCAACATTACATGAGCTACATACTGCTCTTGAGCAAGCTCATGACACTGCAGCGGGTGATGATAATATACATTACCAGCTACTGAAACACTTACCGGAACCATGTCTGATCACTTTTAGATATATTTGACCAAATATGGACGTCTGGAGAATTTCCTCCTTGGTGGCGTAATGCCATTGTAGTCCCAATACCAAAACCTGGCAGGGATCATACAGATCCGTCTAACTACAGACCGATATCTCTAACTAGCTGTGTCTGTAAAACCATGGAACGTATGGTGAATAATAGATTAACTTGGTATCTTGAAACCAATAACCTTATAACCAATATTCAATGTGGTTTCAGGAAAAATCGTAGTACCATTGATCAGATCATTTGGTACGCCTTGAATCCTTTGTTAAGAATGCTATAGTAAATAAACAACATGCTGTATCAATTTTCTTTGATCTTGAGAAAGCTTATGATACGACCTGGAAGCACGGCAGTTTGAAGGATTTACATGACTTTGGTTTGAGAGGCCGTTTGCCTCTTTTTATATCACAGTTTTTAAAAGACAGGCAATTTTAAGTCCGAGTGGGTTCAACCCTGTCTGATCATTATAATCAGGATCAGGGTGTCCCTCAAGGCAGTATTTTGTCTGTCACTTTATTTAGTATCAAGATCAACAGTTTATCCAAGGTTTTAAACGATTGCTTCGATGGATCACTTTTTGTGGATGATTTTATTATTTCTTGTCGTGGTAAAAATATGCATACTATTGAACGGCAATTGCAGTTGTGTTAAAATAAAATAAATAAATGGTGTCTTGAAAACGGCTTTAAACTCTCCAAGTCTAACACTAATTGTCTACACTTTTGTAGAAAATATACTGAGTCAAAAAAAGAAACTTAACATTCTTTCTTCAGGGCACTATAAAAGAACAAGAGATGGTAAGATGCTTAATTGTTATTATTTCATTGCTGAGATCTGTGTGATGTACTCGATACACTGACAGTGCCATAATCAGTTCCATTAGGCTTCACCGCCGTTCCAAAACATGGGTATACAGAATGTCAAGTCACAATATGGACGTCCAGAATGGAGATTGGCAGCCCGCAACCGATTTCGAATGGTCTGTGAGGACAGTCGACCTCTAAACATCTCAGCCCTGGTTCATGTAGCCGGCAGAAATCTGTCACGTAGGTGACGTAGGACGATTTGACGGTCTTCTGCTCGTGACGTCACACGTGGACGACCCGACCTTGGGCGATCAGAAGTGGTGCCAGTTTGTTGTAGACGACCTCGCAAGTCATACACAGTACGACGGCTGCATCCCATTGCTCTTGCGACGTCAATAACTGATCTTCCCGCTTGCAACATGCCAACGGCACGTTCACGTTGCACATTTGACAATCGTGGCATTTCAAGTACCGTTAGAACTGTGGTTTAAAAGTGTTTTTTCAATTCTTGAGGCCAATGCAAACACGTGCATATGAAGAAAACTTCGATGCGAAGATCACGTGATCGACTGCACGTGCAAAACCTGATTTGGCACTAACGTCATTTGCACGACGAATGGATGGGTTTGAGTGATTTTGCTAACGTATTTCTAGAGTCCAAAGATAGGGATCCCATTTCGGATACATAGATGTATCATCAGAGAATAATTATTCATTATTTTTCAAATTACATTTTGTGAAGTTTCTTTTTTGACTCAGTATATATGAGCCGCATTAAGACCCTGAACTATCTTTAAATGGCACTCCAATCAATGTTGTAAAGGAGGCCAAGTTCTTGGGCCTAATTTTCGACTCTCATTTAACGTTTCTGCCGCATATTAAATCCCTTAAAGCTAAATGCCTGAAGGCCCTTGATTTGTTGAAAGTTGTTTCCAACTCAAAGTGGGGAGAGGATCAAGCTACCCTCCTCCACCTATATCTATCATTGGTCCGCTCGAAACTTGATTATGGCTCCATCGTATATGGTGGAGCCTGCAAAAGCAACCTAACACTACTTGATTCTGTCCATCACCAAGGCCTGAGACTTTGTCTTGGGTCCTTTAGTACCTCTCCTATTGAAAGTCTCTATGTAGGAAGATTTAGCCGAAAGTTAAAATAACAGAAATACTACGATTAAAAAGTATTGTTGTGCGAAATTGGCTTTGAAAGTGTTTGGGACTTACGATACTTTAACCCCCTTTGAAGATAGTCTGGACCAGACAACCCAGTGATCAACAGCATGAGCATCGATCTGCGCAATTGGGAACCGATGACACGTGTCAACCAAGTCAGCGAGCCTGACCACCCGATCCCGTTAGTCGCCTCTTACAACAAGCATGGGTTACTGAAGATCAATTGCAATATTCTAACCCGGACCTTTACGTGTAACACCCACAGAAGGAAATTTGTACATTGTAACAATGTTACGACTTTGCCACAATTTAAAATCTACGTCGTAACAAACACTCAATTACATTCTCAATAGAAGCTGGTCGATTGTGCATACTTGGAGAAGGAGTGTTTTCAGGACACTTTCGAAGGCAAATCAGTCCTGAACAAGATTAACAAACGAAAAGAAGTAACGATGGAACGATGGGAATACAAACAGGAAAACGGTGCGCTTGCATACTCATAATTCCATCTGATTCACCGATTATTATAATATACCTGTACATTTCACTCACTCACATTTCAACATTTCATCCACGTGTCTACCATACAAAAAATGAAAGATGTAATGATGTCTTGAATGCTGTAAGCCATACTCATTCATCTATCCCGCATGTCCAATAAATACAGGGTTTCATCTGGAAAGCTACATTATGTTCTCGGATCGAAATGAATGTTTTCGAAGGTCACTATCATCAATTTAGGGATGATAATATATTTTAAGCAATTAAATGTATGTAACGGTTATGCAACAGAACAGATGGTTCCACATACGCATATGTTTGAAAAAACACAATGAGGCACCATGTGTGTTTAATTCTACGGGAGAGGATGACTTCTACTTCAAGCCGTAGTCTTTGGACACATGTAACAAGGGAATGAAAACCATAGAAGAAGTAGTAGCAGTTCCGTCTGAAGATGAGGGAATCCCCGTTTACGTCGACAGGGGCAGAAGTAGTCCAAGCCACTCTATGGAAGCTGAAGGACTGACAGTCGTTAGGTTGACGGAAGTATTTCGTCAAAATGTCAACAAGTCAAACACTGGACTATATCTGAAACCTACGTTCAATAATCCTTCTGGCGTACATGGGCAGTTCCAGTGAGGCAAACTGGCCGACTTTACCCAAACAGAGAGTTATATTAATTTGACACCAAGACCAGGTATACATGTATACTTGTCACCCTTCATTCTAACCTTGACAAAACAACGGGCAGATACGTTCAACAGTCAGACTCAGGGCAAAGAAAGAACCAACAAAGTTGAAGACGTGTTCGTCAGATAGTTCAAGACAGTAAGGGTGGGCGATAATACCGGTTAACCGGTATATTGCAATTAGAACTTCACAATCGATATATTGCGGTACACTTTTCGCGAACCGGATCACCCGATACGATCGGTAATTTTCGTGATGTAGTCAAAACTACTAATAACATTTGTATTTCCTTTATATTATCATACACTAAAAGTTTTGAGAATGTTTATTGTTCATATAATTGCATTTGCATGACTTTTTAACCATATATATATATATATATACCGGCAAACCAAAATGGCGGACGCCGCTGCAAACGCTTTTCTCGAGTTCCAAACTTTAGAGCGAAGTCTTCAATTTGGAAACATTTTCAACTGATCTCTTGTACAATCACATCTGAGTCCTGACAGTGGCCAGTGGCATTGTTTCAAAAGAAAGGAAACAGAAATTTAACTACCTTAAACCATGTGTTATATACTTCCACAATATATTGCAATACGCCAACACATATCACAATATATCGCAATACGAAACTTATGGCAATACCCAACCCTAATATACAATGGAGCCATAATCAAGCTTCGAGCGGATCAGTGATCTATATAGATGCAGTAGGGTAGCTTGATCCTTGACAACTTTGATAGGGTCTTTATGAGGTACGGCAAAAATGTATACAATTAGTTTTCGATTTTGAAAATTTAAAGCCGTTTTCAAGACACCATTTATCTATTTTGTTTAAGCGCAACTGCATTTGCCGTTCAGTAGTAGGCATATTTTCACCACGACAAGAAAATCATCCACAATTAACGATCCATCAATTGAATCGTTTACAACTTTGGATAAACTATTTATCGTTATACTAAAAGTGTGAAAGACAAAATACAGCCTTGTGGGACACCCTGGTCCTGATTGTAATGATCAGACAGGGTAGAACCCACGTGGACTTGAAATTGTATGTCATTTAAAAAGTTGGCTATAAATTGAGGCAAACGGCCCCGCAATCAAAAGCCATGTCAATCTCTTAAAATGCCATATTTCCACGTAGTGGCATATGCATTTTCAAGATCAACAGCGTGTTGTTTATTAATTAGAGTGTTTTTAACAAATGATTCCAAACGCACTAAGTGATCGACAGTACTTCTGTTTTTACGGAAACCACTGTGAGAAAGTTATTTGTTTCCAAGTACCAAACAAGTCGATTATTTATCATTCGTTCCATGGTTTTGCAAACACAGATAGTTATATTAGTGAAATAGGTCGATAATTAAACGGATCCGTATGATCACGTCCAGGTTCAGGTATTGATACTACTATAGCGTCACGCCACGAGGGAGGAAATTTACCTGATGTCCAAATATCATCAAAAATATTAAAAAGTGTTTCTAGATAGGATTCTGGTTAGTGCTTCAGGAGTTAATAATGTATGTTATCAGCCCCTCAACGACCAGAATCCCTTCCTCCACCGACACAGGGGCGCAACCCACGGCAAACAGGTTGGTGGACCAAATATAGCTCCGGGTCCACAACGGGGTGTTGAAGAGCTCTTGGCGTTACCCAGCACCCACCACGAGGAGGTGGCTCTTCACGGGTGCCAATGGTCAAGTAATTGCAAAATAACAGTAACGAACGAATTATGTCAGTCATCACCTACATGTAGCCAATGTTGAAGTACGATCAACATGGGCATAACTGAAATCTACTTTTTTATATCTGTAAGGGTTTGTGGTGCATGAAATATAAAATGACTGTATGGATAAATTGTGGATATATATATTGCAAATTTTCCCCACTTTACATCAATAGATATCTGTACTGTACAATGTTGTAATTTTATCTGATATGTTTGTATAATGGTGCGTGTGTACTTTAATATTATATTACACATGTATGCCTTTATTATTCAGTATTATCCGTTAAATTTGTAAAAATATAAATGAATGCATAAACATATTAAACATACCTTCATGGAAAGATTGTGGGATTAAATTTGAATTTATGTCATCAAAAGCATATATTTGATTTTAAACACATTTTCTATGTTAATTCCTAACAAACAGACCTAACCTAAAGTTTTCTTGATAACAGTTGAAAGAAAATCAGAATATAAAGCTATAATTAGATAGTATGGGAAATATTTTGTCAACATAATGTTACAAAAACAAGAAGATACACATGTCATGTAATTCTATCAAACACATCCTCTTGGGTGGTCAGAATTATAAATTTCTGTTGAGACAAATGTCTGTAAATGACTATGTATTTTAAGTGAGTGAGTGAGTGAGTGAGTTAATATTTATCGTCACATCGGCAATATTTCAGCCATATCGTAACGAGAACATTTGATATTGAAATGAAATATATGTATATTATAAAATACCTGCCGACGAAGGACGGTAAAACAACTAGAATATCACAGATATGTATGTAAAACTAGTAATTAAATCTAAAACGTTATAACTATAGGGGAAAACAATACAGTATAAAAATGGACTATAAATCGCCAATAACTGAAGGTAGATCACCATACCAGGGACTTACATTACTTTTGCTACCTGCATGGACCCTAGTTGGATTTACACATTGTATAGAATTCATCATCCGGGCTCCCCACCCATCACGGAGTATCACAAGGACAATGCTAAAAACAAGTGGGCCTCCAACTTGCAGCACCAAGGATACCCGGATGATATACTCAAGCAGAAAAACTAAAATATTAATTCTTCCACTAGATTGGCCCATGAGCCACCGCCTTCTGGCATGAAGACTCTAGGCAAATTTCTAAACATCATATGTCAAAATCAAACAGTTTTACAAGAACAAGTGAGCCAAGACCAAAAGTAAAACAATTCCAAATCAAATTTGTGCAAGTACATATATACAATCCATGCACAGGGCTTGGCATGACCAGCCGATTGGTTGAACCGGGCCCATTCAACCACCCGTCTAGGTGAAGTCAGGGCCGAAGTGGTGTGTTGGGCAAAGGAACGCTGTTCCTGGAACCAGTGCCCTCAACCACCAGAATCCCGTCCTCCACCGACACAGGGGCGCAACCCACGGCAAACGGGTTGGTGGACCAAATATACCCCCGGGTCCACAACGGGGGGTCGAAGAGCGCTTAGCGTTACCCAGCACCCACCACGAGGAGGTGGCTCTTCACGGGTGCCTATTTTAAGAGCTTTAGGTTGTGTTAAACTTTTGTAATAATGAATAAATAAATTAACATATATAATGACACACAACACTGACTGATGGACAATTTTTTTTTATTTCAAGCTATGTTGACTGGTATTTCTGCTGCAACCGACTAACTGCTTCGATAATAGGTGTATGGTAATTATGTATAAAAGTATAGTGACATAATTTAAAAACAAAATGAAATCAGATGTGCGAGGAACTGCTGATCAAAACGTAAATTTTAGAATTATAACTAAATGGTACATGCTACGAGGATAATGTAATAATCACAAATTGGCCATAACGACCTTCCAAGGGATACACGTTGGTTGGAGATGTATCTCCGATTTTGTTACATTGAGATCAGTGGTAGTATGAGAACTATTTGTAAAATTTGAATACGGCAATAGTTGAAGAATTGCCGTTGGAAATAACATAAGGGCTGACAATATATAAAGTGAATTTTCATTATTTCATAGATGCTATGACACCCGAGACTTGCACTGTCTCGTGTTCTGTCGTAGGAAATGCTGCGACAATATACCGATTTCCCCCCATTATCCTCTATCGTGTCAATTCGTATTGCACTTGGAAATTAAACAACAGGCTAGCTATTCTCGAAACGTTCGTAGCCCTGCGAACTTCTTAAGCCCATTCTTAACACATTGGCTACGATCAAAGTTAAGAATTCTTAGGGCTACGAACGTTTCGAGAATAAGGGCCTTTTTAAACTAAAAATCGCCACAAATCATGTGTTAGTTAAGGGTTTTCGACACAAGGTGCAGCAGGGCAACGCTTAACTCATTAAGCCCGAGAGCCCCATCACTAATCAACACCTGGAAGCCCTCGCTGATTGCCCACTCTCTGTGCCGAGACTAATTAGTGCTAGTCACACCTGATTTCCCTGGCAGGTTTCGGGGATCACAGGAAACTGTCTAGTCGTACAAACAAGTCCTGATTGTTTAATTGTGTCGTAAAGATATATGTTGAAAGAAATCAGGTGTGAATACATGTCGTGTATTGCAAGCTTTATGTAATCTTATTGCAAGTTTCTCTTGTAGACCTTTTGTCGGCTTGTACATTTATATTTTATCACAATATGCATACACATGTATTCTTTGTATGTAACAGATGAGACGTACGTTAACAAATTCTCTCCCTTATATCATTGTGTGAGGTTTAATTTACAAAACATCTATGACAATGACATACTGTAAAGAAGAATTTACTTTCATACTTTATAATCTTCGACGAAAATAGCGGTTTTGCCGATACATTTCTAGTGTTTACGAATTATTTTAATGAAAGTACTATAACGCTAGTCTGTGACTAGCACAAAGCACATTCATAGCATTGCACTTTATTTCATACAGATTTAATGCAGAAAACATACGTGACCATACAAACATACATATACAAAATGTATACTACATATTCCTTGCATAGAGATAAAACAAAGAGTCACGTGATAGGGCGTCATCAAATTTCCCGAATAGAACGTTCGGTATCTCAACTGTTCAATGTAGTGGCTGGTCATATGTTATCTGCGACCAATCGTATCGTGAGATACCTGTCACAGAGGAAAGGACAGGTGATGGGGCGTGTGCGAAATTTCTGAACAGCACGTTTGGTCACTCAGCAGCTTGGATAGAGATTGTTTATCGGCTATATCCTTGACCAGTCGATATGCTGGGTTTCGGCTTTATCAACTCAAGCTATCATGTAACAGTTTGTGTATTGTAAACATACACGCTGGTAACGATGGGAGGAGTAGATAGTCACTTTGGCGAGTTTATTTGTCCTCATTTTAGTGTTTTTCGATAAGTAAAACAAAGCGATTGAAATCCAACCACTGAGTAGAGGTAGTATTTATTTTCATATACATTTTATGCACACAACTAGTACATAAACATAATGGTTTGCTGTACATGTAAATATAATCTTCACCTTGATACGAATGACTATCCAAACTAGAGTACACGCATTATAGAATTCACGAGGTGACACTATACTGAATCATGATAGTGTATAAACTTGCAGTTGACACCCCCACCCCCAATATTTATGAAGGTGGGCGTGCCTATATCTTTACTGAACGCAAACGAGGTTCATAAGATTACAGATGTGCATGCATGTATAAACATCACAGAGAGGGGCGTGACTCCATAAAGCAAGATATCCAGTGATATAACAGCGCATCTGTTTATTTTACACTTGTCACGGGACAAACCTTTCAACAAGGACGTTACTACATATGCATTCTACCGGAGGCTGTTATTTCAAGGTCGAAAGAGGCGTTCAATTATCTCATTACTGTAATCTGCTTGAATGATTATACGCATGTGTATCGATACCGTAACTGATATACTATCCAGCTTTTATTGACGATGGATCAATAGAGACTGAGTTGATTGATACACGTGATAATTGCACCGGATTGGATAATTACACAGATCAAATACAAACGTTTTACAGAATGCTCATGTAAATTGCATAGAAAACTGACAATTCAAATCAACATGAAACTTTCAACAGCTTGAACAAAAATGCTTGAAATACCTTTGTATGGCTTACATGTAATAACTTATGATATTACTTCTGTCCATGTGTGACAATGTTTTGAATTACCAACTTACTGTCTTTTGTAACAAACGTAGTAAAACATTTCATTGTTGTAATAACACTGACATGTATATATGTATTCGATGCAAAGGCGCGACTTATCACTTTATATTCGCTTAGGTAACATTACGAACTTTAGATTATGGAAAAAAACTAGTTACAATTCAGTAAACTTTAAATTAGTAAGTTCAATTATGTTTAATCTATTCGAGCTTGGATGTATAATTACTTGTGTTTATACATTATGTTTCAGTATATGAAACATGACAACGTAATGATGCCTAAAAAGTAAATTCAAACTATTCTATTGTGTTTGAATTCTTTGTATGTCCTTGAAATTTCGTATATTGTTTCCTATTTATTAGGTAGTTGAAGGAAATATATTTTTTAGTAACCTCTAAACCATTACATCTAATTCAATCAAGGTGCATACGAAGTATTTTAGTATTTATCATAATTCCATCTGATTCACCGATTATTATAATATACCTGTACATTTCACTCACTCACATTTCAACATTTCATCCACGTGTCTACCATACAAAAAATGAAAGATGTAATGATGTCTTGAATGCTGTAAGCCATACTCATTCATCTATCCCGCATGTCCAATAAATACAGGGTTTCATCTGGAAAGCTACATTATGTTCTCGGATCGAAATGAATGTTTTCGAAGGTCACTATCATCAATTTAGGGATGATAATATATTTTAAGCAATTAAATGTATGTAACGGTTATGCAACAGAACAGATGGTTCCACATACGCATATGTTTGAAAAAAACACAATGAGGCACCATGTGTGTTTAATTCTACGGGAGAGGATGACTTCTACTTCAAGCCGTAGTCTTTGGACACATGTAACAAGGGAATGAAAACCATAGAAGAAGTAGTAGCAGTTCCGTCTGAAGATGAGGGAATCCCCGTTTACGTCGACAGGGGCAGAAGTAGTCCAAGCCACTCTATGGAAGCTGAAGGACTGACAGTCGTTAGGTTGACGGAAGTATTTCGTCAAAATGTCAACAAGTCAAACACTGGACTATATCTGAAACCTACGTTCAATAATCCTTCTGGCGTACATGGGCAGTTCCAGTGAGGCACACTGGCCGACTTTACCCAAACAGAGAGTTATATTAATTTGACACCAAGACCAGGTATACATGTATACTTGTCACCCTTCATTCTAACCTTGACAAAACAACGGGCAGATACGTTCAACAGTCAGACTCAGGGCAAAGAAAGAACCAACAAAGTTGAAGACGTGTTCGTCAGATAGTTCAGGACAGTAAGGGTGTGCAATCACAATCGATATATTGCGGTACACTTTTCGCGAACCGGATCACCCGATACGATCGGTAATTTTCGTGATGTAGTCAAAACTACTAATAACATTTGTATTTCCTTTATATTATCATACACTAAAAGTTTTGAGAATGTTTATTGTTCATATAATTGCATTTGCGTGACTTTTAAACCATATATATATATATATATTGCATAGATAAATAAAAACAGAATGCCTTTTTCTCCAACATGTTTCGTTCTTTACTCTTCAGGGAGATTGTAGCGGTTACAGTATGACGTCATTACATATATATTGTGACGTCATATGTGTTGATAATGTGTGTTTAATATTGTTTACATATTATTATACATATTATCTGTAGAAATTAAGAGGCGTTCAATTATCTCATTACTGTAATCTGCTTGAATGATTATACGCATGTGTATCGATACCGTAACTGATATACTATCCAGCTTTTATTGACGATGGATCAATAGAGACTGAGTTGATTGATACATATATATAAACATATTATATAAATATATAATTATTAATATACTATTATATATAAACATATAATTTATATGTTTATCATATAATATGTTTATAATATTAATAATTGTTCTTGCATATAACAGGTATATTATAATTTGTGAATTATATATATATATATATATATATATATATATATATATATATATACCGGCAAACCAAAATGGCGGACGCCGCTGCAAACGCTTTTCTCGAGTTCCAAACTTTAGAGCGAAGTCTTCAATTTGGAAACATTTTCAACTGATCTCTTGTACAATCACATCTGAGTCCTGACAGTGGCCAGTGGCATTGTTTCAAAAGAAAGGAAACAGAAATTTAACTACCTTAAACCATGTGTTATATACTTCCACAATATATTGCAATACGCCAACACATATCACAATATATCGCAATACGAAACTTATGGCAATACCCAACCCTAATATACAATGGAGCCATAATCAAGCTTCGAGCGGATCAGTGATCTATATAGATGCAGTAGGGTAGCTTGATCCTTGACAACTTTGATAGGAGTGCCATTTAAAAATAGTTCCGGGTCTTTATGAGGTACGGCAAAAATGTATACAATTAGTTTTCGATTTTGAAAATTTAAAGCCGTTTTCAAGACACCATTTATCTATTTTGTTTAAGCGCAACTGCATTTGCCGTTCAGTAGTAGGCATATTTTCACCACGACAAGAAAATCATCCACAATTAACGATCCATCAATTGAATCGTTTACAACTTTGGATAAACTATTTATCTTTATACTAAAAAGTGTGAAAGACAAAATACAGCCTTGTGGGACACCCTGGTCCTGATTGTAATGATCAGACAGGGTAGAACCCACGTGGACTTGAAATTGTCTGTCATTTAAAAAGTTGGCTATAAATTGAGGCAAACGGCCCCGCAATCAAAAGCCATGTCAATCTCTTAAAATGCCATATTTCCACGTAGTGGCATATGCATTTTCAAGATCAACAGCGTGTTGTTTATTAATTAGAGTGTTTTTAACAAATGATTCCAAACGCACTAAGTGATCGACAGTACTTCTGTTTTTACGGAAACCACTGTTAGAAAGTTATTTGTTTCCAATTCTACCACCCGTCTAAGTGAAGTAAGGGGTGAAGTGGTCCCAGTGCCCTCAACCACCAGACTCCCGTCCTTCACCGACACAGGGGCGCAACCCACGGCAAACAGGTTGCCCAATTCGGTCGCCGTTTACGACCAACAATGGGGTGTTGTGGACCTATTGTACCCCACGTCGACACTGAAGAAGAGCTATTAGCGCTACCCAGCACCCACCATGTGCTCTATACGAGTGTCTCTCATTACAAGTATAAAATGACACTTGCGGTATCTCTTTCGAATGTGAGATGCATTTAATGTGAAGTTTCTCACGTTCCGTAAATTTACTTTGGTAACATGATATGAATCCATGATAGTTCCTTAAGTGACTCATTAAGCTCGGAAGTTTTGTCAACTGTGGTTTCTGAAATTTGCTTTTATCGGAAGCTTGGCACTTACACACAATCTACAGACAATTTACAGGACAATTCGCCAACTGAGTAGCATAATGGCATCCCCAAATATCGCTTGCATTAACTATTTACAAATTAGGATTTACGTAGCATCTGATTAATGTCTGGCATGTACAAATGCTTCCAAAATGAACAAACTTTTAGTAGTTTATGTCCCTCATTGTTTAGGTGAAGAGGTCCTACATTTGCTTTTTAATGTTATTATTTTATATTTAATATTTTATATACGAAAACAATCCGGATAGTAGCATCGATTTGAATAAAACAGACCCATTCATGGCAACGGTGGGAAACAATCCTCTCATCGTGTAACACGAATCCGCAATACCAATAATGTCCCCTTTAAATAAAATTACTTTATTGTCTGAATGAAACTGACCAGATTTACCGGCCGTTTATAATACTGTCTAGTATTTAACGAAATCGGAAATGGTTTTGTTAGGTAATATTCGTGAACACATCGGCATTAACCATCTATTTACGAGGGAAGATGACACGTGTTGGCGTGGAGTAACGCGCAATTTACTGTTGAAACATGATCACAAATAAACTTGTATCTGACCCAATAAATGAAAATAATTGATAAACCTAAAAACATACACACAATACAATTACGACTGAAGGATGTAACATTATAATGTGATGTGGGTTACAAAAAAAAATTACTTCCAATATTATCTTAATAATCTTAATGCATTATTCAGTGTACACACGTAATGGAGAGTAGTGGTGCAGAACCCGTGAAGATCCGGGTTAGAACAATGCTTGTACGAACGACTAACGGGATCGGGTGGTCAGGCTCCCTGACTTGGTTGACACCATGTTATCGTATCCCAGTTTTGAAGGTCGATGATCATGTTGATGATTATTGGATTGTCTGTTTACACCATAAACGTCTTTTCTATTAATTGGGTCTCTTCTTTAAACCGTATTGTGCACAGCGAAACCGTATTGTGAACAGTCTGGTTTATACCACAAACAAACAAACAAAATAATCCAAGAGTACTTGAATCCAGATCCAATTAAGGCAACTTTCCATTCATTGTAAATAAAAAAAACTACGCTATATCATGTTGTGCCAATCTTCTTGTATGCTTTTGACGTTTGGAGCATAGATTGTAATTCAGAACTAGAATCTGTACATATGGTAGCCCGCACGTCTTTTCTTTTAATTGGGTCTCTTCTTTAAACCGTATGGTGCACAGCGAAAGCCAAGAAATCCAATCTACATTTATCCATATAAGCTTTGTATTGAATACTGTTTAATGCGTGCTCTGGCCAACATTTACCCAACATAAAAGAGGCTGTAAATATGTTTATGCTAAAATAGCGATGTCCTATTTCATGGTAAAACTAATTGGACTTCAAGATTCAAAAACAGTTGTTTAGGTTTGGGTAAACATATAATTTGTCAAAAACAGAAGATATAGTTTCTGCATATTGACAGGTTATAACTGAGCTTATCATGATACCACTATATTTTACATATACAAGTCCGGTCTGTCGCACTCACAAGTGGTCTTATCAATTTTTGAAAACTTCTTTCCGTGTTGAGCCTTAAATAAAGAAAATTACGGTGAGCAAGTTTCTAACAGTGTTGTTTCAGTGTCGATGTTGTTCCCACAAATTTACCACAGCAACAGGTCGATATAATAAAGTGTGGTCGATATAATAAAGCGTAATAAAGAGTGAGTGAGTGAGCTAATATTTAACGTCACATCGGCAATATTTCAGCCATATCGTGACGAGAACATTTGATATTGAAATGAAATATATGTATATTATAAAAAACCTGCCAATGAAGGATAGTAAAACAACTAGAATATCACAGATATACATGTAAAACTAGTAATTAAATCTAAAATATTTGAACTATAGGTGACAACACAATATAAAAATAGGCTATATATCGCCAACAACTGAAGGTAGATCACCATACTAGGGACCATGGGGACTTTCAGTACATTTGCTTCCTGCATGGACCCTTGCTGGATTTACACCATCCCTTCAGCTTTTAGCAATTTTAGAAAATCTAGCACACAAATCCATATTCTACGATTAAATGTAGTAGGACTTCGAATGTATTGGGACTTACGTACCCTCTCAGGAGGACAATAATTTTACAATACTCTAACCCCCTTTGATGGTACAGCCACTGACAATCTAAGTTGCTTATCTAAACTACGTATCTTTAAAATACATCCACAGAACATATTAATCAAAATTCATCAAATCAATTTCTTTTAAAAAGCCAAGAATTAAATGAACATGAACAGTGTTAAAAAGATCCTTAACAGTTTTAACATTGAAATAGTTATCCCTTATGATGGAGAATTCGACACAGTCAAGCAGGAGATGCTTGACTGTGACTCTCTCATCACAAGGGATACAAACGGAGGATCTTCACCTTTCAACAAGTATTTGTGAGTATACCTTGTATGGCCAATGCGACATCGTCGCATAATGACCTCTTCAAATCTGGACTGACAACCCAAGTGAGTGTAACCAATATAAGGTTTTATTTCATGTAATTTGTTAATACCTACTTGGGTGTCCCACTGCTTCTGCATCAGATCACGGATGTAAGTTCTAATGCTAGCTTTGTAATCAGAGTATGGAATAAGAAGTGGTGTCACAGTTTTGTTGAGTGTTGCCTTAGCAGCAAGATCAGCCAGTGTATTCCCAGAAATGCCAACGTGGCTGGATAACCAACAAAAGACGATGTCGCATTGGCCAGTAGCAAGCTCATTATACTATTCAATAATTTCTAATAAAAGTGGATGTTTACAAGAAAGATTTTTAATAACCTGAAGACACGAAAGTGAGTCAGAAAAGATGATGTTTTGATTATATTTACGGCGTTTATTTATATATTTAAGAGCTGTTAATATGGCGTTAGCTTCTGCTGTGAAAAATAGAGCTATTATTTGGTAGCCGAGAAGAGATGGTTCTGGAACCAATGACAGTGGCACAAGCCACCGCGCCACCATCCTTGGATCAATCTTTAAATAAGGATTTAAATGTTTTATATTTATTTCTTAACTGATTAAATTCTTGTTTATACTGTAAATCATTAGTTTCGGATTTTTTAAATGTGGTTAATGTTAAGTCAACGTCTGGCCTCACCCATTGCCAAGGAGGAGAAGAAAGAAGACGAGAAGGAGATATATTCTCCAGCTCAATATTCTGTGTCCAAGAGGCGGAACAAGGGAAGATTTCTTGTTGTATAAATCCTCAGAGGGGAGTGAAGACACAGTTATATGCAGGGTTAGATTTGTTACAGTAGAGTTTTGTAATATATTGTAAAGATAGTTTTATACGGCGTTGTGCAAGAGATGGATCATCTGCCTCAACGGAGAGACTATCAATAGGAGAAGTTCTAAAAGATCCAAGACAAAGTCTTAGACCTTGGTGGTGGACTGAATCTATTAGCTTTAGGTTGCTTTTGCAGGCTCCACCATATACGATGGAGCCATAATCAAGTTTTGATCGGATGAGTGATCTGTACAGTTGGAGGAGGGTCTTCTGATCCCCTCCCCATTTGGAATTTGAAACTACTTTGAGTAAATCCAGTGCCTTCAGGCATTTAGTCTTTAACTGTTTTATGTGCGGTAGAAATGTCAAGTGTTGATCAAAAACAATACCACGAAACTGGGCCTCTTTCACAACTTTGATAGGAGCTCCATCCAGTACTAAATCTGGGTCCTTATGTGGCTTATATTTTCTGCAAAAATGAATGCAGAAAGATCTTTATTATGCATGAAGGCCACCGGCCCATATACATATAACATATGTACAATCAAAATATATTGGCAACATGATGTAAAACAATTAAGAGTTTAACAAAGTCTGTCTCTTTATATAAGCAGTATATATGAATTTGCATAGATTTAATAATGCTTCATTTGAAGTAGAAGTTAGCAGGTTTTGAAAATAAATATATTTGGAATGCGGTTGTAAATATGTGGAAAATAATAGAATCTTTCTTCAGAATAATATTTGCATACTAAAAGAAAATGGAATTCATCCTCTATACCGAGTTTACAGACAGGACATGTGCGTAGAGATACATCAATATTTAACCATCTTCCTTCATTTATTTTTAATCGTAATAGGCCTGCTCGGAATTTTATAAGAATATTACGATATTTGTTTTCATGTATAACACTTAAATATTTTTCCGGTTCTAGTAAACACTTACATTCTCTATACAGATTGTAGCGTGAACTGTTGTCGAGAGTACAATGCCAAGATTGGTAGAACATATTTACACATACATCTTTAAAACATCTAAGAAAATCGACCTTATTGCCTACACTTTGTGCTAACCATACAAAGCCAAATCCATGTGAAAAAAAGTATGTTACGAATATGAGAAGCATAATTATTTTGCCCAATGTTATCTAAATATACTGACATGTCATATGATTTTTTTGGTATTCTACCAGAGTGCATTTCTGTAAGCTTTAGCCAATATTTAATAACTCGACATAAGGCATTTATATACAAAGGATATCGTCCACATTCACCGTATATTATAACATTAGGCGTTTGTAATCCTACATTTAGAAATCTCTTACATGCAAGCAAATGAACTTTTTCAATATTATCATAGCGGCTAATCCCCCCATACTTCCGCACCATAAAGTAAAATTGGTTGAATTTGTGAATCAAATATTTTAAAGAATACCCTAGGATCAACCACATCAATCTTTCGTAAGTTATATAGTATTTGTAACAATGCTCTTTTTCCTCTCAGTGCTAGATCGTCTGTACATTTATTCATTTTAAACGTGGATGAAAATATAATACCAAGATATCTATATGAATTCACAACGTCAATAACAGAGTCTTTATAATACCATTTTTCTTTAGCTGATAATCGCCCACCCCTTCTAAAAACAACAATATTGGTTTTATCGAGGTTGACGTCAAGTCCCCATTTATCAGAATATGATTCTAAGATGTTCAATTGTTTTTGTAGTCCCGAAGCAACGTCAGATATGAGAATGACATCATCTGCAAAAAGTAATAGCAATATCTCTAAAAAATCAGGGAACAGCTGTACACCAAATTTACCACTTTCTACAATATCAGTACACAGTTCACCAATAAAAAATGAAAAAAGAAGTGGACTTAAAATACACCCTTGCCTTAGACCGACTGGGCAATCAAAATAATCTGTATAAACATTATCATTGCATCTTACACATGCTGTAACAGATACATATATACTTTTTATTGCAGCCAACATTTTGCCATTTAATCCAGAGTTTTGAAGACAGTACCAAAGTTTATATCGTGAGACGGAATCAAAAGCTTTCTTAAAATCTACGAAGGCAACATACAGTTTCTTCTTTTTTCTTGATAAGCATTTCTGAATTATTGCATTTAAGGTGAAAACATGATCAGTTGTAGAATACTCTTTTCTAAAACCGGCTTGAAATTCAGGTATTTTATCTCTTATCGTAGCCCAGGTTGTAAGTCTGCTATGAAGAATCCGTGTATATATTTTGCTGAGTGCACTTAAAAGGGAAATCCCTCTGTAATTATCGGGATTACTTCGGTCACCCTTTTTATGTATAGGAATTATAATTGCTTTAGTCCAGTTTTCAGGGAAAACACCTTTTTTGAAACAATGTATTAAAGAGTTTTCTAAGAAATGGTAAAATGATATGTGTAGAACATGTAAGCATTTCTACAATTATACAGTCATTACCTGGAGATTTACCTCTTTTTAGATGATCTAAGGCTGATATAATTTCAGAATCAGTGAACTCACATTCAAGAATAGTTGCATCAATATCATCAACGCAATCCTTATCATCTTGACATTCCCAGGTTTCTGTATCACTGGGCACAGGTCTATTAAAAACTGTGTTAAAATGCTTAAGCCACACATCTTTATTGATCTGAGGTGATAACTTATTTCCTCCAGAGATGGATCGGAGCTCTTTCCAAAATGATTTTGGGTCCGATAATGTTGTATTTAATCTGTTTCTCCTTTTAAGCTTAAACATGGCCTTGGACTTTCTACATATATTTTTATAGTCATTCCTTAGTTTGCAATACTTGCTTCTTGTTTCGTTTGATTTATGTGTTCTGAGTCTTCTCAAAGCACGTCTTGCTTCTCTTTAGCAGATTTACAATGATGATTATAGAATGAATTATTGACGATATTTTTGTTTCCAAGAGGCTTTTTCATACAATCAGCAGCTCCAAGAATGACAGATACAAATTCATCGACTGCATAATTAACATCGTTCTCTATATGATCTTTGAGTTCTTCATTCCTCCACAGACAACTTAGAGCTTGTAAATATGCATCAGCCTTGTTATCGTCCCACCTATATCTAAACTCATCTTGTGATTGTTCATGTTTACAGTTAGCATTATTGTCTGTCACTTCAGTAATACACTTTAAATGTAAACTCACTGGCATATGTTTCGACTCAACACGAGTATCAATGTGTATGTATTTACAGATTTGATGTACATCAACAGAACTAATGAAAAAATCAATTACACTACATCCTTGGTTTGAAATATAAGTGAAATTGCCATCCCAATCTCCATTTGTTCGTCCATTAAACAAGTACAGATTGTGTGCAAAACATAGGTCTAAAAGCTTACGACCAAACGAGTTTATAACATTGTCGCATGAGTGTCTCTGGCCTAGTAGCACAGGATCTTCATCTGGGAAGGCACTTCTGTCAAGTCGTTCAGTGTCAAATGTCTCAGGTGGGTTGTTACCACTACCAACTCTGGCGTTCAAGTCCCCACAGATAATAACTTCTGCGTTCGAGTGACGGTGTTGAGTGAGCCATTCATCTAGCTCGTCGATGGGGTTGGATTTATCGACTGTAACATAAAATGTCGAGCTGGCAGGAGGGGCATACATTCCTAGTATGATGATTTCTTTATGTTTAAAGACAATGTTTTTCTCTATCTTGAGACATACAACATTGCTTATGTCAGTGAAGACTTGTTGGCAGTGAGACGCCATGGTGCGTTTAACCAACATTACAACCCCACCTGATAATCTACCATACTTAGCTAGCCTATGTGCTTTACAGATATACATAACATAGGATGAGAGCTCAGGTATGGATATGACACTGTCTAGAAACGTTTCGACTAGACAAACGATGTCATAGCTTTGTATATACTCAACGAAATCCCTGTCGTTAAGTTTTGTGAGGAAACCATCAATATTCCAAGTTAAAATATTTAGATCACAAAAAGAACTGGAATATTCTGCACCTGATAATTGCGGTCGTGTAGAGTTGTGGGCCTGGCCGAGTCCCTAGCTGTCGTCCATAGAGGAGCCGAGGTCAGCTGACCGGGGAGATGTCAAGCTGTTGACTGTGGCTGCGGCTGAGGCTGAGGCTGGTACGGGAGTAGAAGCTTGAGAGCTGTGGTGCATGCTTGTCCTATAATCGGGCTGTCCGGAACCCCTGCTCGTCACTGGTATGGATGCGGCAGTCCTAGCACGGGTTAATCTGCGTGGGATATCAGCTCTGTGGGCTAGCTGCGGATTAGTTGGTGCGGTCACAAGCTTACCATTTTTATAATATGCTGTAAGCCCTCTGCTCTTACGGTCCGCTATAGTCTCTCTTTGTCTCTTGGTAAGATCATTAGCTACACCTATATTTACCTTTCTCAGATCATCACGATGCTTCAGTACAGCTATTTTATCCTCTGTCGTCGAGAATTTGGCAATCATCGGACGGGGTTTATCATGGCCTTCTTGTCTACGACCTACACGATGCGCTCGTATAATGTCTGACCCCTGCCAAACCTTAACTGCCACATTGCTATTGAGAACAGAAATCACTTTGTTTTTACAAGCATCGTAGTTTTCATCCCGCTGTTCATCTATTCCATACAAAATAATGTTATCTCTTCGGCTATAAGACTCCAGTTTATCAAGTTCGGATTCGTGTCTTAAGACTACAGATTCAAGATTTTCAAACTTTTGATTCATGGCGTCTATGTCAGTGTAGATTGACACTTGTTCATTTGCCACTCTATCTACGTCTGCCCGTAATTCCGACAGTGAATTATCCAATGAAGAACATTTTTCTGCTACTTCGCTTATTTGAGATTTTATGACATTCATTTCCGTACACATCGATTGTCGAAATTCGCGGATTTCATTCAGTATATCGGTTTTAATCTCGGCTTTAACAGCATTAAGGTCTTTCATTGTCAATTGTGGACCTGGGTTTGTCTCTACATCGTGTGCGAGGATTAGTTGTAGTTTAACAACATTAGCTGGAATCATGAACTGTTCAGATGATGTGATTGTTTGATCATGTCTATGATACGCATGGCTGATCAAGGGACCTCGCATAGTGACGTCACCAATGTACACAATGTTTTCAAAATCCAGGTATTCATAGCATTTATCACGGAGGGCATTACCTTGAGTAATCACAGCCGATGTCATGAGGAGGTAGAGAGTAAACCACATTGCACAGACAGACCACCTGAGGGGCAGATCTGATGTAGAGGTGTGAGGCGAGTATTCACGGTCCGTGCCAACATGGCTCACCTGTCGCGACCCGGGTGGGTGAACAAACTGGCCGATCCTCGCTCTGTATAAGGCCAAATCCACCATTTTATCCTCTCAGAACAATCCAGGAGTGTTAATGTTTCTTCATGTACCAATATTAGCACTGGCAGATAGTTTGATGTCTATTTAGTTGATCATATTTGTCTCCGCTCCGCTGAGTGCGTGTATACACCAGGGGAGGTAACCAGAGGTTTCAGTTAGAAGAGTGTCACCCTCCTTATGATGACGGACACTACATTTGGATCCTTTGCCTTTAATTTTCTGCACCATATTCCAAACCTTAGAAATTGGTTTTCGTGAGTGGATTTTAGAAACATAGTTTTGCCATGACTGTCGTTTATTTTGCTTAAATGTGCGACGAGCCTTGGCATTCCAAATTTTAAATTGGTTCAAATTATGAACAGTTGGATGTCGACGGAAATATTGTTCCGCCTTCTTTCTCGCCTTTCTAGCTTGTTTGCAGTCAATGTTAAACCATGGTTTACGAATGTGTGGGACTGTAGAGGATTTTGGAATACATTCATCAGCAATGATATTGAGTTCATCAGAAAATGTTTGGATAGGATCAGTAACATTAAGGAATATGTTAGGTTGCAATCTTTCAGTGTGTAATGTATGAAATAAAGACCAGTCGGCTTTTGTAAAGTTCCACCTTGATGATGGTGGAGCATCACTAGGATGTACAGTTGAGAGAACCGTGGGAAAATGGTCGCTTCCACAAAGGTCATCGTGAACCGACCATTCAAATTCATTTAATAAGTTTGAGTCTGTAAGTGAAAGATCTATTGAAGAATAACTTCCAGTTCCAGGATGTAAATAAGTATGTGAATTATCATTTAATATACATAAATCATTATTCGAGATGAAATCCTCAAGTATTTTTCCTTTTGTATTTATAATTGTACCACCCCAAAGTGGATTGTGGCCATTCAAGTCACCTGTGATAATACAAGGTTTAGGGAGTTGATCATATAACTTTTGAAGATCTGATTGCTGAAGACAGGATGAGGGTGGAACGTAAAGAGAACATATAGTGACAACAAAATGCAGAGTAAGCCTAACTGCAACTGCTTGAAGAGGGGTATTAAGTGGGACAGGACTATGGATTATACCCTGCCTCACAATAATTGAAGATCCTCCAGTAGCCTTATGTCCTGGAGGGGTGAAACAATGGTATGATGTATATCGTCATAAGTCAAAGTTATCAGTTGATTTGAGATATGTCTCTTGCAAGCATAAAGCTGATGGTGTATAATCTTGACCTTAAAGCTGTAACTCATTCAAATTATTCTTCATTCCTCTACAGTTCCACTGGATTATATTTTGAGAAGTCATTTAGGATGTGCTATGGGAGAAAGCTCCCGACCTTTCTTTTTGGGAGAATGGCTCTTGGAGCTGGGGCTCAGTTGGGATGACACTTCCATGTCATCTAATAGATCGAACCTGTTTAAAATGGACACAGGGTCTCTTTGTCCTTTTGGAACTCATTCATTTCTATGTTGTTTTTTTGAATAGTCAACATTAGCATTTTTCTTTTTAACAATTGGTGCAGATGTTTGGGTTTCTGATGATTTTGATACTGCTTGCGAGGACGAGTTAGAAGTTGTGCCAGAAGTGAGATCATGAACACGGATAGGAGTCTGTGTATTCACCCAAGTCAAGTCAGTTTGACAATCAATGGAGTGAGTGGAGGGTTTCGTCACTTGAGCGTAAGTTGATTTAACCCCGCAGTGGAGAGTTGCCAGATGGAGTAGCTGAAGCAGCCAACTTCCTTGCCTCTGTAAAACTAATATTCTTTTCTGTTTTGATGCTTTGGGCGGCCATTTCAAATTTCCAGACAGTACACTCTTTAGAGGAGGATATGTGTGAACCAGAACAGTTCACACATTTTGGTTCTGATGTACATGTACCACTGTCGTGATCTTTGTCACCGCAACGAAAACAGGCAGCATGATTTTTACACGAGTTTTGTCCGTGACCGAATTTCTGGCAGTTAAAGCACCTGAGAGGATTAGGAATATACAGATCAATTTTCATAGAGAAGCATCCAACTTTAAGAGATTGTGGCAACTTTGGAACATCAATTGTTAGCAGATAAGTATTGGAAGGCGAATATACACCGTCTTTCTTGAATGTGAAACGCTTCGCCTCAACTACACCCTGCATTCTTAATTGACCTACTATGTCATCTGTGGAGAGATCAGCTAGACTCCTATCTCTGTCTCGGATAATGCCTTTGCTGAAGTTGAGAGACTTGTGTGGATAACATTTTACAGGAATGTTTGCAAAGGATTTTGTTTCCATGAGATTTGCTGCTTGTTCTCTTTTTACACATTCTATTAGAATTGAACCAGATCTAATTTTGGTTACATTTTTAACAGTTCCAGCAATGCCTTGAATTGCTTTTTCTAATAGAAAAGGAGAGCAAGAAGTTAACTTCTTCTCACTAGACTCTGCAACAATGAATCGAGGCCAGGTTCCACGTTCCGAATAGCATAGTCTTGTAATTGTATCTTCCTCCTCATCAGTGTCATCTGCATGATAACGTTTTTGTTTTTTGGGGTTTTGTGAAGCCATGAGTGTATAGTTTGTGGTTCACTCTCCTGGCTCCCCACCCACCATGGAGTGTCAACAAGGACGATGCCAGAAGCCTGTGGACCTCCAACAGGCGGCACCAAGGATACCTAGAGAGTATACTCAAGTAGTAACATTGAATATAATGTACTACTAGATTGGCCCATGAGCCATCGCCTTCTGGGCAAATTAAGACTCTAGGCATATATATAATAAACATATTGCCAAAACAAGAACAGTTTGACAACAAACTGGGCCAAAACCTAAAGTAAACAGTCAATTAAGAAATAGAATTTGTGCAAATACAAAATCATGCACAGGGCTTGGCATGACCAGCCGATTGGTTGAACCGAGCCCATTCAACCACCCGTCTAGGTGAAGTAAGGGACAAAGGAACACTGTTCCTGGAACCAGTGCCCTCAACCACCAGAATCCCTTCCTCCACCGACACAGGGGCGCAACCCACGGCAAACGGGTTGGTGGACCAAATATACCCCCGGGTCCACAAAGGGGTGTCGAAGAGCTCTTAGCGTTACCCAGCACCCACCACGAGGAGGTGGCTCTTTACGGGTGCCACAATAAAGAGAAGAAGAAACCGTAAAGTGATTGAGTGAGTTATTATTTAACGTCACATCGACAATAGTACAGCCATTGCGTGACGAGAACAATTTAATTTATATCATCATTAAAATCAATAAATTGAGAACATAAAAATCTGTCATCGAAGGACAGTAAAACTACTAGAATATCACATCACTAGTACACTATCATAAAAAGATAGCACTATAGACAACAATAGAATTTATAAACGGCTATAGATCACCAGCAACTGAAGGCTGATCACCAAACTAGGGACCATGGGGATTTACAGTACGTTGGCAATAATTGTACAATACTTTAACCCCCTTGAGGGTACATCCACTAACAATCTAAGTTTCTAATCTAAACTACCAATCATTAAAATACATATCTCTATATATAAATAAATGTCTGTAAGTAGAATATTCATAGTGTTTGAAAATGTATCATAGGTTTTTTTTACATATATCGCACAAACCAAAATTAGCCAAATTAAAATCACAAAAATACTACGCTTAAAAATACTGGTCAGTTTAAATTTACTTTGAAAGATTTGGGACTTACGTACCATTCCAGGAGGACAATAATTTTACAGTACTTTAACCCCCTTTAGGGTACACCCACTAACAATCTAAGTTACTAATCTAAACTACCAATCATTGAAATACATCTATCTACAGAACACATTAATCAAAATTCCTCAATTAAATCAATTTCTTTTAAAAAACAATGATTAAATTTAAACTAACAGTGGTAAAAAGATCCTTAACGGTTTTCACATTAAAATATTTATCCCTTATGATGGAGAAAACGTAAAGTATTATGCACAAAATGAATATCACGTTCAGCGCGTTTGGGCAATATATGTAAAAAACCTATCATACATCTTTAAAAACAGTGAATATAGTACTTTACAGAAATAAAATTAACTAAAATCTCCCACAGTAAATATGGCTTGAGTGAGATCAAGTAATACCTACAAACGATCTCTACATTTAATTGAACTATCCTACTGCTATTACATATCATCAGTTAATGACCGCACAATGCTTTGAGATCGCTAAGAACACAGCTGGCAATTCTATGATGTCATAAAGCTGATGAAATCAAAATGCTATGATCTCACTGAGATCACTGTTCAAGATGCCTAATGAGAGTTGTGTGTTCAGATTCATTCTTTTACTGATAACTGATGAAGTACGATTTTGGATGCTAAAATAAAATCTCACCCTCGTGTCGTCTGATATCAAATATACAGACACGAGGGTGAGATCTCTATATAGATGTACGATTTTGCTTGTAGACAAATGAAGCCTGGACCATTAAACCTCGTCTTCAAATTCCGTAATTGTCTTTGTTGGTTATTTTTGTTCTTCCAGTTGTCATAGTAATGACCATATACCCAACACGTGGTATAGCCAATGTAGCCAATGCGACAACGGCACGCTCATAAGTGGTTGTGGTGGCCTTTTTGTCTTGCTTTTAACCTTAACAGTAGTCTCGCATCCTAGTGCTGCGAGGGCTGGCTAATTGCTGAAGAAGAGATAAGAAATATTTACTGATTCATTCCTGAAGACGCTGCTTCTCTGTAATTACAAAATGATACTGCCACGTTTATGTGACTTTGGTAAACTGTTGGTGACGTTATCCTTTCACTTGATGCTTTGCAGTTCCACACAACGTGACATGGTTGCAGGGAGTCTGGTACAAAAATATGTCACTATTAAAAATATTGGCATAAAGATGTGTCAGGCGAGATGTGCTGAGCAAGGTGGTTGTGTGAGTTATCAATACGATATTCAAACTTTAACCTGCCGACTCCCAAGTTGTGAAATGACCATGTCTACGGAGAAATCTGGATCTACACTTCTCCTGAAGGATCCGACACATGTAAGTAAAGTAAATAAAATATGATATGGGTTGAGGGATCATACGGGACAAGATATGGAAAAGGTACGGTTAAGATATTTTTATCACTTAACACTAACCAAGCAAGAATCATATTAAAAACATTTTATACTCTACAAAAATATTTCACTCAAATACTCGAAAAACGCCTCGACCACATTTTATAGCAGTCAGGGTTGAGCATTTTCACATCATATTCCGTCTTTCTACTTGTGTTTTCGTTTTTCATACTTTCAACATAGTATTACTTCCATAAATTATCCATAAATTCATCCGAAGGAATTTCCTTCCGCTCTACTAATTCATCTACTTCCATCAATCTATTGAATAGCGACGCTTTCGATCACCGGCCATTTTCATGGCCGCAAATAAATCTGACGTCATTTTCATGACTTCATGGAACACAAGGTGTCATTTTATTACGTTACGTTCCATGACTTTGCACACCAAATTACGGGGTCAGATATCGAAGAAGATCCGATTTCGGGCTCAGGGAACATAAACAAACATCGAGGGTACATCAACCCATGGGCCCTGAGGGACCAGTGAACAACGTATTTATCTTACCGAACTCCTTAATGTTAATTTTGAATTGTTTGAAGCACGGCTACAAAACATCGCTAGATTTTGCTGACAAGAAAAACAGATTTAGAGTTATCTCCCTTCCATCGATTTGCATTCGCAAAAGATCGGTAATTTCCGTACACCATACGTGATTCAATGTTATTCGAGATAATGTATTACTACCACGAAGTACAGAATGAGTTGCCATTGAGAGCGGGGTACATTGAAATGTTACTCATTTGTAAGCAGTGTACATTGAACATAACAGAAGAGCGCTCAGCCAATCAGAAAGCGACATTTAAGTGTGAGGTAAGAGAGATATATATATATATGGATGTACAGTAGTACATATATAAGGACATATGTGAGGACATCAAAGTTAGGCACCCATGAAGGGCCACCTCCTCGTGGTGGGTGCTGGGTCACGCTAAGCGCCCTTCAACCCCCCGTTGTGGACCCGGGGGGATATTAGGTCCATCAACCCGTTTGCCGTGGGTTGCGCCCCTGTGTCGGTGGAGGACGGGATTCTGGTGGTTGAGGGCAAGGGCTCCAGGAACAGCGTTCCTTTGCCCAATACACCACTTCGACCCTTACTTCACCTAGACGGGTGTTTGAACTGGCCCGGTTCAACCAATCGGCTGGTCACGTCATGCCCTGTGCATGGACAACATTCCTATGCAATTACTGTACGTTTTTGTACATATTTTGACACTGAATGTTTATGTTTCAAATTATATTTTATATGTTTGCCTAGAGTCCTATGCCAGAAGGCGGTGGCTCATGGGTCAATCTGGTGATAATGACCTCCAAAATGATGTATGTCTCTAATTTCTTGTCTTGGGCCGAACCAGTCGGGCATGGAATTGGTAGATAAATGCAGCTATTTGTGTTGTTGTTCTGGCGTATACCACCCTGTATCCCTGGTGTCAGCATTTTGGATATCCAGTGCATATTGACACCGTCCTTGTTGACACTCCATGGTGGGTGGGGAGCAGGGGTGCCGAATCTATTTCCTTTCATCATGGCACTTCAAGCTTCTGGTTCATCTCGAAATGAAAAAGAAAAGACGTTTAGAAGATTTTAGATCTCTCTTCTGGAAACACTTCTTCTAACAGTGACTCTTGGGCTCGATTCCTTGTAATTGAAGCTGCAGATTTTCTCCCCATCAAGTTAAACCCGTTTGCTATTTCCAAGGCTGTCTCCGGCATCTGTGGAGAAGTAAAAAATGTTACTCGTCTCTGTAGTGGCTCGCTTCTTGGAGGTGTGCACGGAAACAGCAATCTCAATCTTTTGTCAGTAAAGACCTTTGCCAATATTGAGGTTGCTGTGTCTGTGCACAGGACACTAAACTCTTGCCGTGGTATAATCAGAGATAGAGCTCGTTGTCTCTCTGATATGTCAGAGGAGGACATTGCAGCAGAGCTAGAAGATCAGGGTGTGTCAGCTGTTAAACGATTCACAATTAAAAAAGAAGGAATCATTACAAAAAACAAACACCTATTTATTGACGTTTGCTCGTTCATCTCTCCCCCAGACGATTAAAGCAGGTTATTTTAACATCGGAGTGGATTTGTATATCCCCAATCCACTCCGGTGTTACAAATGTCAGCAATTTGGACACGGGTCACAATCATGCCGTAACACCGTTGTGGTGATCACCATGACGGCTCTGACTGTGACAAAAATTACAAGTGCGCTAACTGTGATGGTGCACATCCTGCTTCATCAAGATCCTGCCCTGTTTTTCAACGAGAATCTAAAATTATGAAACTAAAATGTGAAAAACATATTTCATACCTTGAGGCCAAAAAAACTGTTAACAACTGAAACTTCACCTCCGTCAAATGTCAGCTATGCTGCTGCGGTCAGTCGCCAAGTTGCAACGTCTTCCATTTCATGTCAAACTGACTTGACTTGGATAAAATCAACCCAGCCTACCCTTACAGCTTCAGTTTCAGCTCGTGAATCTTCTCCGGTAGTTACGCACTCTACGTCTGGATCCCAAACAGACATTCAGACCGAAACAACATCAGAAACGGCAGCTTCACAACCAGACATAGATAAAATTAAGAAGAAGAAAGGAAAGAAAATCAACAAAGACAAACCTCCTACTGTCCCTTTACCTTTGAAGGTTCCTTTAGAGAACCCATTTGGACCTCTGGACATGGAGGTCACACTGTCCTCTCAGGACAGGCAGAGGAGCTACTCCTCCTCGCATTCCCGAGGAAGATCCCCTATTGAGGCACCATGACCCAATTGTCCACTATAATGCAATGGAATTGCAGAGGACTCAAAAATAACTTCAACGAGATACAGTTATTATTACAAGATTTCCAACCGTCAGCAATATGTCTTCAAGAGACATATCTCAAAGATACCGATATTTTTAATCAAAGACGATACAGTGATTACCACTCCTTCTCTCCTCCAGGAGATAAAGCTACAGGAGGTGCTTCCATTTTGGTGCGGCAGGGTGTCATACATAGCCCTGTCCCACTTGCGACGAATCTTCAAACTATAGCTGTTCGTCTTACTCTGCACATTGCATTGACTCTGTGCAGTTTGTATATACCTCCGTCGTCTAATGTTCGAAAATCAGATCTTCAGAATCTGTATGATCAGCTTCCAAAGCCATGCATTATCATGGGCGATCTGAACGGACACAACCCGCTTTGGGGAAGTGCCCATACTAATAATAAAGGTAAAATGATAGAGGAATTCATTTCTGACAATAATTTATGAATCTGCAATGACGATTCAGTCACTTATTTACATCCAGCTACGGGAACATATTCTTCCCTGGATCTATCACTTGTTGACTCCATTTTATATAATGAATTTGAATGGATGGTCCATGATGACCTATGTGGGCGTGATCACTTCCCCACCATTCTCAAAACAATAAGCCCTGGAGATGATCCACCTTTATCCAGAAGGAACTTTGCCAGGGCTGATTGGTCATTATATAAAACACTATGTAATGATCACTTAAAACACGATGTTTTTGCGAACAGCAAGGATCCTATACAGTTGTTTTCCGATATACTAAATGACATTGCTGATCAAAGTATACCCATGTCCTCTGCAATTCCACATATTCGTAAACCATGGTTTAATAATGACTGTAAACTGGCCAGAAAAAGTAGGAAGAAAGCAGAAAAATATTTTCGCCGAAATCCCACAGTCCATAATTTAGATAAAGTTAAAATTTTAAATGCCAAGGCTCGACGCGCATTTAAGCAGAATAAGCGTCAGTCGTGGAGGAAGTATGTTTCCAAGTTAAATTCCCGTACACCAATTTCGAAGGTATGGAACATGATCCAAAGAATTAAGGGCAAAGGTTCCAAATCTACTGTTCACCATCTGAAGGATGGTGACAATATATTAACTGGTAAGTCTGACATTGCCAATAAGCTTGGTGAAACACTCGCCAAACATTCTTCTTCGTCAAATTACGTCCCTGAATTTCAACACTATCAGAAACAACAGGAGAAGAAGAGAATATATTTTAACTCGGACAATGGCGAAGATTATAATGAATTATTTTCATTACATGAGCTCCACACTGCTCTTGAGCAAGCTCATGATACAGCAACAGGAGCTGATAATATACACTATCAGCTCTTGAAGCATTTACCAGAATCATGTTTGGAAACTCTTCTAACTCTTTTTGATACAATATGGACTTCAGGGAATTTCCCACCTTCGTGGCGTAATGCTATTGTAGTCCCTATTCCAAAACCTGGTCGGGATCATACTGATCCGTCAAATTATAGACCAATCTCTTTAACGAGTTGTGTCTGTAAAACCATGGAACGAATGGTAAACAATAGGTTAACATGGTATCTTGAAACCAATAACCTGATAACAAATATTCAATGTGGTTTCAGGAAAAATCGTAGTACCATTGATCATTTGGTACGTTTAGAATCCTTTGTCAAAAATGCGATAGTCAATAACCAACATGCAGTATCGATATTCTTTGATCTTGAGAAAGCATACGATACCACCTGGAAGCATGGCATTTTGAAAGATTTACATGACTTTGGATTACGAGGCCGTTTGCCTCAATTTATATCACAGTTTTTAACAGACAGGCACTTTCAAGTCCGAGTGGGTTCAACCCTGTCTGATCATTTCAATCAGGATCAGGGTGTCCCACAAGGCAGTATTTTGTCTGTCACTTTATTTAGCATTAAGATCAACAGCTTATCCAAGGTTTTAAACGATTCAATTGATGGATCACTTTTTGTGGATGATTTTAACATTTCTTGTCGCGGTAAGAATATGCATACTATTGAACGGCAACTACAGTTGTGTTTAAATAAGATACATAAATGGTGTCTTGAAAACGGCTTTAAATTTTCTAAATCCAAAACTAATTGTCTACACTTCTGTAGAAAATATAAGCCTCATAAAGACCCAGAACTGTTTTTAAATGGCACTCCTATCAGGGTTGTAAAAGAGGCCAAATTCTTGGGTCTCATTTTCGACTCTCATTTAACCTTTCTTCCGCATATTAAATTCCTAAAAACTAAATGCCTGAAGGCACTCGATTTATTGAAAGTCGTGTCTAATTCAAGGTGGGGAGGGGATCAAGCTACGCTCCTACACCTTTACAGATCACTTGTCCGCTCGAAGCTTGATTATGGCTCCATCGTATATGGTGGAGCCTGTAAAAGCAACTTAAAACTCTTAGATTCAGTCCACCATCAAGGTCTGAGACTTTGTCTTGGGTCCTTTAGAACATCTCCTGTTGACAGTCTCTACGTCGAGGCAGATGAGCCTTCTCTTACCCAACCCCGTATAAAATTATCATTACAGTATATTACGAAGCTATATTCTAACGAGTCTAATCCTGCGTTTCACTGCATCTTTAATCCTCTTTATGAGGACTTGTACAACAAGAAATCTTCTCTTGTTCCGCCTCTTGGGCTCAGGATTAAGCCATTCATTACTGCTGCCGGCATTGAGCTGGAAAATATATCTCCTTCCCGTCTTCTTTCTTCTCCTCCTTGGCAATTGGTTAGGCCACAGGTTGACCTCACACTGACTAAGTTTAAAAAAGCAGAAACTAATGAATTGCAATATAAACAAGAATATTATCAATTAAAAAGTAAATATAATACATATAAATCCTTATTTACAGATGGGTCCAAGGATGGTGGCGCGGTTGCTTGTGCCACTGTCATTGGGTCCAAAACAATATCTTCCAGATTACCCAATGACAGTTCAATTTTCACAGCAGAAGCAAACGCAATACTAACAGCTCTTAAATATATAAATAGACACCCTAAATATAAACAATATATAATATTTTCTGACTCTCTTTCTTGCCTTCAGGCGATTAAAAATATTTCTTGTAAACATCCGCTTTTAATAGAAATTTTTGAATTATATAATGATCTTGCAACTGGCCAATACGACATCGTCCTCTGTTGGTTACCCAGCCACGTTGGCATTTCTGGTAATACAATGGCCGATTTTGTTGCCAAGGCAGCACTCAACAAATCTGTGACACCACTTCTGATCCCATACTCTGATTACAAAGCAAGCATTAGAACTTACATCCGTGATCTGATGCAAAAGAAGTGGGATGCCCAAGTAGGTATCAATAAATTACATGCAATAAAACCCACTATCGGTTACACCTACTTGGGTTGTCAGTCCAGATTTGAAGAGGTCATCATACGACGATGTCGTATTGGTCACACCAGATATACTCATGAATACCTGTTAAAAGGTGAGGATCCTCCGTTTTGTATCCCTTGTGATGAAAGAATCACGGTCAAGCATGTCCTGCTTGACTGTGTTGAATATTCCATCACAAGGGATATTTATTTCAAAGTAAAAACTATGAAGGATCTTTTTAGTAATATAAGTTCTCATTTAATTATTGCCTTTTAAAAAAATTAGACTTGCTAACTGATTTGTAAATAGATATATATTTTATTATTGGTAGTTTAGATTAGTAACTGAGATTGTTAGTGGCTGTACTCTCAAAGGGGGTTGAAGTAGCGTAAAATTATTGTCCTCCTGCGAGGGTACGTAAGTCCCAAAACATTTCCAAGTCAGTTTAAGTGTACCAGGTTTTAATCGTAGTATTTTTGTGTTTTTAATGTATGGCTAAATCTCAGTATCAACGCCAATGGCTGAAGGGATGGTGTAAATCCAGCTAGGGTCCATGCAGGTAGCAAAAGTAATGTAAGTCCCCATGGGCCTTAGTATGGTGATCTACCTTCAGTTGTTGGCGATCTATAGCCCGTTTTTATATTGTATTGTTTTCGTAATTCAAATAGTTTTACATGTTCATGCTAGTTTTAGACTCCATCTGTGATACTTTAGTTATTTTACTGTCCTTCGTTGACAGGGTTTTTATATATTATATGTATGTATTATAAATTATAAATTTAGAACTAGTTTTAGTCACGATATGGCTGAAATATTGCCGATGTGACTTTTAAATCTTAACTCACTCACTCACACACATCAAAGTTAAGGAAACAACACGAATTTCCCTCCTACGTCGTTTCAAGTTTATCTTCCGGTAAATATTGATTATATAACATCTCATTTGTTTCATAGGTCGGGAAACATCATTTGGGAGAGTATGAACAAATATGAAAATGGTGTCTAAATACATCATCATCACTACTAATTATCAGTAAGATAACCTCATCATCATTTGAAATTGTCTGAACTGAAAGCAAGTTTTGTGTTGGTCACTTTCACCATAAAGGACTGCAACACAACAAACGAGACTTGATTAAATTCCCCTAAAAATATGCATGAGTTAATATTTGATATGGCACCCGTGAAGAGCCACCTCCTCGTGGTGGGTGCTGGGTCAGGCTAAGCGCTCTTCGACCCCCCGTTGTGGACCCGGGGGTATATTTGGTCCACCAACCTGTTGGCCGTGGGTTGCGCCCCTGTGTCGGTGGAGGAAGGGAGTCTTGTGGTTGAGGGCACTGGTTCCAGGAACAGTGTTCCTTTGCCCAACACACCACTTCGCCCCTGACTTCACCTAGACGGGTGGTTGAATGGGCCCGGTTCAACCAGTCGGCTGGTCAAGCCAAGCCCTGCGCATGATTTATGTGCATATACATTTTTTTGAATATGTACTATGTTTTGATTGGTCTTGGCTAACGTTTTACGTTATCAAAATTAAATCTGCCTAGAGTCTCATGCCAGAAGGCGGTGGCTCATTGGCCAATTCGGTGATGTTGACCTCCGAAATCTGTATGTTTCCTATTTCTTGTTATGGGCGAACCAGCCAGACATTTAATTTGGTAAACTTACGCAGCTTTTCGCGTCATATTTGCTGAAGTATACCATCCCTGTATCCCTGGTGTTTGCATGTTGGAGATCCGATGCAATTAAACACCGCTCTTTTTTGCACTCCATGATGGGTGGGGAGCAGGGATGCTGAATCCCATTATTTCCACTATGGCTCAACAAAACCTTGGTTCAAACAGATCTTAACGTCGACATGTTGATTCAGATGAAACTGATCACAATGTATCTCCTGTACTTGATTCATGGTCTCGATTTATTATCATTGAAGCAGCAGACAAAGCGGCCACTTAAGCTCAACCCGTTTGCAATTTCTAAAGCCATTTCAGGAATTTGCGGAGAAGTAAAGAATGTGACACGTCTTCGTAGTGGATCGCTTCTTATTGAGTGTTTGCGGAAGCAACAGTCTCTTAACCTGTTATCATTGAAAACATTTGTAAACACTGAGGTCGTTGCGTTTGCACACAAAACGTTAAATACTTGTCGCGGCATTGTTCGTGACAGAGCACGTTGCCTGTCCGACATGTCCGAAGAAGATATTTCAAACGAATTACAAAATCAAGGTTTTACAACAGTCAAACGTTTTACAGTGAAGACCCGGGACGGTGATATCATTCCCTCAAATACATATCTGTTTACCTTTTCATTGTCTGCCTTACCCAAATACATAAAAGCTGGTTATGTCAACATCGGAGTGGAGGTGTATGTCCCCAATCCACTCCGATGTTTCAAGTTCCAAAAATTTGGACATGGCTCCAAATCATGCAATCGATCTGCTGTTTGTCACCGATGTCGAGAGGGACATGAGAACGCAGATTGCTCAGCAGACATCAAATGTGCAAATTGCAAAGGACACCATCTTGCTTCATCAAGGTTATGTCCTGTGTGGCAAAACCAGTCTAAAATACTTAAGGTCAAACATGAAAAAAACATCTCGTTTTATGAAGCAAAAACATTTGTTGAAAATCAGTCACCAATTCCACTCAATAAAACTTTTTCTGCAGTTGCTGCTACTTCTACTAGTAAATGCACTTCAGTTTCTGTTCAGACTGATTTGACAAGGCTCAAATCAGATCAACCCTCTAACATAACTTCAGTCAGTGAGTCACACACATCTTCAACCCAAACTGTAAATCAAGCTCAGATTGATGTCAATGTACTTGGTGTTCCCAATGTACCAGTCACAGCACCACCAGCTTCTCAACTTTTGACCAAAAATGAAAGAAAGAAATTCAATAGAAAACAGACAAATAGGAAAACTTCATCTTCAGATATAGTTGTCCATAACTCTTTTGAAGCACTTGATATGGACACAACCCCTTTGTCTCAGAGCGGTAAAAATCCGTCCTCCTTGCACCGTGAACGATCGCCAATAGAGCCACCATGACGCAGTCATCCAGCACAATATCCAATGGAATTGTAGAGGACTTAGGAATAACTTTAATGATTTACAGATTTTAATACAGGATTTTACACCATCAGCAATGTGTCTACAAGAAACGTATCTTCGAGACACAGATAAATGTGATATCAGAAAATAAAATTTGTATAATCTCTTTTCACCTCCAGGTGCAAAAGCCACTGGAGGTTCTTCTATCTTGGTAAGACAGGATGTTATTCATAGTGTTGTTCCATTAACTACTAATCTTCAAGCTGTTGCATGCAGTTCGACTTATATTTCACATTGCCTTAACACTTTGTTCTTTGTACAGTCCACCTTCTTCGGCGTTACAGCAGGCGGATCTACAAGCTTTATATGCTCAGCTTCCAAAACCCTGTTTTATCATGGGTGATTTAAACGGACATAACTCTCTATGGGAAGTGTTAGTACTAATGCTAAAGGCAAAGTAATTGAAGATTTTATTTCTGACAATAACATATGTATCTTAAATGATTGCTCCAACACGTACTTACATCCTGCCACGGGAACTTATTCAGCATTGGATCTGACTCTGACAGATGCCATTTTATTAAATGAATTTGACTGGTCTGTCCATGATGACCGATGTGGAAGTGATCATTTCCCTACACTACTTAAAGCTATAAACCCTACTGATGAGCCACCTGTGACCAAATGGAATTTTGCCAAAGCATTCAAACTCTTTGTTCCAGAACACTGAAGCCTGAAACTTTCAGAAGTATTTCAGACCCAATTCAGTTATTCTCAGAGAAACTGAAAAGTATAGCTGATGAAACTATTCCTAAGTCCTGTAAGAACGCACACATACGTAAACCATGGTTTACAGATGATTGCAAACGAGCTAGAAAATGTAGGAAAAAGGCAGAAAAGTATTTCCGGCGACAACCTTCATCATTTCAATACTGTAAAAATAAACAGCGCAAAGGCTAGACGTACATTTAAACAGAGTAAACGTCAGTCCTGGAGACATTATGTATCTAAAATTATTCACGCACACCAATATCAAAGGTGTGGAACATGATCCAAAGAATTAAGGGCAAAGGTTCCAAATCTACTGTCCATCATCTGAAGGATGGAGATAATATACTGAAAGGCAAAAGAAACGTCGTAATATTAGAAATGACATTTGAGTATCAATGGAGTATTTGAACCTATTTTTTTAAATATACACCAGAAGTCAAGTTTGAGGAAACATGAATCGTGGTCGGATAGCCTGCATTGCCCAATAAAGTATTGTTAGAGATTGAAGTTAGAAATGTTTTTGGTTTTTGGAGAGGGAAAAGTTCCCACAAACACAACATTGAAATCGAGATGCACGTGCATCATAAATACATTCAGGCATAAATTGCCGGCTTGAATGGCAATCGTTCACTTGTTTTCTGAACACAGCAGCTATGACTAGGTTAACGAGAGATCAACCGAAACAAGCTATTGGACGTCTGCACGCTGGTCAACATGCTCGAGTCATAGCTAATGACTTCAGTGGCAGCGTACGAACGATAGAACGTCTTAGAGTGCGATACAACGCCACCAGCAGCACTGATGACCGTCCACGTAGTGGTCAACCCCGTGTAACAAAACGTCGCCAGGACCGTCATATCGTCCATCAACACGTGCAAGACCTATTCACAAGGGCCAGAGAAACAGCTTGGGTGACCATAGGAAACCACCAGTGACCAGTCAGTGACCTACCATTCGGCGACGTCTCCAAGCCAGGAACCTGTTTTGTCGATGTCCTGCCAGGAGACCCATATTCACCCAACGTCACCCCCGGGAACGTATCCAAGTGGACACAACAGCGGCAAAACTGTCGTGGTGGACAATGGAGAGGGGTTATCTTCTCTGATGAAAGTCGGTACTGCATTTCAGTGGCGTATTATTTTAAAAAATAGGTTCAAATGTTCCATTGATACTTAAATGTCATTTCCAATATTACGACATTTCTTTTGCCTTTCAGTATATATTAACTGGTAAGTCTGACATTGCCAATAAGCTTGGTGATACTCTCGCCAAACACTCTTCTTCGTCAAATTACGTCCCTGAATTTCAACACTATCAGAAACAACAGGAGAAGAAGAGAATAAATTATAACTCAGACAATGGCGAAGACTATAATGAATTATTTTCATTACATGAGCTACACACTGCCCTTGAGCAAGCTCATGAAACAGCAACAGGAGCTGATAACATACACTATCAGCTCTTGAAGCATTTACCGGAATCATGTTTGGAAACACTTCTAAATATTTTTGATTCAATATAGACTTCAGGGAATTTACCAACTTCCTGGCGTGATGCCATTGTAGTCCCTATTCCAAAACCTGGCCGGGATCATACTGATCCGTCTAATTATAGACCAATCTCTTTAACGAGTTGTGTCTGTAAAACCATGAAAAGAATGGTGAATAATAGATTAACTTGGTATCTTGAAACCAATAACCTGATATCAAATATCCAATGTGGTTTCAGGAAAAATCGTAGTACCATTGATCATTTGGTACGTTTAGAATCCTTTGTCAAAAATGCAATAGTAAATAAACAACATGCTGTATCGATCTTCTTTGATCTCGAGAAAGCATACGATACCACCTGGAAGCATGGCATTTTGAGGGATGTACATGATTTTGGTTTAAGGGGTCGTTTACCTCCTTTTGTGTCACAGTTTTTAAAAGACAGGCAATTTCAAGTCCGAGTGGGTTCAACCCTGTCTGATCATTACAATCAGGATCAGGGTGTCCCACAAGGAAGTATTTTGTCTGTAACATTGTTTAGTATTAAGATTAACAGCTTATCCAAGGTTTTAAATGATTCAATTGATGGATCACTTTTTGTGGATAATTTTAACATTTCTTGTCGCGGTAAGAATATGCATACTATTGAACGGCAACTACAGTTGAATTTAAACAAAATAAATACATGGTGTCTTGAAAACGGCTTTAAATTTTCTAAATCAAAAACTAATTGCATACATTTCTGCTGTAAATATAAACCACATAAAGACCCAGAACTGTTTTTAAATGGCACTCCCATCAAGGTTGTAAAAGAGGCCAAGTTCTTAGGTCTCATTTTCGACTCCCATTTAACTTTTCTTCCGCATATCAAATATCTAAAAACTAAATGCCTGAAGGCACTCGATTTATTGAAAGTCGTGTCTAATTCAAGGTGGGGAGGGGATCAAGCTACGCTCCTACACCTTTACAGATCACTTGTCCGCTCGAAGCTTGATTATGGCTCCATCGTATATGGTGGAGCCTGTAAAAGCAACCTAAAACTCTTAGATTCAGTCCACCATCAAGGTCTGAGACTTTGTCTTGGGTCCTTCAGAACTTCTCCTGTTGACAGTCTTTACGTCGAGGCAGATGAACCTTCTCTTAACCAACGCCGTATAAAATTATCTTGACAATATGTTACAAAATTATATTCTAACGAGTCTAATCCTGCATTTCACTGTGTCTTTAATCCTCTTTATGAGGATTTGTATAAAAAAAATCTTCTCTTGTTCACCCTCTTGGGCTCAGAATTAAGCCATTTATTGCTGCTGCCGGCATTGAGCTGAAAAATATAGCTCCTTCCCGTCTTCTTTCTTCCCCTCCTTGGCAGTTTAAAAAATCGGAAACAAATGACGTACAATATAAACAAGAATATAATCAATTAAAAAGTAAATATAATACATATAAATCTTTATTTACAGATGGTTCCAAGGGTGGTGGCGCGGTGGCTTGTGCCACTGTCATTGGATCCAGAACAATCTCTTCTCGTTTACCAGATAACAGCTCTATTTTCACAGCAGAAGCAAACGCCATATATACAGCCTTAAAATATATTAAAAAACACCCTAAATATCAACAATATATCATCTCACTTTCTTGCCTTCAAGCTATTAAAAATCTTTCTTGTAAACATCCACTTTTATTAGAAATTATTGAATTGTATAATGAGCTTGCTACTGGCCAATGCGACATCGTCTTTTGTTGGTTACCCAGCCACGTTGGCATTTCTGGGATCACAATGGCTGATCTTGGTGCCAAGGCAGCACTCAACAAATATGTGACACCACTTCTTATTCCATACTCTGATTACAAGGCTAGCATTAGAACTTACATCCGTGATCTGATGCAGAAGAAGTGGGACACTCAAGTAGGTATTAATAAATTACATGCAATAAAACCCTATATTGGTTACACCTATTTGGGTTGTCAGTCCAGATTTGAGGAGGTCATCATACGACGATGTCGTATTGGCTACACAAGATATACTCATGAGTACCTATTAAAAGGTGAGGATCCTCCGTTTTGTATCCCTTGTGATGAAAGAATCACGGTCAAGCATGTCCTGCTTGACTGTGTTGAATATTCCATCACAAGGGATATCTATTTCAAAGTAAAAACTATGAAGGATCTTTTTAGTAATATAAGATCTCATTTAGTTATTGCCTTTTTAAAAAAAATTGACTTGCTAACTGATTTGTAAATAGATATATATTTTATTATTGGTAGTTTAGATTAGTAACTGAGATTGTTTGTGGCTGTACCCTCAAAAGGGGTTGAAGTAGTGTAAAATTATTGTCCTCCTTAGAGGGTACGTAAGTCCCAAAATGTTCAAAGTCCATTTAAACTTGCCAGGATTTTAAACCGTAGTATTCTTGTCATTTTAATTTTGGCTAACATTTCTTACAATCGCCAGCAGCTGAAGGGATGGTGTAAATCCAACTAGGGTCCATGCAGGTAGCCAAGGTACTGTAAGTCCCCATGGTCCCTAGTTTGGTGATCTTCCTTCTGGTGTTGGCGATATATAGCTTGTTTTTATATTGTATTGTCCAAATAGTGCTATCAGTTTTAACTCTCCATACTAGTTTTAGTTGTAATTGTGATATTCTAGTTGTTTTACTGTCCTTCGTCGACAGGTTTTATAATATACATATATTCCACTTCAAAATCAAATATGTTCTCGTCACGATATGGCTGCAATATTGCCGATGTGACGTTAAATAATAACTCACTCACTCACTAATATTTGATATAACGACTCTTACAACGATGCTATTAACTATATCCATCAGTTTTCATAAAAATGTTTCAGTTCAAAACATGTTCAGGCTTTGGGTTGATAAGAACCTTGTAAGTCCCTCAAGGCAGCATCCTGTCTGTCACCCTTTTTAGCATCAAAATTAACAGCCTCACTAACGTCCTGAACAGTTGTGTTGATGGGTCCCTTTTCGTGGACGATTTCAATATTTCATGTCGTGGTAAGAACATGCACGCAAAAGAAAGGCAGCTACAACTCTGCCTTAACAAAATCCAAAAATGGGCCAATGAAAATGGCTTTCAGTTTTCAAAATCCAAAATAAATAGTATTCACTTTTGTCGTAAATACAGACCACACTAGGATCCAGACCTATCTTTAGATGGTACTCCCATCAAGGTAGTAGAAGAGGCCAAATTCCCTGGACTCATATTCGACCGCCACCTGACATTCTTGACACACATAAAATATTTGAAAACCAAATATATGCTTGAAGGCTCTGGACTTACTAAAAGTCGTTGCAAATACAGAGTGGGGAGGGGATCAGATTACCCTCCTTCACTTGTACAGATCTTTGGTTCGCTCTAAACTAGACTACGGCTCCATTGTTTATGGTGGAGCCTGCAAAAGCAATTTAGAAAAATTAGATTCTATTCACCACCAAGGCCTGAGGCTCTGCCTGGGAGCTTTTAGGACCTCTCCGGTAGACAGTCTATATGCAGAGGCTAACGAACCTTCCCTTGAACAACGCCGCATTAAACTTTCACTGCAGTATATCACTAAACTACGTTCAAATCAGTCCAATCCAGCATACAATTGTGTTTTCAACCCTCTCTATGATAACTTGTGTTCCTAAACTGCCGAGCCTGATACCACCACTTGGAATCAGAATTCAACCAGACATATCAGCAGCTAAAATTGATCTCAATAGCATAGCACCCTACCGACTCCTGTCTTCACCACCCTGGCAGATGGTGAAACCACAGGTCGATCTTACCCTCACTAAATTCAAAAAGTCTGAAACAAATCCCTTGGTGTTCCAGCAGGAATACATCCAGTTACGTTCCAAGTATGACACCCATAGATCCATTTTCACAGACGGATCCAAGGATGAGGGCCAAGTCGCCAGTGCTACAGTCATTGGATCTAAGACTGTGTCCTCTAGGATTCCCGACAACAGTTCCATTTTCACTGCCGAGGCCAAAGCTATCTTTTCAGCTTTGACCTATATTAAACAGCAGAATCATTCCAAAAACTTCATCGTTTTCACAGATTCATTATCTTGCCTTCACGCACTTCAAAATGTTACTTCAAGTCACCCAATCATTCTGGACATTTTAGAACTTTACAATCATATTCTGCTTGAATGCGTGGACTTATCGTCTGCAAATGACTCACATTATGATGCAAGAAACCTAAAAGATCTGTTCTCCCGCGTGAGCGCTCATCTGATAGTGAACTACCTGAGGGAAGTTGATCTGTACCATAAATTGTAACTGTGAAATGTAACTATCATAAATTGTAACTGAAATGTGGCTAACAAATTGCCTGCCTTTAAATTTGATATGTTTTTTAAATAAAACTCATTCCGAGTATGTACTTACAATGTTTGTTAATGCAAACTTGTTCTCGTCACTATATGGCTGGAATAATGCCGATGTGACGCAAAACCCAACTCAACTCAACAACTTATATATCATAACGTGTTTAGTTAAACTATACTAAGTCTCTGCCCCTTTCGGGATTTACAAAAAAAACCCAATCACCTATATATTTTCCACTTAAACGCACATTCACAGGGTATAAAAATTGATTTATGTTATGAATATAGACCATTTACCATTCAGTATGACAGTAGGAAATAAAATGTGATTAACAGTGATGTGACTTGGCTAATAGGTGGAATTGAATCTGAAAGGTATTATATTCAAATAAACGCAATAATTGACAGTAGGAAAAGAGAATATGTAGATTTCCCCCATATTAACAACTAAACATAAACACTCACTAGGAAGAGGAATATATTACACTTTAGGTTAAGTATCCCCGGTAACTTCTACAAAGTGGTATGTTTCGGCTAACATCAATTGTGTGCACGCACAGTATGTTGGTCAAGCTGCATGCTTACGATCATTTCTTGTCAAGAAGAAAACACACAGGTTCCTTTAGATTTAAATAATAGATGTTACACAATACACAATTCATCTGTTTTGGCTCAAAATGATGTCTAAATACATTGGATATCATTATCGCAACTAACTATTAGTAATATAATATATTCAGCACTTGAGATTGTCTGGACTGAAAACGTTTTACATTAAGCGTATTATTAATTAATCAAACATTGTTTTGGCTCAGAATGATACCTGTTACAAGTATGGAGCTAAGAGAGGATCAGGCAACACGGTGTGTGATGGGGCAAACCATTTGTAACATTGAGACGTTGTACAAGAACATCATTACACTGACGATCATGTTTCAACCACTGATTTTCTACATTATATTTCCAATGTTACTGATATACCACTGGTCGTTACGCTTCCACTGGCAGTAATTTGCAATGACTAGAAAAACTAGTTAATTTCTAAATACAGTTGTGAATTATATAAAATGTCTTTGTTTGTTGGTTTAACACTGAGTTATTTTTAGTACAGATATCTTGTTTAACCTCTTGTATCAGTTTTGAAGTCGACATTTTGACAATCGGTTCGTGCAACCTTCAAAAACATGATGTCCACGATGTTTCTTTTGAAAATAGACCCAAAATACACACATATTCATTACTTGTTTGCAGGTCTTGACGGGCGACTGTGGATCCAAGTCATGCCTTCTAGGTTCACTATGCATTAGGACTCGGTCCGGAAAAGCTGCCTGTCTAAAAGGTAATTGATACTAGCACTGACTTGTGGCGTTTTATCAGCTTGAAAGATAGCTTATAACTTCAAAATCTACCTGAACTGGCAAGTTATGACCCTGAAAGAATACCATTCGTATAGAAGTGAACAACGAAGTGACAAAACCCTTTCCACATTCATAAGAAATCTCGGCCATAAGCAGTCAATTGTACAGTTGTGACTATATCATAAGCAGATATTTGTTTCAGCAGTATTACAGACAGCTGTACTATGTTGTTTGTAAACAAATCGTGTCTGAACCAGAGAATCCAGTGATTGTCACTATGCGATACCATGACAGAGCATGTGTTTATGATCACTATGAAATAGTGATGATATCGGGTGTTCGCGAAAAGGTAAGCGTATCCTGCCCCACCGGTGGCACCCGTCATAAACATATGCTAAGTCTAAGTCTAATCATTTGTTCATCTGAAATAATTTGGGAATTTATGGTATAAGTCAATATAGTGAGTGAGTGAGTTAATTTTTAAATCGCATCGGCAATATTACAGCCATATAGCGATGAAAGCAAGATAATCATTTTAAAATATCTGTCGACAAAGGGCAGATATGTCAAAATAGGATATTGCATCTGGCATCATGTTTGTCACTGATACGTCAAATTTGGAAATTCCCTCCACATAGCTACCTTGAAAATTCTTGAAAGCTTTACTGAGGCCTTGAATATTGTAACCTTGATCAAACAACTTCTGAGCGCAACTTAGTACAATAACCAGTCCAGAATTTTGAGACCAATAATTCATTCAACTGGATATATAAATATTAAACAGTATTATTTGATACATCTAAGCACTTTATATTGCAACACTACGCTCCTTCTAATCTCTGCAAACACGTCGTGCAACGTGCTCTCGTACAGCGTGCTCAGACAAACGGAAATCTAGAAATCGTGGAAATATCAAAACGAGGCCCAGTCGCTAGAAAAGTTTGGTGGTCTGGTACGGACATTGCACGTTTACGTTTAAAAAATACACTGACTAAGCGCACATAACAGGTGTAACCAATGCTGTTGAGCCAGATGACTTCTGAATCATTTTACGACCTCATCAAACAGGGGCAGTCTGTGACGTCCTACTGGCAAACAAGGATCAGTTGTAGTGCGGTGGGTGAACGCGTGGCCTGTCTCAGCAAACACCGAGTTCGACAGTAGGAGGAATCAATTTCATCTTCATGCAATGCATGTGCACTAGCCTATATCTGCTCTACCTTTCACAAACCACATGGGTTTGCTCATTGCCGTGCACCCTACTTCTCGTAAACGCGTTCTCTGCGCCGGTATCATTGTTTGCCAGTAGTTAAGGTCATGCTGCCTAAACCTCACCATAAAATATAGAAATACGATTTTATTAAAGTTGAAAATTAAGATCCATCTGTAAATACCATTTTCGTATGAAACAAGAAATTGGAATTCAGTGTAACCATAATTGTTTGTAGTGCCTCTTTTCACTTTCACACGAGAACATTCGGATCGACAGAAAGTAGGTAATTGTCTGTATTGGTTAATGAGGCTCATATTTCGGTTTGAAGACAATAGAATGTTAATCCAGAAATGTTTACTTCTAATGTTTGATATATTAAATTTCTATCCCGGGTTAGCCGGGAAACTAAATGTCAACCAGGAATCAGTCTGTAAAAGAACTATGTGTGAAACCAACAAACGACAAGACACGTGCTGAAATATACAATTGTATTCTAAAATTGACTGAGTTCATAAATCAATACAAAGGTACATTACATAGGTATCACCAGTACACACTAGAGTGGCAATACAAATTCAGAGGGAGTATAATACAAGAGCGGTAATGATAGCAATAGTGAGTGAGTGAGTGAGTTAATATTTATCGTCACATCGGCAATATTTCAGCCATATCGATGATAGCAATAAAGACAATGAGTGTAATATTCCACTCTCAGAACCAGTACTCTTGTGTGTCCAGGTTGGGGGTGGGTAGCTGAGCATAACACACAATGCTTGTCTTCCGGTGTCTTGTAATATAAGAATGTCAAAGAGGTAATAGCTTGCTTTCCTTCTATACACAAACATATGTTGCAAGAAAATTCTACGCTGAAGCAGATCTTTCTATAATATTCTATGGATCAGAGTAGGGCTCTAGTAAGTTCCAGCACTCAGTTAAAATATATTACAAGTCTAAATAATTATCATCTCTGCCCTTCACTGCCTCTTCGAGAACAATGTATAACAGGTCAAACTTTGTTGCACAATGTATAACACCGCCTCATAACACTGTCCTCATGATGGTCTTCTTGTTGCTTGAGATGTATTGAGAGATGAGTAGGCAAGCCTTAACTCCCTTTATTATAAAGCACATGAAATCTAGAAAAAGTCTGAATACAGCATTCCACTGCCCATGATGAATGTACAGGTACAATGCATAAAAGTTGAAACATTGCTAAACAGTGTACAACTAAGCCCGATCACAACATACATAATTATATATGTGTGTCATATGATTATCTACATTATTAGGTGGAAAGAAGCAGTTCTGTCCAGACAGGTGCCTTCAAAAGAAACGAGACAAGAACATCAAAGATGTAAACAACCAACTTCACACTGCTTGCTGTGAGGGGGACATGTGCCAGGTGAGGAACATCTTGACAGAAGGAGAAGTGGACATAAACAGTAGGACGGGACAGTACAACAGGACGCCAGTGATGGTAGCAGCGCACGAAGGATATGGAAACGTGTTTGACCTTCTTGTGAAAAAAGGCTGTGATTTGTCACATGTAGACACTGAGGGTAATAACATTCTTCACATGGCATGTAACGGTGGAGATATAGCGACAGTGAGATATATCCTATCCCAGGACAACGTGGACGTCAACAGACGAAGACGTGACAAGAGGACGCCTTTGATGAATGCTGCATACCTTGGACATAAAAAAGTGTTTGAATTACTCGTAGAGGGAGGTGGTGATGTTTCTGTAAGAGATGCTAATGATGACAACATTCTTCATGTAGCCTGTTCTGGAGGACATTTTGCAATGGTAAAGTATGTCCTCTCACAAACCAAACTGGACATCAACAGCAGAGGACGTTACGGAGGGACACCTTTGATGGCGGCGGCATACTTTGGACATAGAAAAGTGTTTGAGTTACTCGTGGAGAGAGGAGGTAATCTTTCTCTAAGAGATGCTCGTGATGACAACATTCTTCATGTAGCCTGTTATGGAGGACATTTTGCAATGGTAAAGTATGTCCTCTCACAAACCAAACTGGACATCAACAGCAGAGGACGTTACGGAGGGACACCTTTAATGGGGGCGGCATACTTGGGACATAGAAAAGTGTTTGAGTTACTCGTAGAGGGAGGTGGTGATGTTTCTGTAAGAGATGCTAATGATGACAACATTCTTCATGTAGCCTGTTCTGGAGGACATTTTGCAATGGTAAAGTATGTCCTCTCACTAAACAAACTGGACATCAACAGCAGAGGACGTTACGGAGGGACACCTTTGATGGCGGCGGCATACTTGGGACATAGAAAAGTGTTTGAGTTACTCGTGGAGAGAGGAGGTAATCTTTCTCTAAGAGATGCTAATGGTGACAACGTCCTTCATAGAGCCTGTTATGCTGGGCATTTAAACGTGGTAAAGTATGTCCTCTCACTCAACAAACTGGACATCAACATCAAAGGGGGTTTAGGAACGACACCTTTGATGGAGGCTGCGTACATGGGAAATAAAGAAGTGTTTGAATTACTCGTGGAGAGAGGAGGTAATGTTTCTCTAAGAGATGCTAATGGTGACAACGTCCTTCATAGAGCCTGTTCTGGAGGACATAATGAAATGGTAAAGTATGTCCTCTCATATACCAAACTGGTCATCAACAGCAGAGGACATTATGGAAGGACACCTTTGATGGCGGCGGCATACTTTGGACAAAAAAATGTGTTTGAGTTACTCGTGGAGAGAGGAGGAGATGTTTCTCTAAGAGATGCTAATGATAACAACATCCTTCATAGAGCCTGTTCTGGTGGGCATTTAAACATGGTAAAGTATGTCCTCTCACATATCAAACTGGACATCAACAGCAGAGGACACTGTGGAAACACACCTTTAATGATGGCGGCATACTTGGGACATTACAAAGTGTTAGAGTTACTCGTGGAGAGAGGAGGTGATGTTTCTCTAAGAGATGCTAATGGTGACAACATCCTTCACATAACCTGTTCTGAAGGACATTTTGAATTGGTAAAGTATGTCCTCTCTTATACCAAACTGGACCTCAACAGCAGAGGACGTTATGGAAGGACACCTTTAATGACGGCGGCATACTTTGGACATTACAAAGTGTTTGAGTTACTCGTGGAGAGGGGATCTGATGTTTCTCTGAAGGATAATTCCGGTGACGACATAATCCAAATAGCCTGTTCTGGTGGACATTTGGAAATGGTAAAGCACGTCCTCTCACGAGACACCAGAGATATCAACAGTAAGAGGACATTGGTGGACAGTTGTGAGTAAGTTACAGCTCAACATTGGATTGGTAATATCACTGCAATTTATCAAAGAAACTTTTAGATGTACAGTAAACAGTAGACAAACATCCACATCTGTTGTCTGTTCTACACTCAATTACGTGTATATGAAAGCTATACAGCCTGAATACTGATGATTGAGTGAGTTAAAATTATAGTCATACCGGCAATATTTCAGCCATATCGTGACTAAAACAATTCATTTATGGGTAATAGATAAAGTTATATTATAAAATCTGTCTACAAAGGATAGCAAAAAGACTAGATAATAACAGGCAGAAAGTCCAAACTATCGTGGAACTTTAAAATGAAACATCTATTATGGACAACACAATATAAAAACGGGCTGGAGATCACAAGCAACGGAGGGAAGATGGGACCATTGGGACTTACACTACTTTTGCTACCTGCATGGACCCTAGCTGGATTTACATAATCCCTTCAGCCGCTGGCGATTGCAGTCGAATTTAGCCATATTTTAAAATCACAGTGAGTGAGTGAGTTAATATTTAACGTCACGTCGGCAATATTTCAGCCATATCGTGACGAGAACACTCGATATTGAAATGAAATATATGTATATTATAAAAAGCCTGCCGACGAAGGACAGTAAAACAACTAGAATATCACAGATATGTATGTAAAACTAGTAATTAAATCTAAAATATGTTACTTTTAAATGACAATACAATATAAAAAACGGCTGTAGATTGCCAACAACTGAAGGTAGATCACCATACTAGGGACCATGGGGACTTACAGTACATTTGCTTCCTGCATGGACCCTAGCTGGATTTTCATCATCCCTTTAGCCGTTAGCAATTTAGCAAATCTAGCCATACATTAAAAGAACAGGTATTCTACGATTAAAAAAGTGGAACGTTTTAATTTACGTCGAATGTTTTGGGACTTACATACCCTCTCAGGAGGACAATAATTTTACAGTACTTTAACCCCCCTCGAGGATACAGCCACTAATAATCTTAGTTACTAATTCAAACTTCCAATCGTAAAATATTTATGTTTTTACAAATCATTTAACAAATCTAATTCTTTTAAAAATGCAATAATTAAATGAGAACTGATACTATTAAAAAGATCCTTCATAGTTCGTGATTTAAAATATTTATCCCTTGTGATGGAATACTCAACACAGTCAAGCAAGACATGTTTGACCGTGATTCTTTCATCACAAGGGATACAAAATGGAGGATCCTCACCTTTCAAAAGGTATTCATGAGTATATCTTGTGTGGCCAATACGACATCGTCGTATGATGACCTCTTCAAATCTGGACTGACAACCCAAGTAGGTGTAACCGATATAGGTTTTTTTTCATGTAATTTATTAATACCTACTTGAGTGTCCCACTTCTTTTGCATCAGATCACGGATGTAAGTTCTAATGCTGGCTTTGTAATCAGAGTATGGAATAAGAAGTGGTGTCACAGATTTGTTGAGTGCTGCCTTAGCAGCAAGATCAGACTGTGTATTCCCAGAAATGCCAACGTGGCTGGGTAACCAACAAAAGACGATGTCGCATTGGCCGGTAGCCAGCTCATTATACAATTCAATAATTTCTAATAAAAGTGGATGTTTACAAGAAAGATTTTTAATAGCCTAAAGACACGAAAGAGAATCAGAAAAGATGATGTATTGTTTATATTTACGGTGTTTATTAATATATTTAAGAGCTGTTAATATGGCGTTAGCTTCTGCTGTGAAAATAGAGCTGTTATTTGGTAATCGAGAAAAGATTGTTCTGGATCCAATGACATCCACATGCCACTTCGCCACCGTCCTTGGACCCATCTGTAAATACGGATTTACATGTATTATATTTACTTTTTAATTGATTATACTCTTGTTTATATTGTAATTCATTAGTTTCTGATTTTTTAAACTTTGTCAGAGTTAGGTCAACTTGTGGCCTAACCAATTGCCACGGAGGAGAAGAAAGAAGACGAGAAGGAGCTATATTCTCCAGCTCAATGCCGGCAGCAGTAATGAATGGCTTCATTCTGAGCCCCAGTGGCGGAACAAGGGAAGATTTCTGGTTGTACAAATCCTCAAAAAGAGTGAGTGAGTGAGTGAGTGAGTGAGTTTGGTTTTACGCCGCTTTTAGCAATATTCCAGCGATATCTCTTTTACAACCTTGATGGGAGTGCCATTTAAAAACAGATCTGGGTCTGTATGTGGTTTATATTTACGGCAGAAATGTATGCAATTAGTTTTTGATTTAGAAAATTTAAAGCCATTTCCAAGACACCATTTATTTATTTTGTTTAAACACAACTGTAGTTGCCGTTCGATAGTATGCATATTCTTACCACGACAAGAAATGTTAAAATCATCCACAAAAAGTGAGCCTTCGATTGAATTATTTAAAACGTTGGATAAACTGTTGATCTTGATACTAAACAATGTTACAGACAAAATACTGCCTTGTGGGACACCCTGATCCTGATTATAATGGTCAGACAGGGTTGAACCCACTCGGACTTGAAATTGCCTGTCGGTTAAAAACTGTGATATAAAAAGAGGTAAACGACCCCTCAAACCAAAGTCATGTAAATCCTTTAAAATGCCATGCTTCCAGGTGGTATCATACGCTTTCTCGAGATCAAAGAATATTGATACTGCATGTTGTTTATTGACTATAGCATTTTTAACAAAGGATTCTAGTCGTACCAAATGATCAATGGTACTACGATTTTTCCTGAAACCACATTGAATATTTGTAATTAGGTTATTGGTTTCAAGATACCAAGTTAATCTATTGTTTACCATTCGTTCCATGGTTTTACAGACACAACTCGTTAAAGAGATTGGTCTGTAATTAGACGGATCAGTATGATCCCGGCCAGGTTTTGGAATGGGGACAACAATGGCATTACGCCACTAAGTTGGGAAATTCCCCGAAGTCCATATTGAATCAAAAATATTTAGAAGTGTTTCCAAACATGATTCAGGTAAATGCTTCAAGAGCTGATAGTGAATATTATCAGCTCCCGTTGATGTATCATGAGCTTGCTCAAAGGCAGTGTGGAGCTCATGTAATGAAAATAGTTCATTATAGTCTTCGCCATTGTCTGAGTTAAAATTTATTCTCTTCTTCTCCTGTTGTTTCTGATATTTTTGAAATTCTGATTTGACGAAGAAGAATGTTTGGCAAGAGTTTCACCAAGCTTATTTGCTAAAGCGCGGCGTACCTTTAAACAGAATAAACGCCAATCTTGGCAACATTATGTATCCAAAATAAATTCTCGAACGCCCATGTCCAAGGTTTGGAACATGGTCCAGAAAGTTAAAGGTAAAGGTACTAAATCTAGTGTCCATCATCTTAAACATGGAGACCAATTACTTACAAATAAATCAGATATTGCGAATAAACGGGGTGAAACTCTAGCTAAACACTCTTCCTCTTCTAATCATGTGCCTAAATTCCAACAATATCAAAAACAAGAAGAAAAGAAAACTATTAATTTCAATTCAGATAATGGGGAAGATTATAATGAAACATTTTCTATTCATGAACTCCATACTGCTCTTGAGCAAGCTCACGATACTGCTACAGGTGCTGATAACATACATTATCAACTCCTGAAACACTTACCAGAGTCATGTTTAGAGACGCTCTTACACATTTTTGATGATATTTGGACGTCAGGGAAATTTCCTTCCTCATGGCGTGACGCTACAGTAGTACCAATACCTAAGCCTGGACGTGATCATACGGACCCGTCAAATTATCGACCGATTTCACTAACAAGCTGTGTTTGCAAAACCATGGAACACATGATAAATAATCGACTTGTTTGGTACTTGGATACTAATAACCTTATAAACGATATACAATGTGGTTTCAGTAAAAACAGAAGTACTGTCGATCACATAGTGCGTTTGGAATCATTTGTTAAAAACGCACTAATTAATAAACAACACGCTATGTCTATCTTTTGGATCTTGAAAAGGCATATGACACTACGTGGAAATATGGCATATTAAGAGATTTACATGGCTTCGGATTGCGAGGCCGTTTGCCTCAATATATAGCTAATTTTTTAAATGACAGACAATTTCAAGTCCGCGTGGGTTCTACCCTGTCTGATCATTACAATCAGGATCAGGGTGTTCCACAAGGCAGTATTTTGTCTGTTACTTTATTTAGTATCAAGATCAACAGTTTATACAAGGTTTTAAATGATTCAATTGATGGATCCTTTTTGTGGATGATTTTAATATTTCTTGTCGCGGTAAAAATATGCATTCTATTGAACGGCAACTGCAGTTGTGTTTAAACAAAATAAATAAATGGTGTCTTTAAAACGGCTTTAAATTTTCTAAATCGAAAACTAATTGTATACATTTCTGCCGTAAATACAAACCGCATAAAGACCCTGAACTATCTCTAAATGGCACTCCCATCAAAGTTGTGAAGGAGGCCAAGTTCTTGGGTATTATTTTGACTCACACTTAACGTTCTACCACATATTAAGTCCCTTAAAACTAAATGCCTCAAGGCACCTGACATGTTGAAAGTCGTTTCCAATTCTAAGTGGGGAGGGGATCAAGCTACCCTCCTACATCTATATCGATCACTCATACGTTCCAAACTTGATTATGGTTCCTTCGTTTATGGTGGGGCTTGCAAAAGCAACCTCAAACTATTAGATTCTGTCCACCACCAAGGTCTAAGACTTTGTCTTGGGTCCTTTAGAACTTCTCCTGTTGACAGTCTCTACGTCGAGGCCGATGAGCCATCGCTTACACAACGCCGTATAAAATTATTCTGGCAGTATTTGACAAAACTATATTCTAATGAGTCAAATCCTGCATTTAACTGTGTTTTTAATCCTCTTTATGAGGATCTGTACAACAAAAAGCCTTCTCTTGTTCCGCCTCTTGGTTTGAGAATTAAACCAATCATTTCTGCTGCCGGCATTAAGCTGGAAAATATAGCCCCCTCCCGTCTTCTTTCTTCTTCTCCTTGGCAATTGGTGAGGCCTGAAGTTGATCTAACTCTGACAAAGTTTAAGAAATCTGTAACTAATGACTTACAAAATAAACAAGAATATAATCAATTAAAAAATAAATATAATACATACAAATCCTTATTTACAGATGGATCCAAGGATGGTGGCGCGGTGGCATGTGCCACTGTCATTGGATCCAGAACAATATCTTCTCGACTACCAAATAACAGCTCTATTTTCACAGCAGAAGCTAACGCCATATTAACAGCTCTTAAATATATTAATAAACACCGTAAATATAAACAATACATAATATTTTCCGATTCTCTTTCGTGTCTTCAGGCTATTAAAAATCGTTCTTGTAAACATCCACTTTTATTAGAAATTATTGAATTGTATTATGAGCTTGCTACTGGCCAATGTGACATCGTCTTTTGTTGGTTACCCAGCCACGTTGGCATTTCTGGGAACACAATGGCCGATATTGCTGCTAAGGCAGCACTCAACAAATATGTGACACCGATTTTGATCCCATACTCTGATTACAAAGGTGCTATTAGATCTAAAATCCGTTATCTGATGCAAAAGAAGTGGGACACCCAAGTAGGTATCAATAAATTACATGCAATAAAACCAACTATTGGTTACACCTACTTGGGTTGTCAGTCCAGATTTGAAGAGGTCATCATACGACGATGTCGTATTGGCCACACAAGATATACTCATGAGTACCTATTAAATGGTCAGGATCCTCCGTTTTGTATCCCTTGTGATGAAAGAATCACGGTCAAGCATGTCCTGCTTGACTGTGTTGAATATTCCATCACAAGGGATATCTATTTCAAATCACAAACTATGAAGAATATTGTTAGTAATATAAGTTCTCATTTAATTATTGCATTTTTAAAAGAATTAAACTTGTTAACTGATTTGTAAATAGATGCATATTATTTACATTATTATTGCTAGTTTAGATTAGTAACTGAGATTGTTTGTGGCTGTACCCTCAAAGGGGGTTGAAGTTGCGTAAAATTATTGTCCTCCTGAGAGTGTACGTAAATCCCGAAACATTCAAAGGAAATCTAAATATTACCAGCTGTTTTAAATGTAGTATTCTTGTCATTTTAATTTTGGCTACTTTTGACTTCAATCGCCAGCGGCTGAAGGGTGATATAAATCCAACTAGGGTCGATGCAGGTAGCAGAAGTACTGTAAGTCCCCACGGTCCCTAGTTTGGTGATCTACCTTCAGTTGTTGGCGATCTATAGCCAGTTGTTATATTTTGTTGTCCAAATAGTGCTATTAGTTTTAATTTTCCACTCTTGTTTTAGTTGTAATTGTGATATTCTAGTTGTTTTACTGTCCTTCGTCGACAGGTTTTTATAATATACATCTATTCCATTTCAATGTCACATATGTTCTCGTCACGACATGGCTGAAATATTGCCGATGTGACGTTAAATAATAACTCACTCACTCACTCACTCTTTCGTTCTTCAGCAATCTGACCTTCAGTCATTGTATGATCAATTACCTAAACCATGTGTCATCATGGGTGATCTGAATGGCCACAACCCGCTCTGGGGTGGTACACACACAAACTTTAAGGGCAAGGTCATAGAGGAATTTATTATCAAAATAATGATTTATGCGTTTCTAATGATGATTCACATACTTATTTACACCCTACTACAGGCACATATTCCTCACTTGATTTGTCGCTCACAGATTCAAGACTGCTCAACGAATTCGAATGGTCAGTTCATCATGACTCTTGTGGAAGTGACAATTTTCCAACTTTACTTTCACTTGTTCATTCAGCTGATACTCCACCTTCATCAAGATATAATTATTTTACAAAGGCAAATTAATCTTTATTTGAGACTTTATGCCAGCGTACAATTACACCTGAATCAATTTTCAATACTTCTGACCCGATTCAGATCTTTTCAGAAGAATTATTGACAATTGCAAATTAAACTATTCCTAAATCCTCTACAAATCCACATATACGATAGCCATGGTATACTGACGACTGTAAACAAGCTAGAAAAGCTAGGAGGAAGGCAGAACAATATTTTCGCAATCACCCCTCCGTCCACAACTTAAACAAATTTAAGATATCAAATGCTAAGGTCCGACGCACCTTCAAGCAATCTAAACGCCAATCTTGGCACAAGTATGTATCTAAAATCAACTCCAGTACGCCAATGTCTAAAGTTTGGAAAATGATACACAAACTTAAAGGAAAAGGTTCCGGATCTCGTGTTCACCGTCTAAAGGAGGGTAACACATTACTAACAGATACGGCACCCGTGAAGGGCCACCTCCTCGTGGTGGGTGCTGGGTAACGCTAAGCGCCCTTCAACCCCCGTTGTGGACCCGGGGGTATATTTGGTCCACCAACCTGTTTGCCGTGGGTTGCGCCCCTGTGTCGGTGGAGCACGGTAGCCTGGTGGTTGAGGGCAGTAGGAGCCTGGAACCGTGTTCCTATTGCCCAACACACCACTTCGGCCCTTTCTTCACCTAGACGGGTTGTAGAATCGGCCCGGTTCTATCAATCGGCTGGTCATGCCATGCCCTGTGCATGGAAAATATTCATGTTGAATGCTGTGCATTGTTTTGCATTTATGAATATGAATGTTATTATTTGAAATGTACTTATATTTATTTGCCTAGAGTACCATGCCAGAAGGCGATGGCTCATGGGCCAATCTGGTGACGTTGACCTCCGAAATCTGTAGGTTTCTGGTTACTTGTTATGGGCCGAACCAGCCAGACATTTAATTTGGTAAACCCATTCAGCTTTTCGTGTCATACTTGCTGGAGGATAGCATCCCTGTATCCTCGGTGTTTGCATCCTGGATGTCCGGTGCAATGTAACACTGTCCTTGTTGACACTCGGTGGCGGGTGGGGAGCAGGGATGTTGAACTTATATCCTGCACCATGTCACAAAACTACCCTGGTTCCGCTCGATATGAAAAAAAGAGACGTTTGGAACGTGATGGTTCCAACGAAACTATTTTAAAAAATGTAGAATCCTGGTCTCGGTTCTTGGTGATTTAGACTTCTGATCATGAACCTATCAAATTAAATCCATTTGCTGTGTCCAAAGCTGTTTCTGGAATTTGCGGAGATGTGACAAATGTAACTCGTCTTCGAAATGGTTCACTTCTAGTGGAATGTGAGAGAAAGCAACAATCTCTCAATCTTGTTTCGGTCACTCAGTTTGCCAATATTGAGGTGGTAGTATCCCCTCATAGAACGCTTAACTCATGTCGGGGCATTATTCGAGACAGAGATCGATGCCTGTCCGACATGTCTGAACAAGAAATTCAATCTGAACTAGAAGATCAAGGGGTCACATCCATTAAACGTTTCACAAAAAACATTGATGGCACTGTTAAAAACACAAACACATATCTTGTGACTTTTGCCTGTGCATCAGTTCCACGATCCATTAAGGCTGGTTATTTGAATATCGGAGTGGAGGTGTATATCCCCACTCCACTCCGATGCTACACCTGTCAGAAATTTGGCCATGGCTCAAAATCTTGTCACAGTCATGTTGTATGTCATCGGTGTGGTGAACACCATGATGTTTCAGATTGTCTAAAAGACATGAAATGCGCAAACTGTGGAGGCAGTCATGTTGCCTCTTAAAAGTCATGTCCTGAGTGGCAAGAACAGTCTGAAATAGTCAAAATCAAATACAAAAATAACATTTCTTTTTTTGAAGCCAAGAAACTGTATGCAAGCCAGACACAGAATCCTACCACTTTGTCCTACTCTGCTGTAGTTACCCGGTCTGTACCAACCTCATCTATCATGTGTCAGACTGAGTTAACTTGGGTAATTTCAGATCAGCCTCTCAGTCTTAGTTCAAACACTCAACCAAAAAATGTATCTTCAGAAACACAAACTAATCAGATCGTGGTTCAAACCGAGCATAATGTTGACAAATCAGACATTCAAAAAACAAGGAAAGAAAAAAAAGGCAAAACAAACAGTCGAAAGTTGGAAATCTCCCTTTTACGGACATAACCATTGAAAACGCATTTGCTCCTTTGGATATGGAGGTGACTCCGTCTCAGGAGAGAGGAAGAAACGTTTCTTCCTCACGTTCACTGACTAGGTCCCCAGTTGAGCCTCCATGACTCAATCTTTAAATCTAATCCAGTGGAATTGCAGAGGACTTAGAAAGAATTTAAATGAAGTACAGTTGTTGATTCAAGATTATAAACCGTCAGCACTGTGTCTCCAAGAGACGTATCTTAAACCTACTGACACATTTGACTTAAGGCAATACAATTGTCATCATTTCTTTTCTCAACCAGGAGATAGGGCTTCTGGAGGGGCTTCTATTTTTATACGGCAGGGAGTCATTAACAGCCCCGTTCCTCTTAATACAAATCTTCAAGCTGTTGCCATCCGGCTAACTATGAACATTGTATTTACTCTGTGCTCATTGTATATCCCTCCCTCTACGTCACTACGACAATCTGATCTTCAACAACTTTACGATCAGCTCCCTAAACCATGCATTATCATTGGGGACCTGAAAGGCCACAATTCTATATGGGGAAGCGTAAATACAAATAGTAAAGGGAAGATACTTGAGGAATTCATTAACGACAATAATTTATGCATATATAACGATGAATCTAACACTTATTTACATCCTGCTACTGGAATGTATTCAGCACTTGACCTTTCTTTTACGGATGCCAACTTATTAAATGAATTTGAATGGTCGGTCCATGATGACCTCTGTGGCAGCGATCACTTTCCCACCATTCTGAAAACCAGCAACCCAATTGCTGATTCATCATCATCTAGGTGGAATTTTAAAAAAGCAAATTGGCAACTGTTTGAGATATTGTGTACTTCAAACCTAACAACCACTTCCTGGTACGCCCCAAATCCAATCAGAACCATCTTATGACCGTGACACTTCTCAGTCAACTCAAAGATCTCCATCAACGCCAATCGTTCAACCAATCGTTAAAAACAAAGGCAAACTGAAGCCAGATTCAAAGAAACAAAGTGGCAGAGCCCCCAAGGGGTCAGATGATAAAATCAAATTATTTAACAAATACGGATCACTTGAGGACATGGACGTGTCCGAAAACGTCCATTCTAGGGCACATAGCTTGTCGCCCTCGAAAACGGTGCGGGGTAGATCCCCAATTAATCCGCCTAAAAGATAGGTATATCTACCAATATCGTGCAGTGGAACTGTAGAGGACTCCGGACAAATTTTAATGAAATACAGCTATTAATCCAGGATTTAACACCATCAGCGTTCTGTCTGCAAGAGACGTATCTGAAACAGACAGATAATTTTAACTTACGTCAGTTTGAAGCCTATAATTATTTTTCCCCTCCAGGTGATAGAGCCACTGGAGGTTCTACTATCCTTATACGACAGAATGTTATTCACAGCCCTGTTACTCTTAACACTAATCTCCAAGCTGTTGCAGTGCGACTTACTCTGGGTGTAGCATTTACGTTATGCTCTCTGTATATTCCGCCTTTATCGACACTTCATCTGCCTGATCTTCAATCACTCTATGATCAACTCCCGAAGCCATGTGTTATCATGGGTGACCTAAACGGTCACAATCCACTCTGGGGCAGTAATAACATTAATACTAAAGGTAAAATAATTGAAGACTTCATTTCCAATAATGACCTGTGCATATTTAATGATGATTCAAGCACCTATCTGCATCCTGCAACTGGCACTTATTCTTCTTTGGATTTATCTCTTGCAGATTCTAACCTCCTGAATGAATTTGATTGGTCTGTTCATAATGACCTGTGTGGAAGTGACCACTTCCCAACTATCCTTTCAGAAATAACTCCATCTGATTCTCCATCGTACACAAGATGGAACTTTTTGAAGGCTAACTGGTCTTCATTTCAATATAATTGTAAATCGAAATTGCGACCTGATTTTTTCAGTGATATAACTGATCCCATTCAAACTTTTTCTGCCGTTTTAAATGAAATAGCTGATGAGTGTATACCAAAGTCCTCTACGACTCCACATGTACGACAACCATGGTTTAATACAGATTGTAGACAAGCCAGAAAAGCGAGGAAAAAGGCCGAGCGTTATTTCCGCCATCATCCAACTGTCCATAACTTAACTAAATTTAAAATACTCAATGCAAAGGCGCGTCGTACCTTTAAACAAAACAAACGACAATCTTGGAGAAATTATGTCTCCAAAATTAATTCACGCACGCCAAAGTCTAAGGTTTGGAACATGGTTCAGCGAATAAAAGGCAAAGGTTCAAAATCAGCTGTACACCATCTTAAAGATGGCGATAATTTAATAACTGACAAATCTAAAATTGCAGATAAAATTGGCGAAACCCTTGCCAAAAATTTATCATCGGCAAATTATGTCCCTGAGTTTCAGAGATATCAGAAGCAACAGGAAAAGACAAAACTTAATTTTGCATCTCATAACGGTGAAGATTATAATGAAGTGTTTTCATTACATGAGCTACATACTGCTCTTGAGCAAGCTCATGACACTGCAGCGGGTGATGACAATATACATTACCAGCTACTGAAACACTTACCTGAACCATGTCTGATGACACTTTTAGATATATTTGACCAAATATGGACGTCTGGAGAATTTCCTCCTTCATGGCGTAATGCCATTGTAGTCCCAATACCAAAACCTGGCAAGGACCATACAGATCCGTCTAATTACAGACCGATATCTCTAACTAGCTGTGTCTGTAAAACCATGGAACGTATGGTGAATACTAGATTAACTTGGTATTTTGAAACCAATAACCTTATTACAGATATTCAATGTGGTTTCAGGAAAAATCGAAGTACCATTGATCACTTGGTACGATTAGAATCCTTTGTTAAAAATGCAATAGTAAATAAACAACATACCGTATCGATATTCTTTGATCTCGAGAAAGCATACGATACCACCTGGAAGCATGGCATTTTAAAGGATTTACATGACTTTGGTTTAAGGGGCCGTTTGCCTCTTTTTATATCACGGTTTTTAAAAGACAGACAATTTCAAGTCCGAGTTGGTTCAACCCTGTCTGATCATTACAATCAGGATCAGGGTGTCCCTCAAGGCAGTATTTTGTCTGTCACTTTATTTAGTATCAAGATCAACAGTTTATCCAAGGTTTTAAACGATTCCATCGATGGATCACTTTTTGTGGATGATTTTAATATTTCTTGTCGCGGTAAAAATATGCATACTATTGAACGGCAATTGCAGTTGTGTTTAAATAAAATAAATAAATGGTGTCTTGAAAACGGCTTTAAATTTTCCAAGTCCAAAACTAATTGTCTACACTTTTGTAGAAAATATAAGCCGCATAAAGATCCAGAACTATCTTTAAATGGCACTCCCATCAAAGGTGTTAAGGTGGCCAAATTCTTAGGTCTAATTTTCGACTCCCATTTAACTTTTTTGCCGCATATTGAATCACTTAAAGCCAAATGCCTGAAGGCACTCGATTTGTTGAAAGGTGTTTCCAACTCAAAGTGGGGAGGGGATCAAGCTACCCTCCACCTATATCGATCATTGGTCCGCTCGAAACTTGATTATTAACTTTATCCATATACGATGGAGCCTGCAAAAGCAACCTAAAACTACTTGATTCTGTCCACCACCAAGGCCTAAGACTTTGTCTTGGGTCCTTTAGAACCTCTCCTATTGATAGTCTATATGTTGAAGCAGATGAGCCTTCTCTTTCACAACGTCGTATAAAATTATCTTTACAATACATTACTAAACTATATTCTAGCGAGTCTAACCCTGCATTTAACTGTGTTTTCAATCCCCTCTATGAGGATTTATACACCAAAAAACCTTCTCTTGTTCCGCCTCTAGGGCACAGAATTAAGCCCTGCATTTCTGCTGCCGGCATTGAGCTGCAACATATAGCTCCTTCCCGTCTTCTTTCTTCTCCTCCTTGGCAACTGGTGAGGCCTGAAGTTGACCTAACTCTGACAAAGTTTAAGAAATCTGTAACTAATGACTTACAATATAAACAATAATATAATCAATTAAAAAATAATTATAATACTCACAAATCCTTATTTACAGATGGGTCCAAGGATGGTGGCGCGGTGGCTTGTGCCACTGTCATTGGATCCAGAACAATCTCTTCTCGACTACCAGATAACAGCTCTATTTTCAAAGCAGAAGCTAATGCCATATCAACAGCTCTTAAATATATTAATAAACACCGTAAATATAAACAATATATAATATTTTCAGATTCTCTTTCGTGTCTTCAGGCTATTAAAAATATTTCTTGTAAACATCCACTTTTATTAGAAATTATTGAATTGTATAATGAGCTTGCTACTGGCCAATGCGACATCGTCTTTTGTTGGTTACCCAGCCACGTTGGCATTTCTGGGAACACAATGGCTGATATTGCTGCGAAGGCAGCACTCAACAAATCTGTGACACCACTTCTTATTCCTTACTCTGATTACAAAGCTTGCATTAGAACTTACATCCGTGATCTGATGCAGAAGAAGTGGGACACCCAAGTAGGTATTAATAAACTACATGCAATAAAACCTTATATTGGTTACACCTACTTGGGTTGTCAGTCCAGATTTGAAGAGGTCATCATACGACGATGTCGCATTGGCCATACAAGGTATACTCACAACTACTTGTTGAAAGGTGAAGATCCTCCGTTTTGTATCCCTTGTGATGAAAGAGTCACAGTCAAGCATCTCCTGCTTGACTGTGTCGAATTCTCCATCATAAGGGATAAATATTTCAATGTTAAAACTGTTAAGGATTTTTTTAACACTGTTCATGTTCATTTAATTCTTGGTTTTTTAAAAGAAATTGATTTGACTACTGATTTTTTATTAATATGCTCTGTAAGTAGATGTATTTTAATGATTGGTAGTTTAGATTGTTAACTTAGATTGTTAGTGGCTGTGCCCTCAAAGGGGGTTAAAGTACCGTAAAATTATTGTCCTCCTGAGAGGGTACGTAAGTCCCAAAGCATTCAATGTAAATTTAAATCTACTGTTATTTTTAATCGTAGAATATATGTTCTTTTAATTTGTGAGGGATGGTGTAAATCCAGCTAGGGTCCATGCAGGAAGCAAAAGTACTGTAAGTCCCCATGGTCCCTAGTATGGTGATTTACCTTCAGTTGTTGGCAATCTATAGCCCGGTTTTATATTGTATTGTCAACTATAGTTAAACTGTTTTAGATTTAATTACTAGTTTTAAATTATTCTCTGTGATACTCTAGTTATTTACAGTCCTTCGATGACTGATTATTTAGCAACTTTAATTTATTGTTTATGTAAAACATTTCTCGTCCTTTTATGGCTGAAATACTGCCGAGGTGACGTTAAATTCTAACTCACTCACTCACTCTAATTGTGATAATCTAGTGCTTTTACTGTCCTTCGTTGACAGGGTTTTATATATTATATGTATGTATTATAAATTTAGAACTAGTTTTAGTCACGATATGGCTGAAATATTGCCGATGTGACTTTAAATCTTAACTCACTCACTATATTTGAAAAGGTCCCCATGGTTCCTAGTATGGTGATCTACCTTCAGTTGTTGGCGATCTATAGTCCGTTTTTATATTGTATTGTCATTTAAAAGTAACGTATTTTAGTTTAATTACTAGTTTTACATACATATCTGTGATATTCTAGTTGTTTTACTGTCTTTCGTCGGCAGGTTTTTTATAATATACATATATTTCATTTCAATATCGAATGTTCTCGTCACGATATGGCTGAAATATTGCCGATGTGACGTTAAATATTAACTCACTCACTCACTCAAACCTAACACCTGAACGTTTTCAAAATACCGATGATCAAATTAAGCTATTTACAGATCAGCTCACTGCCATAGCTGATCAAACAATACCTAAGTCCTCTGCAAATCCTCACATTCGCAAACCATGGTTCAATAATGATTGTAAACAGGCCAGTAAGAGTAGAGAGAAAGCCGAAAAGTTTTTTCGCAAACATCCTCCGGTCCATAATTTAGACAAAGTAAAAATTTTAAATGCTAAGGCTCGACGCGCTTTTAAACAGAATAACCGTCAGTCTTGGAGAAAGTACGTTTCCAAGATAAATTCACGCACACCTATTTCAAAGGTGTGGAACATGATCCAAAGAATTAAGGGCAAAGGTTCCAAATCTACTGTTCACCATCTGAAGGATGGTGACAGTTTATTAACTGATAAGTCTCACATTGCCAATAAGCTTGGTGAAACTCTTGCCAAACATTCTTCATCGACAAATTATGTCCCAGAATTTCAACATTATCAGAAACAACAGGAGAAGAAGAGAATAAATTTTAACTCAGACAATGGCGAAGACTATAATGAATTATTTTCATTACATGAGCTCCACACTGCCCTTTAGCAAGCTCATGATACAGCAACAGGAGCTGATAACATACACTATCAGCTCTTGAAACATTTACCGGAATCATGTTTGGAAACACTTCTAAATATTTTTGATTCAATATGGACTTCGGGGAATTTCCCAATTTTCTGGCGTAATGCCATTGAAGTCCCTATTCCAAAACCTGGCCGGGATCATACTGATCCGTCTAATTATTGACCAATCTCTTTAACGAGTTGTGTCTGTAAAACCATGGAAAGAATGGTGAATAATAGATTAACTTGGTATCTTGAAACCAATAACCTGATATCAAATATCCAATGTGGTTTCAGGAAAACTCGAAGTACCATTGATCATTTGGTACGTTTAGAATTCTTTGTCAAAAATGCAATAGTAAATAAACAACATGCAGTATCGATATTCTTTGATCTCGAGAAAGCATACGATACCACCTGGAAGCATGGCATTTTAAAGGATTTACATGATTTTGGTTTAAGGGGTCGTTTACCTCTTTTTATATCACAGTTTTTATCAGACAGGCAATTTCAAGTCCGAGTTGGTTCAAACCTGTCTGACCATTATAATCAGGATCAGGGTGTGCCACAAGGCAGTATTTTGTATGTCACATTGTTTAGTATCAAGATCAAGTGTTTATCCAAGGTTTTAAACGATTCAATTGATGGATCACTTTTTGTGGATGATTTTAATATTTCTTGTCGCGGTAAAAATATGCATTCTATTGAACGGCAATTGCAGTTGTGTTTAAATAAAATAAATAAATGGTGTCTTGAAAACGGCTTTAAATTTTCTAAATCCAAAACTAATTGTATACATTTCTGCCGTAAATATAAGCCTCATAAGGACCCAGAACTATCTTTAAATGGCACTCCCATCAAGGTTGTAAAGGAGGCCATATTCTTGGGCCTAATTTTCGATTCCCATTTAACATTCCTGCCACATATTATATCCCTTAAGGCTAAATGCCTGAACGCACTCGATTTGTTAAAGGTTGTCTCCAATTCAAAGTGGGGAAGGGATCAAACTACCCTCCTTCACTTATACCGATCATTGGTACGATCTAAACTTGATTATGGCTCGATCGTATATGGCGGAGCCTGCAAAAGCAACCTTAAACTACTTGATTCTGTTCACCACCAAGGTCTAAGACTTTGTCTTGGATCATTTAGAACTTCTCCAGTTGATAGTCTCTATGTTGAGGCAGATGAGCCTTCTCTCTCCCAACGCCGTATTAAATTATCTTTACAATATATTACCAAACTATATTCTAACGAGTCTAACCCTGCATTTAACTGTGTCTTCAATCCTCTTTATGAGGATTTGTATAACAAAAAGCATTCTCTTGTTCCGCCTCTTGGGCATAGAATTAAACCATACCTTTCTGCTGCCGGAATTGAGCTGGAGAATATATCTCCTTCTCGTCTTCTTTCTTCTCCTCCTTGGCAATTGGTGAGTCCAGACGTTGACTTAACATTAACCACGTTTAAAAAATCCGAAACTAATGATTTACAGTATAAACAAGAATTTAGTCAATTAAGAAATAAATATAATGCATATAAATCCTTATTTACAGATGGATCCAAGGATGGTGGCGCGGTGGCTTGTGCCACTGTCATTGGGTCCAAAACAATATCTACTCGACTACCAAATAACAGCTCTATTTTCGCAGCAGAAGCTAACGCCATATTAACAGCTCTTAAATATATTAATAAACACCGTAAATATAAAAAATATATCATCTTTTCAGATTCTTTTTCGTGTCTTCAGGCTATTAAAAATCTTTCTTGTAAACATCCACTTTTATTAGAAATTATTGAATTGTATAATGAGCTTGCTACTGGCCAATGCGACGTCGTCTTTTGTTGGTTCCCCAGCCACGTTGGCATTTCTGGGAATACAATGGCCGATCTTGCTGCTAAGGCAGCACTCAACAAATATGTGACACCACTTCTTATTCCATACTCTGAGCATTAAGCTAGCATTAGAACTTACATCCGTGATCTGATGCAGAAAAAGTGGGACACCCAAGTAGGTATTAATAAATTACATGCAATAAAACCCTATATTGGTTACACCTACTTGGGTTGTCAGTCCAGATTTGAAGAGGTCATCATACGACGATGTCGTATTGGCCACACAAGATATACTCATGAATACCTTTTGAAAGGTGAGGATCCTCCATTTTGTATCCCTTGTGATGAAAGAATCACGGTCAAACATGTCTTGCTTGACTGTGTTGAGTATTCCATCACAAGGGATAAATATTTTAAATCACGAACTATGAAGGATCTTTTTAATAGTATCAGTTCTCATTTAATTATTGCATTTTTAAAAGAATTAGATTTGTTAACTGATTTGTAAATACATAAATATTTTAAGATTGGAAGTTTGAATTAGTAACTAAGATTGTTAGTGGCTGTATCCTCGAGGGGGGTTAAAGTACTGTAAAATTATTGTCCTCCTGAGAGGGTATGTAAGTCCCAAAGCATTCAAAGTAAATTAAAACGTTCCACTTTTTTAATCGTAGAATACCTGTTCTTTTAATGTATGGCTAGATTTGCTAAATTGCTAACGGCTGCAGGGATGGTGTAAATCCAGCTAGGGTCCATGCAGGTAGCAAATGTACTGTAAGTCCCCATGGTCCCTAGTATGGTGATCTACCTTCAGTTGTTGGCAATCTATAGCCGGTTTTTATATTGTATTGTCATTTAAAAGTAACATATTTTAGATTTAATTACTAGTTTTACATACATATCTGTGATATTTTAGTTGTTTAACTGTCCTTCGTCGGCAGGTTTTTTATAATATACATATATTTCATTTCAATATCGAATGTTCTCGTCACGATATGGCTGACATATTGCCGATGTGACGTTAAATATTAACTCACTCACTCATTACTAACAGATACAGCGGATATCGCAAACATACTTGGGGAATCGTTAGCCACACATTCCTCCTCATCAAATTACACACCAAAATTTCAGAAATTTAAAGACCAGGAAGAAAGAAAGAAACTTAATTTTAATAACGGTGAGGACTATAATGAGCTTTTCTCCTTACATGAATTGCACACTGCTTTAGGGCAAGCCGATTCAGCAACAGGGGGTGATAATATTCATTATCAACTGTTAAAACATTTACCTGATACTTGTCTTGAAGTACCATTATGTATCTTAGACAATATATGGACTACTGGGAATTTCCCTTCTTCATGGCGGAATGCTGGCCGGGATCATACAGATCCTTCTAATTATAGGCCAATAGCTCTTACTAGCTGTTTATGTAAGACCATGGAGAGAATGATCAATAACCGACTGATATGGTACCTGGAAACTAATAATCTTCTAACAAATATTCAGAGTGGATTTAGAAAAAATAGAGGTACCATAGATCATTTAGTAAATCCTCTACAAATCCACATATACGAAAGCCATGGTATACTGACGACTGTAAACAAGCTAGAAAAGCTAGGAGGAAGGCAGAACAATATTTTCGCAATCACCTCATGGTCCATAACTTAAACAAATTTAAGATATCAAATGCTAAGGCCCGACGCACCTTCAGCCAATCTAAACGCTAATCTTGGCACAAGTATGTATCTAAAATCAATTCCAGTACGCCAATGTCTTAAGTTTGGAAAATGATACACAAACTTAAAGGAAAAGGTTCCGGATCTCGTGTTCACCATCTAAAGGAGGGTAACACATTACTAACAGATACAGCGGATATCGCAAACAAACTTGGGGAATCTTTAGCCAAACATTCCTCCTCATCAAATTACACACCAAAATTTCAGAAATTTAAAGACCAGGAAGAAAGAAAGAAACTTAATTTTAATTCTGATAACGGTTAGGACTATAATGAGCTTTTCTCCTTACATGAATTGCACACTGCTATAGGGCAAGCCGATTCAGCAACAGGGGGTGATAATATTCATTATCAACTGTTAAAACATTTACCAAATATTTGTCTTGAAGTACTATTATGTATCTTTGACAATATATGGACTGCTGGGAATTTCCCTTGTTCATGGCGGAATGCTGTCGTCATTCCTATACCTAAACCTGGCCGGGATCATACAGATCTTTCTAATTAAAGGCCAATATCTCTTACCAGCTGTTTATGTAAGACCATGGAGAGAATGGTCAATAACCGACCGATATGGTACCTGGAAACAAATAATCTTCTAACAAATATTCAGTGTGGTTTCAGAAAGAATAGAAGTACCATAGATCAATTAGTTAGATTGGAAACGTTCGTAAAGGATGCTATCGTCAGTAAACAACATACTGTATCAATACTTTTCGACTTAGAAAAGGCTTATGATACGACCTGGAAGCATGGCATTTTGAAGGATTCACATGATTTTGTTTTGAGAGGCCGTTTGCCTCTTTTTTGCCACAGTTTTTGAAAGACAGGCAATTTCAAGTCCGAGTGGGTTCAACCCTGTCTGATCATTATTGTCAGGATCAGGGTGTCCCGCAAGGCAGTATTTTGTCTGTCACATTGTTTAGTATTCATTTTCTTCTCCTAATGCTCCCAGATCAATAAAGGCAGGATACTGTAACATTACTGTTGACACCTACATACAAAATCCTCTGAGGTGTTTTAAATGCCAGAAGTTTGGTCATGGTGTTCGTTCTTGCACATTGTCTCTTGTGTGTGCTCACTGTGGTGAGAAGACACATACAACAGAAGATTGTGAGAGTACCTTTAAGAAATATACCAACTGCGCAGGCACTCACTCATCATTTTCCAAAGATTGTCCAATGGAGATCAATAAGATCAAATTTACTCAAAACATTAGTTTCTCGCTTGTCTTAAGATCTGAGATCAAAGAAACTTATGCGTCCATAGCAAAAAGGCACCCGTGAAGAGCCACCTCCTCGTGGTGGGTGCTGGGTAACGCTAAGAGCTCTTCGACCCCCGTTGTGGACCGGGGGTATATTTGGTCCACCAACCCGTTTGCCGTGGGTTGCGCCCCTGTGTCGATGGAGGAAGGGATTCTGGTGGTTGAGGGCACTGGTTCCAGGAACAGTGTTCCTTTGCCCAACACACCACTTCGGCCCTGACTTCACTTAGACGGGTGGTAGAACTGGCCCGGTTCTACCAATCGGCTGGTCACGCCATGCCCTGTGCATGGACAACATTCAAATTTATGTTAATGTACATTTACATAATGTTGATATCGAATGTTGCATTTCAAAATTATATTATTATATACATCTGCCTAGAGTCGGTGGCTCATGGGCCAATCTGGTGATAATGACCTCCAAACGATGCATGTCTCTAATTTCTTGTCTTGGGCCGAACCAGTCGGGCATGTAATTGGTAGACAAATGCAGCTATTTGTGTTGTTTTCTCTGGAGTATAACACCCCTGTATCCCTGGTGTCGGCATCTTGGATATCCGGTGCTATTTGACACTGTCCTTGTTGACACTCCATGGTGGGTGGGGAGCAGGGGTGCTAAATATTTTTCCTTTCATCATGGCACTTCCATTATCTGGTTCAACTAGAAATGAAAAAAAGAGACGCTTAGAGGATTTAGATCTCTCTACTGGACATGTGTCTTCTAACAGTGACTCATGGGCTAGATTTGTTGTTATTGAGGCTTCGGACTTTCTTCCACTTAAACTTAATCCCTTTGCAATTTCAAAGGCCATCTCCGGAATTGTGGAGAAGTTACAAATGTTACCCGTCTCCGTAATGGCTCGCTTCTTGTCGAGTGTGCACGGAAGCAGCAATCTTTCAATCTGTTGTCGATCAAGACATTTGCAAACATAGAGGTTGCTGTGTCTGTGCACAGGACGCTAAACTCTTGTCGTGGCATTATCCGAGACAGAGCACGTTGTCTCGCTGATATGTCAGAGGAGGACATTGCTTCAGAGTTGGCAGATCAAGGTGTATCTGAAGTGAAACGTTTCACGATTAAGAAAGAAGGCATTATTGTGAAAACCAACACATATCTACTGACTTTTGACCGTTCATCTCTTCCAAAATATATCAAAGCTGGTTATTTCAACATCGGAGTGGATGTGTATGTCCCCAGTCCACTCCGTTGTTTTATATGTCAACATTTCGGGCATGGCTCGCAATCCTGTCGAAACTCCTCAGTCTGCCATCGTTGTGGTAATCGACATGATGATTCTGACTGTGAGCAAGAATATAAGTGTGCCAACTGTAACGGTCCCCATTCTGCCTCATCAAGGTCCTGTCCCGTGTATCAACGGGAATCACAGATATTGAAAATCAAATGCCAAAACAGTATTTCATACCTTGAGGCAAAGAAACTGTTGACTCCATCAACTCAGACTCCATCAAATCTGACCTACTCTGCTGCAGTCACCCGCTCTGTAGCAACGTCCTCCGTTTCCTGTCAGACCGACTTGACATGGGTTACATCACGTAAACCTATTCTTTCTGCTTCAGCCCTCCAGAGTATTCCGAAAGTCACACACTCCACGTCTGCTTCTCAAACAGAAAATCACAATGAGCATCAATCTGAAACGTCTGTTTCTAAACCAGTTAGTGAAAATTCAAAACAGAAGAAAGGAAATAGATTAAATAGAGACAAACAACCTATTGTCCCTTCATCTCCTGAGGTTTTAACACAGAATACATTTGCACCTCTAGATATGGAGGTTACTCTGTCCTCACAGGACAGGCGGGGGAATAGTTCCTCTTCACATTCACGTGGACTCACTCCAATTAAGCCACCATGAATCACTTGACCAATCTAATTCAAAGGAATTGCAGAGGACTGAAGAATAACTTCAATGAAATACAATTACTTATACAAGCATTGTGTCTCCAGGAGACCTATCTTTAAAATACTGATAACTTTAACTTAAGACGGTATAATGATTATCATTCTTTTTCCCCTCCAGGTGATAAAGCTACTGGAGGCGCTTCTATTTTGGTACATCAGAGCGTCATTCATAGCCCTGTCACTCTAAATACGGATCTTCAAGTTGTTGCTGTTCGTCTGACCCTGCACATTGCGCTGACATTGTGCAGCTTTTATATACCTCCTTCTTCTAATATTCAAAAGTCCGATCTTCAAAAGCTATTTGATCAACTTCCGAAGCCATGTCTCATCATGGGCGATCTTAACGGACACAACCCGCCTTGGGGAAATGCTCATATTAATACCAAAGGTAAAATCCTTGAAGAATTCATTTCCAATAACAATTTTATGTATTTTCAATGACGACTCAGCCACTTATCTACATCCAGCTACGGGAACATATTCTTCCCTGGATCTGTCACTCACCGATTCAACCTTGTATAATGAATTCGAATGGATGGTCCATGATGATCTGTGTGGGAGTGATCACTTCCCCACCATTCTCAAATCAATCAGCCCTGATGATGATCCACCTTTATCAAGAAGGAACTTCGGCAGAGCTGATTGGTCATTATATGAGACTCTGTGTGCTGAACACTTAACTCATGGTCGCTTTAGGAACAGTGAAGATCCTATTCAGTCGTTTTCTGATATCCTTAATGGCATTGCTGACAGAACAATTCCTCAGTCCTCTGCAGTTCCACATATTCGTAAACCATGGTTCAATAACGAATGTAAACAGGCCAGAAAGTGTAGGAAGAAAGCAGAAAAATATTTTCGCAGACATCCTACTGTCCATAGTTTAGATAAATTTAAAATGTTAAATGCCAAGGCGCGACGCGCTTTTAAACAGAATATGTGTCAGTCTTGGAAACTATATTTCCAAAATAAATTCGCGCACACCGATGTCAAAGGTGTGGAACATGATACAAAGAATAAAGGGCAAAGGTTCCAAATCTACCGTCCATCATTTAAAGGACGGTGATAATTTGTTAACTGATAAGGCTGACATTGCCAATAAGCTTGGTGAAACTCTCGCCAAACATTCGTCTTCATCCAATTATGTCCCTGAGTTTCAGAAACATTAGAAACAACAGGAGAAGAAAAGAATAAAGTTTGCATCAGACAATGGAGAAGACTATAATGAATTATTTCCAATGCATGAGTTACATACTGCCCTTGAGAAAGCTCACGATACGGCAACAGGGGCTGATAATATACACTATCAGCTCTTGAAACATTTACCTGAATCATGTTTGGAAACACTTCTAAATATTTTTGATACAATATGGACTTCAGGGAATTTCCACGACTTCGTGGCGTAAAGCCATGGTAGTCCCTATACAAAAGCCTGGCCGGGATCATACTGATCCGTCTAATTACAGACCAATCTCTTTAACGAGTTGCGTCTGTAAAACCATGGAACGAATAGTAAATAATAGATTAACATGGTATCTTGAAACCAATAATCTCATAACAAATATTCAATGTGGTTTCAGGAAAACTCGAAGTACCATTGATAATTTGGTACGTTTAGAATTCTTTGTAAAAAAATGCAATAGTTAATAAACAACATGCTGTATCGATATTCTTTGATCTTGAGAAAGCATACGATACCACCTGGAAGCATGGCATTTTAAATGATTTACATGATTTTGGTTTTAGGGGTCGTTTGCTTCTTTTTATATCACAGTTTTTAAAAGACAGGCAATTTCAAGTCCGAGTGGGTTCAACCCTGTCTGACCATTATAATCAGGATCAGGGTGTCCCACAAGGCAGTATTTTGTCTGGAACATTGTTTAGTATTAAGATCAACAGTTTATCCAAGGTTTTAAATGATTCAATTGATGGATCACTTTTTGTTGATGATTTTAACATCTCTTGTCGCGGTAAGAATATGCATACTATTGAACGGCAACTTCAGTTGTGTTTAAACAAAATAAATTAATGGTGTCTTGAAAACGGCTTTAAATTTTCTAAATCAAAAACTAATTGCATACATTTCTGCCGTAAATATAAACCACATAAAGACCCAGAACTGTTAACCATTTAACCTTTCTTCTGCATATCAAATCCCTAAGAACTAAATGCCTGAAGGCACTGGATTTATTGAAAGTCGTTTCTAATTCAAAGTGGGGAGGGGACCAAACTACCCTCCTACACCTATATCGATCACTAGTCCGCTCGAAGCTTGATTATGGCTCCGTCGTATATGGTGGAGCCTGTAAAAGCAACCTAAAACTATTAGATTCTGTCCACCACCAAGTTCTGAGACTTTGTCTTGGGTCATTCAGAACACCTCCTGTTGACAGTCTCTACGTCGAGGCAGATGAACCATCTCTTACCCAACGCCGTATAAAATTATCATTACAGTATATTACCAAACTATATTCTAACGTGTCTAATTCTGCGTTTCACTGCATCTTTAATCCTCTTTATGAGGATTTGTACAACAAGAAATCTTCTCTTGTTCCGCCTCTTGGGCTCAGGATTAAGCCATTCATTACTGCTGCCGGCATTGAGCTGGAAAATATATCTACTTCCCGTCTTCTTTCTTCTCCTCCTTGGCAATTGGTTAGGCCACAGGTTGACCTCACACTGACTAAGTTTAAGAAAGCAGAAACTTATGAATTACAATATAAACAAGAATATAATCAATTAAAAAGTAAATATAATACATATATATCCTTATTTACAGATGGTTCCAAGGATGGTGGCGCGGTTTCTTGTGCCACTGTCATTGGGTCCAAAACAATATCTTCCAGATTACCCAAAGGCAGTTCAATTTTCACAGCAGAAGCAAACGCAATACTAACAGCTCTTAAATATATTAATAAACACCGTAAATATAAACAATATATCATCTTTTCAGATTCTCTTTCGTGTCTTCAGGCTATTAAAAATCTTTCTTGCAAACATCCACTTTTATTAGAAATTATTGAATTGTACAATGAACTTGCTACTGGCCAATGCGACATCGTCTTTTGTTGGTTCCCCAGCCACGTTGGCATTTCTGGGAACACCATGGCTGATCTTGCTGCTAAGGCAGCACTCAACAAGTCTGTGACACCACTTCTTATCCCATATTCTGATTACAAAGCTAGCATTAGAACCTACATCCGTGATCTGATGCAGAAGAAGTGGGACACCCAAGTAGGTATTAATAAATTACATGCACTAAAAAACCCTACACTGGTTACACCTACTTGGGTTGTCAGTCCAGATTTGAAGAGGTCATCATACGACGATGTCGTATTGGCTACACAAGATATACTCACGAATACCTATTAAAATGTGAGGATCCTCCATTTTGTATCCCTTGTGATGAAAGAATCACGGTCAAGCATGTCCTGCTTGACTGTGTTGAATATTCCATCACAAGGGATATCTATTTCAAAGTCAAAACTATGAATGATCTTTTTAGTAATATAAGTTCTCATTTAATTATTGCATTTTAAAAAAAATTAGACTTGTTAACTGATTTGTAAATAGATACATATTTTATTATTGGTAGTTTAGATTAGTAACTGAGATTGTTAGTGGCTGTACCCTCAAAGGGTGTTGAAGTAGTGTAAAATTATACTCCTCCTGAGAGGGTACGTAAGTCCCAAAATGTTCAAAGTCAAACTGGCCAGGATTTTTAAACGTAGTATTCTTGTCATTTTAATTTTGGCTAACATTTCTTACAATCGCCAGCAGCTGAAGGGATGGTGTAAATCCAGCTAGGGTCCATGCAGGTAGCCAAGGTACTGTAAGTCCCCATGGTCCCTGGTATGGTGATCTACCTTCTGGTGTTGGCGATCTATAGCTTGTTTTTATATTGTATTGTCCAAAAGTGCTATCAATTTTAACTCTCCATACTAGTTTTAGTTGTAATTGTGATATTCTAGTTGTTTCACTGTCCTTCGTCGACAGGTTTTTACAGTTTACCATTACTTACTATGCATAAAATTAATTGTTCTCGTCACGATATGGCTGAAATATTGCCGATGTGAAGTTAAATTTTAACTCACTCACTTACTCTGGTGTCCCTCACCGTGATATTGCTGGAATGTAGTTAAAATGGGAGTAAAACTAAACTCACTCACATACTGCAAGAGTGGGCACTCATGGTGAGCACTTGGTAACGCTAATAGCTCTTCCGCCGTGTGGACCTGGGGTAGAATAGGCCCACAACACCCCACTGCTGGTCGTAACAGGCGACTAAAATGGGCGACCTGTTTGCCATTGGTGATTCCACCTAAAAGGATAGTAATCTTGAGGTCATTATCATCACAATTCTCGATGTATATAGCTTTCAATGGTCATATTGTCAAACAAACGTTCGGTAGGTACATTACCCTTAGAAAATAAACTGCAGCAGTATATGAGTTGGTGTTTCACCATATCATCACACTCGGTGTCACAGAGTAGACACATCCCACCTACAACAGGTAATACACCATCTTGACTGTACACAGGTCTGGTTGAACTTGGGTACAGTTCTCACTTTTTCCACAGTCAATGTGGGGCTAGAGCACAGCGAATGTTGGCAAAACGGCTCATTTCTGGTGTCTGAGTGAGCGTCATTTGCCAGTTATAATATTCTACGTCGGCTACTTTTCTATTTATAGTTGCACTCGATTCCAGTTTGCACGGGAAAAATACCAGTCTTCATGAATTCACTCATATGCAAAGAGAGATCGTACTTTTGAACAATTTTCAGAAGATCATGGGTTAACCACACATCACACGTGTTATCAGTAATAAACTGTCCTATTCTATACAGGAGTACTCTTTTGTGGGTGCTTCCAGTACCTGCGCGGCATAGCCTGCCGAGCAGCATGAGTTTGAGTCTGTCGATGGTTCCATGCATTGACCAGAGACCCAAGCTTTGAACAGTTGCTGAAGTTTTGAGCAATACGACCAAATAACCGTTGAACTCGCTCCATGATGTTATATTCTGTTTCCGTGAAGTTTGTCCATAATTCACAGGTCAAGTATGTTCTCGTCACGATATGGCTGAAATATTGCCGATGTGACGTTAAATATTAACTCACTCACCAAAACTTTACAGGCATAGAATGCACAAGGAAGTATAACTCTACGCCAAATGTTTACACATCCTATAGGACTTATAAAACCAGCCTTAAGGGAATATAGCAGTTTTCTGGCTTTTTGCACAGGAACGCTCTGTTCGTTCGGCATGTTGTTTATTACTTACAAGGGATCCAGCATTTATGGTATTACTCACTGTCGGAAGAACACTTTCACCAAGTCTAAAACACACATTTCTGTCAACCGAATGACCGCCTTTGAATATCATCACACAGCCTTTATCTGCATTGTACGTAAGGCGCCATTAAATAGCGTGCGATTGGAGAGTGGTCAGAATGAACAGTAGTCCTTTTAGCTGAGGACTGAGCAGTATTGTGTCATCTGCTAGTAGAATGCTTAGGATATGTTCATCTCCAATGACGAGGCCTTTTGAAAGCATATCCAGATGTGTGATGAGGTCATTAATGTAGACAAGGAACATGAAGGCAGAGAGTACTCTCCCTTGTCCTACACCTTGCTTTATGTTGAGCGTCCGGCTTGTACATCCGTTATGGAGTACATATGCACATGGGTGTTCATAGCTGTGGTTCACAAGGTGCCAGGCACGACCTTGTATTCCATGGTCAAACAGTTTCACTTGTGGACCATTATGCCAAATGCGGTCCAATGCTTTCTCGTTGTCGAGAAATGCAGTATATACATTTGATCATCACTGTGTATACTAGGGGATTATTACATCTTGTATAATGAATTTGAATGGATGGTTCATCATGACTTATGTGGGATTGATCACTTCCCCGCCATTCTCAAAACAATCAACCCTCGTGATGATCCACCTTTATCAAGAAGGAACTGGTCATTATATGGAAACTCTGTGTGCTGAACACCTCAAACATGACTTTTTTAGGAACAGTGAAGATCCTATTCAGTCGTTTTCCGAAATACTTTATGACATTGCTGACAGAACAATTCCACAGTCCTCTACAGTTCCACATATTCGTAGACCATGCTTTAGTAATGAATGTAAACAGGCCAGAAGGTGTAGGAAGAAGCCAAAAAGTAATTTCACAGACATCCTACAGTACATAAGTTAAATAAAGTTCAAATTTTAAATGTCAAGGTTCGACTCAGCATTACCCAGAGAGTCAGAAGGGCTGTAGTCCCGGTGGAGAACCCGAGCACTCTCCCGATCTGCGCCAAGATATCAGGAGGTACCAAACCAAGGGCACCGAGAACAATGTGGAGTCTGACGACGGTGTACTTGTGATGCAAGCGAGACATTTCAAAGCATAGGTCCGCATATTAAGCATGCTTTTTCTGAATCTTGCCAATCACATTGCTGTTAAGGGACAGAAAATTCAATGATGTAAATAAATTCATTGGCTTTATCAAACAGGACAAGATCATGTTTGTTGGCTGGGAATCTTCCGAGGCTATATATGGGCCTGTTCCACAGAAGTTTAAAGCTATCATTTTCCATGAGGACCTGGACATGTTCAGGGTCGTACCATGGATGGACCTCGGAGTCAAAGCCACAGGCATGGCAAAGACGGTAGTAGAAACAACGAGCCATGCCATACTGTTTGTGCCAAGGAAGGGCATCCACTGACAAGGTGCTGGGCAGTTTCTGTAAATTCATTGCACAATCGACATTTCTTGCAAATATTTTCTTTTACAATCATTTTTAGGCGATTGCGAGTGGGAAGTGATAGGTCCTCAGCAGCAAACAGAAATTATTATTATTAAAACATACCAAATTATCTTTGCAGTATGTCATAAATAATAAAAATATCATCACTTGTTACACCTCTTTTGATAAGAATCCAACCATTATGTTTTCTACTACTACTGTGATATTGCTGACAAACTAAACAAAAACATTAAAAAATGAATGGTGACACAACCCTCTGCCAAACGGGGATCTAACAGGCTTGCTAACTTGTTAAAATAGTTGTCTTGTAACACCTTTGACAGAGACATGACTTGCAGTCAGATGGTGGCCGCATGAATACGTGCAAACACCGAGTTGCGGGTACGTGCAGTACACTTGAACCAAATACTGTGACTACGTGTCCCAGTCCACCCAGCTGTGAATGGGTACCTCGTTAGGATGAGAAGGCCACAATAACTCGGTGCGCCTAGTGGCTGCAAGAGTTGTATGCTACCCAGGGAGATGAGATTGATAACATGATGTGCCGTTGAGACTGACATCCAATGATCGAGGGAAAAAATACCAGCACCTTGAGCAAGCACTAGTTGCCTGGATATGTGCGATATATAAATATCATATAATCTACTGCTACTAATCCATTTATATAGCGCCTAGTATCCATCTGACTCACTGGACGCTGTTATCAGAATCTGATTATTATTAATAACCCAAGCTGCGTGTTAGGCGCTAGAAGGTTATAGTCACATAACTTCATCCAACCGGGTACCCATTTTCTGCTGGGTGAACAGAGGTAATTTTGAACAAACTCACTTGCCTAAGGTGAGACCACATGTATCACATGAGCTTCGTTGAGGGGCAGGACTGAAGTCCTATAAACTCTCAGGAGTCAAGCTGCCACACACCCATCCGAGAACTCTCCGAGCTCGAAACTTCAACTGATTCGTGACCTGAGCTCTATGCACAAGACCACACACCGCCACTACTGCTGGCATTGTCCTGGTCAATATATCTCCTTCCCATCGTCTTTGTTACCCGTTTTGTTAATTACTAAGGTTCAAGTCGACCTTACATTGACCACATTTAAAAACGCAGAAATCAATTAATTACAATATAAACAAAAAATTCAACAATTAAAAAGTAAATATAATTCATGCAAGTCCTTATTTACAGATGGATCCAATTATGGTGGCTCAGTTGTTTGTGCCACTCTCACTGGAACCAGAACAATATCTTCTAGATTACCCAATGACAGTTCAATTTTCACAGCAGAAGCAAACGCAAAAATACGAACAGCTCTTAAATACATCAATAGACACCCTAAATATAAACAATACATAATCTTTCCGACTCTCTTTCGTGCTTTCAGGCTATTGAAAACTTGTAAACATCCACTTTTAACTGAAATTATTGATTTATACAATGATCTTGCTACTGGCCAATATGACATCGTCCTCTGTTGGTTACTCAGCCATGTTGGCATTTCTGGTAACACAATGGCCGATTTTGCTGCTGAGGTAGCACTCATCACATCTGTGACACCACTTTTGTCCCCATACTCTGATTACAAAGCTGTCATTAGATTTTATATCCGTGATCTACTGCAAAAGAAGTGGGGCACCGAAGTAGGTATCAATAAATTGCATCACATAAAGTCAACTATCGGTTACACCTACTTGTGTTGTTTGTCCAGATTTGAAGAGGTCATTATGCGACGATGTTACATTGGCCACACAAGATATACGAACGAAGAAGAAGTTTATTCAGTATTTGAGGCCACATGGCCAAGAGTACAAACATATAAGAACAATATTGTGCGGATGGACAGACAAAAACAATGTAATTAGTTCATTTTCATACAGGCAAGTTACGCTTTAGAAATAATGCTATTGACTTCAATAGATGTGCATTTGTTGTTGTTAAAAGTTGTTTAAATTTTAATCTTGATGGAAACGTATGGTAATAACTAGGTAAGTACAGTTTTCTTCGTACAGAATAGAATGGACACACAAGTAGAAATTGAAATTCATCCTGTGTAACATTAAAATCACATTTGTCACATATCAATACATTGGAATTTATATTATTATTATAACGTTGTTGTTGAACATTTAACTTATGGCTTAAACAGCGGAATTTGCATAAAATGCGTATAAGGTCCTTGTTATGACAAAGTTCCAATATGTACTTTTCAGGTTCGAGGGCGGACTTGATTGCTCCATAGTCTTTCAGAAAAGATGATGTTATCCTAGAGTAACAATTTTGAATTTCAATATCTCGACATCTTTGTCTAAATTCACTTATAAAAGTTTCTATATTCCCTCATTCCTGTGTAATCCAAACGTAAGAAAATCCAGTTCGGAATAAAAGTAGACGCACATGCGTAACCCAGTTGCAGCTGCCACTATCGTCTTGCAACTTTAACATTTCATAACATGATTTTGGATGTCGATTATTGTCCATATGTAATATTCTGCACCAATATTTGATACATCTGCCGTAATATTTAACGCATAATTGGGTCCTGCCAATTTCACCAAGTACAGCATTTGAAGAAACATTTTTATTAACACACAGGAAACGTTTGAAAAAGAAACATTGGATTTTCTCAATGTGAGGACCATATGAATGCCCCCAGATTTCACTACCGTACAATAATATTGGGGATACCTTACTATCAAATATTGCTGAAGCAACTTTCAAAGATATATGTGAAAAATCTTTAAACATTTTAAATATAGGGAACGAGGCTTTTTTGGCTTGAAGACTTAGTGTTTCACATGTCTTCGACCATATCAATTTTGTGGAAAAAACAACACCTAGATATTTATAGTGTGATACAACATTCATTCGGTTTCTATTATAGAACCATTTTTCTGATTTCTTAAGATATCCACCATTTCTAAATACTACTTTACAAGATTTGATAAGATTAACTTCTAAACCCCATTTTGAGCAAAAACGATAAAATGTATCAAGTTTTCTTTGTAAACCAATAACAGTGTCATCAAGTAAGGTAACATCATCTGCATAAAACAGTAATATACTGAGTCAAAAAAGAAACTTCACATTCTTTCTTCAGGGCACTATAAAAGAACAAGAGATGGTAAGATGGTTAAATTGGTATTATTTCATTGCCGAGATCTGTGTGATGTACTCGATACACTGACATTGCCATAATCAGTTCCATTAGGCTACACCGCCGTTCCAAAACATGGGTATACAGAATGTCAAGTCACAAGAATAAAAATGCGAAATTTCTCAGTTCAATATCGTGTATGGCCGCCCCGCGCATTCACCACTGCCAAACACCGTCTCCTCATCGACTGCCTGATGCTTGTGAACACGTGGTTGGGGATTCTGCGCCATTGCTCTTGCAAGGCAGCGCCAAGTTCTGCAAACTCTGAGGTTGGTTCCCAAGACCACGAAGCCTTCTCCCAAGTGCATCCCAAACGTGCTCTATTGGATTAAGGTCAGGGGACCTCGATGGCCAGTCCATGACGTTGATTCCACCGTTTTGAAGGAAATTTCGTGTCAACATCGCGGTATGCGGCCGAGTATGATCATGCTGGAACTGTAGACCTGGGCCATGAGCCGCCATGAAAGGAACGAGTTCAGGGGTGAGCACCTGGTCGCGGTAAGCAGCAGCTGTGAGGTTTCTAGAAGTCGGGAACGGTTGTTCCCACAGAAAGCACCCCACACCATGCAACTTCCGCCCCCGAATCTGTCGACTTCCTTCACACAACATTGGGCATACCGTTCACTACGTCGCTTCCAGACTCTATGCCTGCCGTCCGCGAATCTGAGAGTAAACCTGGATTCATCGCTAAAGACGACTCGATTCCAGTCTCTCTGGGTCCATCGGAGGTGACGTTTGGCCCACAGCAGTCGTTGACGTTGATGAAACGGCGTCAATATTGGCCCACGATATGGACGTCGAGAATGGAGATTGGCAGCCCGCAACCGATTTCGAATGGTCTGTGAGGACAGTCGACCTCTAAACATCTCAGCCCTGGTTCGTGTAGCCGGCAGAAATCTGTCACGTAGGTGACGTAGGACGATTTGACGGTCTTCTGCTCGTGACGTCACACGTGGACGACCCGACCTTGGGCGATCAGAAGTGGTGCCAGTTTGTTGTAGACGACCTCGCAAGTCATTAACAGTACGACGGCTGCATCCCATTGCTCTTGCGACGTCAATAACTGATCTTCCCGCTTGCAACATGCCAACGGCACGTTCACGTTGCACATTTGACAATCGTGGCATTTCAAGTACCGTTAGAACTGTGGTTTAAACGTGTTTTTTTCAATTCTTGAGGCCAATGCAAACACGTGCATATGAAGAAAACTTTGATGCGAAGATCACGTGAACGACTGCACGTGCAAAACCTGATTTGGCACTAACGTCATTTGCACGACAAATGGATGGGTTTGAGTGGGTTTTGCTAACGTTTTTTTCTAGAGTCGAAAGACAGGATCCCATTTCGGATACATAGATGTATCATCAGAGAAAAATTATTCATTATTTTTCAAATTACATTTTGTGAAGTTTCTTTTTTGACTCAGTATAGAATATCACATTTAAACCATCTTTGACAAATATTCCTCTTAATTCACAGTTATTCATTTCATCCACAAGCTCGATGATAAAATGTATAAACAGAGCTGGGCTAAGCATGCAACCTTGCTTTACCCCAGATGATGTGTTAAAGATTTCAGATCTCTTATTTCCAACTTTAACACAAGCTGATACCTTGTCATACATATCTTTCAGCAACTTGATCATTTTACCATGGACACCTTTGGTGAGGAGTACATATAAAAGCTTATTTCTATTTACAAAATCAAAGGCTTTTCTAAAGTCAATAAAAGCTGCATAAAATCGATGTTTGGGTTTTCTTAGATATTTTTGGCATAGAGATTGAAGGACAAATATGTTATCGACTGTTGAATAGTCAGCTCTAAATCCTGCTTGACACTCATGTAAAATCTCATGCAATTCCATCCAGATACGAATTCTGGAGTCAAGGATAGAAGTGAAAATTTTACCCATCACATTCAACAATGATATGCCACGATAATTATTCGGGTCATGCTTATTACCTTTCTTATACAATGGTATAATCATACCGATGTTCCAGTTGTCTGGAAATACACCGGTGTCTAATACAGCGTTAAACAGTAATTCGAAGTATGGAATAATGAAATTTGCATTTTTTTTAAACACAGGTGGTATTCCGTCAGTGCCCTGGGATTTTCCGGTCTTAAGGGATTTGATACCCTGTTCTATTTCCTTTTTAGTTATTGGGTCTGATAAGAGGTCTTCATTGTCACAGTCTAAACAGTCATGACTTGATATATATTCACGAGCGGTTTCATCAAAACCTTCGTCATTTACATTAGTTGCAGGATTAAGTAATTCCTTGAAATATGTAACCCATTTACAAATGGGAATACAGTTGTTCCCTCCCGAACCAGTTGTAAGGAATTTTACCTTAGACCAAAACTTCTTACAATCTGCGGCTGCTGCACGTATTTCATCAGCAATCATGTTATTTAATCTTCGAGATTTATCCCGGCATACACTTTTGAAATTCCTCTTTGCATCAATATAGCAATTGAGAGTTTCTCTGGACCGACACCTCCGAAACGTGTTTAAGTGAAAGATTTTTTTGTCTTAGCACGCCCACAGTCTTGGTCAAACCACTTAGGTTGTACAAGCATTTGTTTGGCTACTTTAGGCACGTCAGTTACACGTTAATGGCTTCCTACATGCTGCATTAGTTCTACCAGCTTGTCCGCTGCAGCATTAATATTTACGTTTACCAATTGTTGAAAGTCATCAACAATATTAGATGCTACATGAGACGTTATGTTGAGATCAAATTGATAGTCCTTGCTCTTACATGCCTTGAATTTGTCAATTTGATAACACTCTATGCTTCTTTCATTATTGTTGCTATCGGCTTCTACCCCTGCAACAACACCGAGGTTTATAGTGCATGATAATGGTAAGTGATCCGAGTCTGGTCGTGAATGTACAAACATGTCTAGAATAGCACTAAAACAGTTTGTTTAAGCCAGTATGTAGTCTACAAGACTCGATCCATTATGAGTAATACAAGTAATTGAACCCCTCTCGTCCCCTTGCTTTCTGCCATTTACAATGTGTATGCCCCACAGCTTGCACAGTTCTAGGAGAGCGAGACCAAACTTATTAGTTACACTGTCTTCAGTTGTTCTAGGTTCGTTGAAATAGTCGGGTAAATAGAAATGTGATAAAGGGAGATAATCAGTGTCATTATCATTTTCAATCAAATAATCGTCATTTGAACCAACCCGAGCGTTAAAATCTCCGAAGAGTACTATAGGTATGTCTTCATGATAATTTGCTCTAATGGATGTCAGTTTTGATTCTAGTTCATCAATATCGTTTGAACCAGTGTCATTGTAGAGCGGGGAACCTTCAGGGAGAATGTGGAGAAAACCAATAATGCCAATATTATTAATATTGAAAAATACACAATTTTGCCAGGTAGAAAAGATTCTTATGTATAAATGGCTGAAAGTGCTTCTTATATAGACGGCAACTCCGCCAGAATATCGTCCGAAATGGCCCAATCTTCTCGCAGCAGAGGTATGGCAAACATATCCAGTAAAGAGTGATTCAGTTTCGCTCATATCATGTTTTATGGTTTCTACTAAGCCAAAGATGTCAAATTGTTCACAAAACCGCATGAATAAATTGTCATGTAGGTGGGACTTGTCATGTAGGTGGGACTTGTCATGTAGGTGGGACTTGTCATGTAGGTGGGAATGGATACCCTGAACATTCCAGACACAAATGTTCTGGATCAGGTTGGACGTTGTAGCTTTATCTTCTAACATTGGTGATGCATCCGGTTCCAGTGGATGGCCACGGCCGTCTTCCTATGCTGAAACTGACGCCCATTGGGTACCCCCGGTGCCGTCCCCCCAAGGCCCTAAGAGGCGACCTTCCGTGGGCCCCCCGGGAACCGCGACCCGGTGTGCCCCGGCGTGCGGTAGAGGATCGATTACTGATCTTTCTTATGGCATCATTGTCAAGGACATAAACGTCGCCCTCTATCACGAGCTTATCATAAGAGAGAAAGTCGGTTTTATCATTTTCACGAGCCTCTACCATGTATGGTATAAGAGAAGCTCTGATCTTTCTGACTTTCTCATTTGCTACATGAATCAGTTCATTTCCTTTAAGTTTAGTTTTTGCGAGCTCAAAGACGCTTACCTTGTCTTTGTATGACAGGAATTTTGCGATAATGGGCTTGCGTTTTCCTTTTGTCTTTAGACGATTGGCTCTCTCGATGGGGACAGTGTTTGCGTTGTCCATTCCAAGATGGTCACGGAGGAAATCTCTCACTAGCGTCTCTGTCTCTGACCATTTCTCCCCGATCGCACTCTCTATCCCGTGAATGATTAAGTTGTTCCTCCTGCTCTGGGCCTCTTCTTTATCAACCTGATTTTCAAGTCTAGCAAGTCTATCTTTGAGTTCAACATTTTCTGTTTTCAACTTAGAAAACTCATCTGATATTTCTTTCCTTACTGTATCGAACTTCTTGTTGAGATTACTCAAATCCGATCTTATAGATCTCAAGACTTGTGCCATATCGTCGTCATAATTGTCTGATTCGCCGTTGTCCGAAAGTCCATCGCTGGAGAAGGCGAGTATAGATTGCCTGGTCCCCATGCTGCGAGCACCCTAGTAGCATTGCCCCTACCCCGGGGCCCTGGGTTCAGCTCCACGTCGCAACACACTTCGAGATGACGTTGGACAAATTTGATATATATGCATGGCTTTGATGTACTTAATTTACTTACTTCACATGCACACTTACACATTTTCAAGTCAAAGTTATTTAAGGTGTTGGGACGACGATCACACAAATACTTTCCACTCAAGAGAATGAGTAAGTTCAAAATGAGAAATAGTTGGAGTTGTCTCGACAACAAACCTCCTCTGATGTGAAGTTTTCTGAATATTCGCCTTGAGTTAGCTCCACAAGCGAAGAAACAGCCAATCCGACCTCGCCAGCATTCAAGCGAATCACCCATATCGCACGTGAAATTAACAATCTTCACGCTTGAAGGGTGAGTGACAGATATTGACAACGCGTCGACCTTTGACAATGAACACAACTTTTGGTCCTAAAGTTACAAAATCACTTTTGATGTCAAATCTAAGTTTACGTATGTACTCACAACGTTGTTAGAAAGGCGATGTAGCAGTCAAATCAGTGATCACAATGTACAGAAGTTGATTGCGAAGTCATTTTTGTGAGCTCGACATCAACACAGCTGATCACACCTGACGCATGTGTATCAAAAATATTTACTAAAAGGTTTTGTGCCCTTTGTGATGAAGGAATCACTGTCAAGCATGTCTTGCTTGACTGCATTGATCTTTCTATCACTGGGGATAAAATTAATTTTTCAGTGTAGATCTTTTTTAATAATGTAAATTGTCATTTAATTATTCATTTTGTAAAAGAAATAGACTTGATTGCTGAACTTTGATTGATATGTTTTTGTAGATAGATGATTTTTAATGATTGGAAGTTTAAATTAGTAACTGACATTTCAAGTAGCTGCACCTTCAAATGGGATTAAAGTATTGTAAAATTATTGTCCTCCTGAAAGGCTACGTAAGTGATTTGTTAATCTACATTATCAGGTGGAAAGCAGTTCTCTCCAGAGAGGTGCCTTCAAAAGAAACGAGACAAGAACAGCAAAGATGTAAACAACCAACTTCATGCTGCTTGCTGCAAGGGGGACATGTGGCCAGGAGAGGAACATCTTGATAGAAGGAGAAGTGGACATAAACAGTAGAACGGGACAGTACAACAGGACACCAGTGATGGTGGCAGCGCACGAAGGACATGGGCATGTCCTTTACTTTCTTGTGAGTAAAGGTTGTGATTTGTTACATGTAGACACTGAGGGTAATAACATTCTGCACATGGCATGTAATGGTGGAGACATAGCGACAGTGAGGTACATCCTATCACAGGATCCCCATGATCCCTAGTATGGTGATCTACCTTCAGTTGTTGGCGATCTATAGCCCGTTTTTATATTGTGCTGTTTTGAAATGATTTAACATTTTACACTGAACTCAAACTAGTTTTAATTCAATTGTGATATTCTAGTCGTTATACTGTCCTTCGCTGGCAGGTTTTTAAATCAGCATACATATGTTTATTCTTATTACATAACTTTTTGTCGTCACAATATGGCTGAAGTATTGCCGATGTGACGTTAAATATTAACTCACTCACTCACTCACTCACCTATCACAGGACAACGTGGACGTCAACACAAGAAGACTTGACAAGTGGACTCCTTTGATGAACGCTGCATACTTTGGACATAAAATTGTGTTTCAGTTACTCGTGGAGAGAGGAGGTAATGTTTCTCTAGGAGATGCTTATGGTGACAACATCCTTCATTTAGCCTGTTCTGGAGGACATTTTGAAATGGTAAAGTATGTCCTCTCTCATACCAAATTGGACATCAACAGCGGAGGACATTACAGAAGGACACCTTTGATGGCGGCAGCACACTTTGGACATTTTATCTATTCCACCTTATGTGTTATACACCCCTGGCGCTAGCAGTAACTTATGATGTGATGTATGATTATGAATTATGATGTGGCAGGACGGTGCTGTTAGTAATTGTTTGAAACTGTAATGAAAGATATCGTATATTTTTGTAGATGAAAGCAGATTGTGGTACGAGATATAGTCCGACTGACACATCACACTACAATTTGCGGATATGAGAGCGGCGTAAAACGAAACTCGCTCACAACAGTTTCGAAAAGGACCCATCGGTTAGTCAGGTGGACGTATTTGTCCTTAAAGGAGAATACGAGTGAATTGCAATAATTTGATGGGTGAAAGATAGAGTCATCAGAAACATATTCCCAAATTTTCAGTTAAAAATTATGTATAATTATGTTTTAATCGCGAAAACAGTTTCTGTAAATCTCAGCTTCGGTCATTATGCATATTTCGCTGGAACCCACGTGACCTTTCCGTTCGTGACGTCAAATGTGCCTGGAGTCCGCCATATTGCCAAAGACCAAGCGCTACAGTAGTACAAATTTTGTTGTTTCTATCGTTTTTTTAAATGGTACGATGGTGTATATTCTGTTGCCTGGGGATGCACGGCATCATCGAAGATTGGAAAGAGCCACCATTTCTTCCGTTTTCCAAGTGAAATGACAGATTTAGGCAAGAGAAATGCGCCGATCATTCCGAGTCGGACGCATATGAAAGTGAGTGAGTAAGTGAGTTAATATTTAACGTCACATCGGCAATATTTCAGCCATATCGTGACGAGAACATTTGTTATTGAAATGAAATATATGTATATTATAAAAAACCTGCCGACGAAGGACACTAAAACAACTAGAATATCACAGATATGTATGTCAAACTAGTAATTCAATCTAAAACGTTTTAACTATAGGAGAAAAACAATACAGTATAAAAATGGGCTATTAATCGCCAATAATTGAAGGTAGATCACCATACCAGGGATCATGGGGACTTACATTACTTTTGCTACCTGCAGGGACCCTAGTTGGATTTACACCATCCCTTCAGCCATTGGCGACAGAAGAGAAATCTAGCCATAAATTAAAAGAACACATATTCTACGATTAAAAAACCTGGCAAGCCTAAATTTACTCTAAATGTGTTGGGACTTGCGTACCCTCTCAGGAGGACAATAATTTTACAATACTTCAACCCCCTTTGAGGGTACAGCCACTAACAATCGAAGTTGATAATCTAAACTACCAATTATAAAACCTTATCAATTACAAAACATATATCAAAATCCATTTAACAAATCTATCTCTTTTAAAAAATCAATGATTAAATGATAATTAACATTACTAAAAAGGTCCTTTACTGTTTTGACATTAAAATATCTATCCCTTATGATGGAGAAATCAACACAGTCACGCATATGAAAGAGACATGCACGCATGGGGTATCGAAATCCCAAAGCTAGGCTGAAGAAGGAAATAGTACCCACGAGATTCATTTATACTCCATCATTCCCTGTAACAACTTACTGTCAGTGGTATTTTAACATAAATTAAGTTAAGTCCGATTGCCAGTCGAACTGCCCCCGCTACAAAATGACCGAGCAAATTTGGTCAAATTGCCCCAGTGGGGTAGTCAAAAAGCCCCAATTTATTTAAAATGAATAAATATAGGCCATAAATGCATAGTTTTGTCAGCTTTGGTATTATGTTCTTCATATATAAGTATATACATAGTTATGGGTTTACTAATGAAACATTTATCAGAAATATCACTTCATAATAATATCATAATAAGTTGACAAAAACTATGCATTTACGGCATATATTCAATTATTATAAATAAATTTGAACAAAAGAGAGTGAATGACCAAATTTGCTGGGGCATTTTGTAGCTGGGGCAGTTCGACTGATACAGATGAGGTATATATTATCAAAATCAGTAAGAGATTTCACATGAGCTTGAAAATGTTTCGCTATAACGTTCTTTTCGGTTTGGAGCCCTACATGATGCAGTCAACTCGAAACATTGCCGAATACAACGGCAAATCATGAAGTACTTGTTGCTTTCATTGTTTTCCATTTTGTCCAATTACGCACGTCGGCATCAGACTCGCTATTTGTCAGTAGTATGGGCCGTGAAAGTTGTTCTGTATTCACACTGGCTGACAGGATGCCATTCTAAGGCTATGACCGAGTACCATAACTATTTCCATAACCAAACAATGGGGAAACATACGTTGTCCTGACTGGTATTTTATAATTCACCGGTTTTCGGGGAATAACTTATCTGCGTTGCGAATATTATCTCTGCTCGACCAGGCTGGGATCTTGTATCGAGACTTGATACGTTATTAATGAGAACTAGGATCTAATTTTTGCAACAAAATAATTCCAGTGTAATTTTTGAAGACGATAATTTTTATTTTCCTTCGTCTGAAGCATAATTATTTTGTTTTAAATCCAAGACACCCTACAGTCACCCATTTGACTCAAAATAAACTGTAATCACATTTTTTTTTAAATAATTATTTGTGACTGTCACATATTTATAGGGGTGACTTTGCTGGCTGGAACTGTATGACATTTTGCTGACAAATAGTAATCTTGTTAAATGATATGGTCTATTTTTAAATATATTTTTGACCTCAAGCGGTGCCTCCGTTTCGCTTGATTCTTCTTCTTCATCTTCAGTGGAAGATTGTCTTGCAAGATGTAAAATCGGATCGTATTGATACGGTCTAACATCCATTTCAGAAATGACATCAGGAACATCTTTTACTGCTTCAGAATCCACGGAAACTGTTAAGTTGTGAGGTAAAATCAAAGAGGAAGCCATCAGCAACAGGCACTTATGACGTCATGTCACGTGATACCCCCTCTTCTCATTAATTGTCAGGTGTTTCCGTAATAGGCGGAAATACGAGTACGTTTTTGTGTTTTTATTGCTATTTTACAAACTTTTGGTTCAATTTTAATCACGGAATGTGACTTTTAGAATATCCTTTACAATATATTAAAAGTTTTGTTTTCGTTCGTATTCTTCTTTGAGCAATCTCTCAAACTCATCAAAAATCATAATTTCGTCCTCTGATTGCATCAGACCTTTGCACCAGACATACACCGCGTCCTTGGGAAAACTTCATTTTTTTTAGTATCAGACTACTTTTTAAAATTACCCAAATGAATGAAACGGTCAAATCATTCAGCAGCATGGGGCGTGTTTCTGTCTGTAAATGCTCAGGCATTTAGGTCGAATCTCCCATATTGAAATCTGACGGGAGATTGCAATTACGGTGAATTGGTAAAGAAATTACCGAAGGAATATCAGAGAGAACAGAAAAGTTCCTCGTCCGTGGGGAAAAAAGTGCGAATCCTGGTCAGAAATAGGGAGAGTAGTGGACGGTACGGGTGACTGGGACGGCGGTGGAGCTATGCAAAGTTGGCCTAGATGAGTAAAAACTGTAGAAGTGACGGGACGAAATGGGACCGGACTGACAACTGACTAAGCTGTATTTGAGTCACATGCTTTACGCCGCACTCAGCAATATTCCGGCTGTATGGCAGAGGTCTGTAAATAATCGAGTCTGGACCAGACAATCCAGTGATCAACAACATGAGCATCGATCTGCGCAATTGGGAACCGATGACATGTGTCAATCAAGTCAGCGAGCCTGACCACCCGATCCCGTTAGTCCCCTCTGACGACAAGCATGGGTTACTGAAGGCCAATATTTTAACCCGGACCTTCACGGGTCAGTTTTTTGCGTTGTCAGTTGGAACAACTCACGTTGGAAAGACAGACTTTGAAGATGAAATTTCAAGATGTTAAATTGACATTTCAAGATACATTTTAAATTGAAAAACAAATGTTTGTTGATGTTTTCAGTGTTGATGTATTTATTAACTCGAGGATATGTTGTTCAACACGAAACAACAGTTCCAACACAAACACATTCGTCCACCATCTATCGGAAAAAGCTACACCAAATGGACCTGAACAGTTGCCAATCTCAAACAATGTACATGAAACCTTGAAAACGATGTTAGTTGATGTATTCAGTGTTGATGTATTCAGTGTTGATGTATTCAGTGTTGATTTGTTCATTAACACGGGGACATGTTGTTCACCACGAAGCTGTTGTTCCAACACAAGCTCAATTGTCGACCATACCGCCCGGATCCTCTAACATCTGCTTCTCCAGCCAGACAAGAGGCTAAGCCATCTTGTTATACAGCCCTATGTTCACGTATGAGATATTGGCTGTGTTTTCATACAAGTGATCAGCGTCTTCATTTCCGAAACCTTTCTCTTCTCTGCTCTCTTTCCTTCTGCCATCTGCAGGTCTTTGTACATGTGCTGTTGAAAATAAATAACGAAAAGGAATTTAATTTATTGATAAGAACATTATCAAGATTACACTTGTGATCTTTGAGTGACAGGTCAAATTTTAGGTTTGTCTTTAGAATGGGGGGCGGTGGTGTAGCCTAGTGGTTAAAGCGTTCACTCGTCACGCCGAAGACCCGGGTTCGATTCCCGACATGGGTACAATGTCTGAAGCCCATTTCTGGTGTCCCCCGTCGTGATATTGCTAAAAGCGGGGTAAAACCCAATTCACTCACTCACTCTTTAGAACGGTGTTAGGTTTGTTTATTTCTTGTTTAAGGCCGCACCCAGCAATATCCCAGCTATATGTTAGGATATACACCAGTAAATCGCTACTGCTGACATAAGCTGGCGATCTATAGCCCAATTTTATAATGAATTAGCATTTCAAAAAGATCTCAAACTAGTTTTAATTATAATCCGTGATAATCTAGTTGGTATACTATATTTGTATGAAGTTAAGATATATCTATTCTCAGTGTATGACTTTCTGTTGTTACGATATGACTGAAATATTGCCGATGTGACGTAAACTCTGACGTAAAGTTGACCATATTTATTATCTTGCCATTGAGGCACCCTCTATGTGATGTTGCTTCATGTATTGATGCTAATTTTACACACATAATCTACTTCTTTACATGCTTTGTTATCATGTATACATACAGACAGACAGACAGACCCGTCAAGATCCGGGGTAGAATAGGTCTTCAGCAACCCATGCTTGCCACAAAAGGCGACTATGCTTGTAAGAGGCGACTAACGGGATCGGGTGGTCAGACTCGCTGGCTTGGTTGACACATGTCACCGTATCCCAGTTGCGTAGATCGATGCTCATGATGTTGATCACTGAATTATTTACAGACCGCCGCCATATAGCCGGAATATTGCTGAGTGAGGCGTAAAACTCACTTACACACACACACACACACACACACACACACACACACACACACACACACACACACACACACACACACACACACACACACACACACACACACATATATACATACATACAAACAAACCTGATATGTTATCTAAATCAGATTCCAAATATAACTGAAGGTTGTAATCAACATTATCAATATTTAGTGGAATGGCGACGCGCGTCATATTAACCTCAAAAACATATTTGTCTTTGTATTTTTTTAAGATAAAAGGGCATTTGATTATTTCGGTTTCTTTCTATATAAAAAGGCACAGTTATTGTTTGTTTTGCTTTGTTTGTTGTTTAACACCGCACTCAGCAACATTTCAGCTAAATGACGCTAAACAACTGAGCCTGGACCAGACAATCCAGTGGTCAATATCATGAACATCAATGTACGTAAATGGGATACGATGGCATGTGTCAGCCAAGTCCACCCGATCCCGCCAGTTGCCTCTGACGACAATCATGGGTTGCTGAAGACCAATTATCACCTGGATTTTCCCTAGATCTTCACGGATATCATTGTTTGTATGTCAGGTATGTCTTTCTGAACATTTTCTTCTGCAGTTATTTTTTTAACATCACGTAACTCTCGGTAGTTCGTGTCAGGCGATAATGAATCACATAGATTTGTCATTCAAATTTATATTTGAATTTTATAGGACATTTGACAAAATAATTCAATATGGAAAAGTAGTAATTATTGTCTCCATAGGTCAATATTCAAGTCAGTTGCTATTGTTTTGTCTTCAACCGTGATTTCTTTCTACGAGTTTGGAGTGTCTACAGTATCCATGGTTACGAATAATGTATATTTGCAACACAACTTTAACTGTATTTATGCAGATCAATCCTCTTACCTTCAACTGCTTTGACTTTTTCAATTTTCTCAATTATGCTGTTCATGATTGCAGCACCGTCTCCTGTCTCCATAGTGAAAACTCCTTCTCCAGATAACGTATTTCGTCCAGCTTCGAAATGAAACTGGGTGCGAGTCTTTCCGTAGTTTCGAATGCGGGTGTACGGCCATTCATACATGACCCGGTTGGATCTGACATCGCACAGGCACAGGCCTGTGTCCTTCACAGCAACATCGTACATACCTTTAAGATGACATCGCTTGGACGTCTTCTCGTCCCCACTGATGTTGACTCTGAAGAACGTAGAATGATCGTCCATAGTCTAGGTACACACAATGTATACGATACTCGGTTACAATGTGCAGGCAGACTGCCTACTTTCAAATCGTTAATGCGCGTTTACATCACAGTGTTGACAGACTAATCCAAATTGTGTACACACATGTTGTGTCGTGGAAAAATTTAATCATAATCTGAATACATTTCACACAGGCTATAAGGAAATGAAAACTCGAAAATACCGAGTTTGTCCGTTCAGGGCGCTTTTTGAATCCGATATTTACATTGTAATGATCCGATATTTACATTGTATCTGATAGAGATTTGTACTGTGCATAACGCACATAGGACTATATAGCAATATCCCCACACCTCAGGTTAACCTAATTCAAACAAGGTGAGTTTATTCTATCCCCTCTTCTTCCGTAACATTACTCTATTCATAACTTGAGTGCACACAACTTTTTCCTATCGTGTTATCATTTGTAAACATACTTCCTAACGCGTTATCATTTGTAAACATGAACGGGTATGTGTATGTGCGAATACACACAAGCGGCAAAACCCTTCATTCACATGAAGTCTCTGTCAACACCAGTCCATCGTCGGCAGGTTTTAATCTTCCAAATGTTTTCACCTTTTATTGTCTGGATTGTTCTCGTCACGATATGGCTGAGATATTGCCAATGTGACGTTAAATATTAACTCACTCACTCACTCACTCACTCTGTCAACACCAGAGTATAATTTGTATGATTTATGTCATAAATCACTATCAATCAGTGATCATACAAGGTGAGCTCATCCTTCCTCAGCACCGACTCCCGTCATAAACACATGCAGAGGCTGATCAATGTTTCACCTGAAAAACACGGGAACGTTCAAGTCGAAATACAGATTTGCATCGGACATCAGTGTTGTCACTTTTGCGTCAAATTTGTAAATAAAACGTTTTTGAAGCTGTACTGATCATAAGGCCTTGTCTGTCACAACCTTGATCGAACAACTTCTGTGCAAGAGCCGCATGACGATCTGTGCTTAGTATGGTGATCTGGCGATCTGTAGCCCTTTTTATACTGTATTGTCCTAATTTGAAATCCAATTTTAGAGAGAGATGCTAGTTTTATTTCTTGATGCTGTGATATTGTTGTTGGTTTTACTTTCCTTCGTTGACAGATTTGTATAATTTACATGTATTTATAGTGAAATTAAAACTTGTTTTAGTCACGATATGGCTGAAATATTGCCGATGTTACTGTAAATCGTAACTCACTCATGCATGACGATCTTTTTAAGCTTGGAAAATGGAGCTTGCCCTATGTGCCTCGAGTTGTAAGATGTAAACAACAAACACTGGGGCTGTTGGAATGTTGTTCGACATAAAGCTGGCTATTGGAAATTTTCAATCATCCCTCTAATCAAACAGCCTTTTCGGGAGTGTTGTGTCACCTCTCATCTTTATGCGTAGATCTAAATATGAAACACATGAAGATATCTTACGTGTCTCCATTCAGTTTCAGGTCGGTAAATCCGTGGAAGGGACTTGGCTGTTTGGCTGTAACTGAAGAATATCAAATCACCGATGTCCTTGCTTGGAAAAATTAATTCATTTTGATTTTCCTAACTCGAGCAAAAAATTCTGATTCATAGGAATAAAGAAATAGATCCACAAGGAGCTGAGCGCATTTGACTGACTGACTGAATGAGTTTAGTTTTACGCCGCTTTTAGCAATATTCCAGCAATATCACGGCGGGGGACACCAGAATGGGTTTCACACATTACGCCCATGTGGGGAATCGAACCCGGGTCTTCGGCGTGAGGAGCCAACGCTTTAACCACTAGGCTACCCCACCTCCCCTTGAGCGCATTTGATGCCCATAGGGATGCCATCTTCATTTTGCTCTTTTTCCCCAAAGGTTACGTAAATGTTATCAGTGAAGAAGTCCAGCATTTTCTTCAAATGATATTTGCTTCTATTTCTTAATTATCCTGAACGTCTAGAGATTGGTATGCAATCATATCTATGCTCACGGCGTTTAAATGCCGTTTAAAATGCCCCAGGGATCAAGTAATGAAGTTTAGCTGGCATGTTGTTGCATGAGCGTACGTGCATGTTGAATGGGGGAGTGTGTTGGTTTGAACAATTGTCCAGTTATATCATTACGTGTCTGATTACTGTGGCAAGAAAACCCAATTTGGTTGGTCGGTTGGTTTGTTGTTTAATGCCGCACTCAGCTATATGGCGGCGGTCTGTAAATAATCTAGTCTGGACCAGACAATCCAGTGATCAAAAATTCAAAAATTCAAAAATTCAACCGATGACATGTGTCAACCAAGTCAGCGAGCCTGACCACCCGATCCCGTTAGTCGCCTCTTACGTCAAGCATGGGTTGCTGAAGGTCAATTCTAACCCGGATCTTCATGGGTCGGAGGAAAGCCCGACGTGATACAGATCTCAGACGTCCTCTACCACTTTTGGGAAACCCACGAACATCCTGACCAACCTGCCGGTACTCAAACCCACAGTCATAGGTGCCTTCTGTGCCCAAGGGACGCAACTCTGTTTCACCTATATGCCCTGTCATTGGTCAGATTTGAAAGCAAAGACTTTCAAAGGGATGTCAACCAGCTTTCATATTATCAGTCACATCCTGACATCTCTATTGCTGATATATTTAGTGTGCCGTGTGAGATTAACCCTTGTTATCTAAACAAATACGAAAAGAGTACGTTGAAGTCGTGTATGGAGACTCTGTATTGAATAACCGTAAATCCCCCATCCATATTTACCTCACCTGCTTTACAAATTACAATATGTAAATTTATGTTTACAAGACGTTTCTTTGAAAAGCTTTCTAGTTGAGTGTACACAAAGTGTGCCTTCTGTAAAATATTTGTTTTTCCTGTCTTTGTACTACATATGTATCGATTACCTTGTTTCTTTTTCTCCGTTTGTCCTTTTTATCGGTGGTTTTATTTATGCAATGGTGTCTTTAACATGAGCATGTCAGCGTTAAGCTGGGGCGATTTCTTCATCCAGTGTGTAAATAGTACATGTTAAGTTCAGATGGCAGTGCCGGGTGGACGGGCAGCCCACTCGTAAGAAAACGTAATTTCTTACTGTAGACATTTGGCCCTTAGCACGTGTGTTCGAATCCTTGTGAAATTTCTAAAGTGTAGCATGTATTGAACCAAAGCAAGACTAGCGATGTGCATGTTTTAAATTTTACACCTGATCACCATATATGATTGTTCATTATCCCCAACTGATTGTTCAATGGTTGCCCTCTGAGTCCCCAACTGATTGTTCAATGGTTGCCCTGTGAATCAACAAATGATTGTTCAATGGTTGCCGTCTGAGTTTGAAAAGTGATTGTTCAATAGTTTACCATACCCGTATCAAATCCACACTAAAAGCCCATTCCTGGCTTTATTCATGGGCACCGCTGTCCAAGCCATCAAAGACGCCAAAGATTCCCTGTGCAAAGTTGGATCCATTGGGCACGCCAGACAACTATGGCAGCAGTATCACGTCAGGAGACACAAGAAATGGGCTTCACACATGGTACCCATTGTGTGGATCCAAACGATGGTCTTCTTACAACTGGTACTATGAAGAGATTACGATTAAGTGTGCTCATTAATATCATCTTAACACAACAATCACTTTGTGGACGGAGATCTTGAACAGGAAATAGAAGAGTACAGAGAAACCATTCCATCTGTCTCATTCTAGATCAATGCACAGATTCAGATATACAAAAACAAACTCACCACAAGACTTCTTAATATTCATTGAATATATTTGAAGTCACGGTCGGAAGACAGAACTGTGTCTTCTTTATTCTTTAAATGCAAATGTATATAGAAGTTGAAATCCGTAGATTAAGGCTGCCAAATCAAATCAAAACCACGAAAACAATAAATCTCTTTCTTTGAAACAATAATGACATCGTTGTACGTCATATGCCCCGAGGTAAGCGTACTTCCGTGTAATATAAATATAAATATAAATGTATATAATTAACAACATATACAGAATATCATTGATGATTTACATGAATATCGCATGGTACATAAGAGGTCTTGTTCAAAGTAAAAGCAACTCACGCGTTAAGAAAATTATGGACATAAATCATGATAGTCACTGCATCATTAGAAAGGTGCTTTCTTAGTGTGTAATAAACATATGAATAAAGAATTCTCTCACCATAACGTTTACAAATATCGCTTGAATGAACATGCACGCAGTCAAGTTAATTTATATATAGAAACAAGAAACTACATTGTTGCATACAAAGGTTTCTTTATCTTTTCTTTTTTTATGATGTGGTGAAGTGTACATTCAAATAGGGCTGTAAAATTGTCAGTGCGCCCAATGTGTAAATGTTCAATAACAGACATTGTAAGTTGAAATCCAGATAATGTCCCAGCTTTCTTATTACTGATCAGTTTCTTAAATGCCAATCAAACAGATGTCCCTTAAAACAACGGAACACACACGGAAATAAATAATCTGCACAGGTGTTTTTTACCTCTGTCTTTAATATCATAGATTTCTATTGATGATGATGATGATGATGATGATGATGTGTGTGTGTGTGTGTGTGTGTGTGTGTGTGTGTGTGTGTGTGTGTGTGTGTGTGTGTGTGTGTGTGTGTGTGTGTGTGTGTGTGTGTGTGTGTGTTATGTGTTGGGGATTTTCGGGGTTTTTTTGTTTTTGGTTGTGTTTTGTTTGTTTGTTTTTTTCTTTTGTTAAAAGACAAGTTCAGTATTGCCGTTGGATTCCTTTACCTGGGTCACCGAGTGATCGTCCCACATATAGTGGTGTAACATGCTTGCTGCATAACAAGTCAAACTACCAACGAACATTAAACCCTTTATTCTTTAAACGTTATAAGGGCGTATACTAAAACGACAAATTTCAAAGCCCATGGTGTTAGGGCGTAACCGCGATCTAGAAATGAATTCATATGGGTAATGTAGTTTCTGATTGGGAATGTTTTGACAGTAATCGAGGCGTCGTATAAAAGGATTGAATTCAATCGTTGTACAGAGTAGCCCGGGAAACGTCATCAGGTAAGTCGTCAGAAGGTGTTACACCTGTGTCACGTCATATTATGTTTCTTTCAGAATTACTGCGGGCGTTGTAAAAGTCAATACTAGTTAATTGGTCATGAAGTTTAACTTTAGCTTAAGATATATATCGATGGTCTGATATGTTTCAATAACAGTCAAGTCAACGAGTTCCTTCCATGCAGGCACCAAATAAAGGCGACAAGTGAGAGGCTTCATCAGTTTCATATTTAATTCTATGAATACAAATTGTGAGAGTGATAAAACTCTTTGTAACACTGTCTGGCTTCAACTTCCCTACCGAGAACTGTCCACTATGTTGAGTATTATTCCATTAGCTCCAGTATTAGCTATTTACATTTCAAAACACTTGAGCAAGCTTTAAACCACGAACTCCAAAAGCGACACTTTTGTACTCATGCTCAGAAGTTGTTCGAACAAGGTTCGAACATTCTAGATGCCAGTGAAGCTTTCAAAAGGTGTAATGGTTGACACAGAGAAGACATTTTCCCAAACATCTCGCATAAGTGACAAAATGATGTCAGATAGAATCCCCAACATGGATCTGTTGCTCATGGTTTGTCAAACGAAGAATTGACTCGTTTGTATGTGTTTGTGACGGATGCCACCAGGCGAGCATGATACACCTTTTTCACGATTACTTGATATCCTCACAATTAATCATAGTGATTCATGGCATACGCTTATGATATATTCGGGATTGTGCAGCGGACAATATATTTTATTCTTGGGGAAAGAGTGACGTCCTTTTTATCTGACACTATGTGTAAGTATTGTAATGCAAGGCAGTTCATGAATCTATTCCAATACGTATTTTGAGGTTTTAATGTGGCATCTGTAGTATTAGTATCCCCGTTTAGCTGAACTCGGTTGTCTCGAATGTATTGATATCCCTGAAGTTATTCATGTTGCAGAGGAACTTTAACAGATATTCGACAGCTGGTTCCAATCGTTCTGTCTGCTATAGATCTCCAGGGTCGTCATGCTGGGTCTGGTTATAGGTGTGGCGACAGTGACCCTAGTTCTGGGTGGGGAGCCACGTAATGCTGCGGAACTGAGGGCCAAGTACTACATGACAGACAGGGACTGGCTTATCTGTGAGAGTAGGGCGTATGAGCGAATACTCATAGAAGAACAGGAAGCGCGTGACTTTCACAAATCCGGTACAGTATTATGTACACTAGTATTGTATTTTTGTAAATTATAAACGTTCAATTCTGGACTCACTTCAACCAACTTTTGCTCTGTGAATTATGTAATGAAAATATCATGACTTAAAACATTTTATGATTAAAAGGTTTTTTCTTGAATTTTGCACAATGACCTTCCTTGAGTATCATGCAAGAAGCTAGATACCGTTAGATCTCATGATTATCAGCGAGATGACCGGACTTTTTGCTGGTGACTTATGTCCACTGTTTTAAACATATACATAATAACTGTTGTGTTTAAATATGCGTAACAAATTTGCTTTAAATATAAATGTGTATTTTGTATATCATGCAACTGGGTAAATATGTAAAACGTTCGTCGTCACGATGTGACGGAGATAAACGTGTAACTCCTCATATAGTGAGTGAGTGAGTTTAGTTTTACGCCACACTCAGCAATATTTCAGCTATATGGCGGCGGTCTGTAAATAATCGAGTCTGGACCAGACAATCCAGTGATCAACAGCATGAGCATCGATGTGCGCAATTTGGAACCGATGAAATCCTCATATACTTCTGGCAGTCTAAACCAGACCGTGAAGCAGGTATGTCGTTGTATTGCTGCAGGTGTGGATGATGTGGTAGCGGGGTCCACAACGGCGCAGCACCGACAGGTAACTGCTACACTGGACAAAAGTATGAAGATGGCAGACCATCATCGAATTTTCACTCTCTCTGTCGAGGAAGCAGTGAAACAGTAAGTCAAGACGATACTAATAATTAATATTTCATTATATCATTCTCCATTTCTGTTTACAATACATTAGCGGCATTAATGGTAATCTCACACACATAAAAACTAGAACTCTTTGTCGATTTCAATCATGTTTTCTCATCAAACTGAATTTTCACATCTGAATTTGTTAATAACCATAACAGTTCATTATATAACATATAATTCCATATGTTATTAGTTAACATATTTTCCGTCAACTGTTTTAATCAGAGGTGGTCACTGTGATTTGAAACCTCTGATTATAAAGAATGAATTTTATATGTTCCATTGTCTGAGTCTGTCACAAAACTATCACGCTATGTTTCTGTCACGTCCATTGCTTCAGTCAGTCTGTTCCCCACAATGATGTACGTGATCTGCTGCTGAGCGGGTTCGGACCCGACATGGACTGTGGAAACCACTCAGTGTGCTGCGAGGAGACGTATCCATACAGAACCGCTAACGGAAGATGCAACAACCTCGTCAACCCGAACTGGGGCGAATCCTTCATCCCTTTCAGGAGGTTCATGGATCCCCGCTACGGTGATGGTAAGCGCAAATTCTATGCATCATGAGCGGGACAAACCTGCACACACCTGTTGACAGGCATCTTACGGCGGTTTGTCAATATGAATCGCCATTCACTGTATCATTCCAAGTAAGGAAGAAATAATCACGAGTATGTTCTCTAACTCAAAACTCATTCAAACCTGTAGAATTTAAGAATTAAGAATTCATTAGAATATTTGATTGGGATTGATGTTATAAGTAAAGGGTAGCGTCAACTGGAATTCGTCTGGGTTCTCATGATAGAAATTATGCAGATGGGTTAGTTCAAAACTTGAGTTAAATAACAGAGTTATCGCTTATAACGAAATTACGGATCTATCGAATTGTGTTTTAGGTCCCGGTCACTTGATCCATATTCTAACGAACTACGGTTATGACGAGCAAAAAATAGTGGTCCCTTCGAGTTCGTAAAAAACGCATATTTACTGTACTTTAAATATATGTCCAAATATGTAATCCAAATATATCCATCATATGCCCAGAGGTAATACAAATAAAGAAAACATTTAGAATTTGCTATTGAATGCGGACATCAACTGTGAAGACTGGAACGTTGCGAATGTTCATACCATCGACCATTGGTTTGTTTACTCGGATGGGAACAGCAATCATTCACTCACTCTATGTGACCACTTCTAGAGTTTGTATAGCGTTCATTTCAACAGGCATTTCGTCTCCCCGCACGATGTCCACGGACGGCGTTACTGCACTGCCCAGCGCCCGGCTGGTGAGTACCACGATACACGAGGCCTCGGACACATCAACACTCAGCAACACCAACACACACATGCTGATGACCTGGGGGCAGTTCCTGGACCATGACTTCACCCTCACGCCAGTGCAGCAGGGTAAGTGAGGGAAAACACAGGGGGTAGCTGACAACAGCTAACTGAAACAGAGACAAACTGCAAACTCCGTCGTTGTTATTGTTAACTGATATCGAAATTGATTTAGCTAAACTTTTTAATATTTCATACATTTTATACTCACCACCCACCGTGAACATAAATAACTGCACGTCGTCACAGGTCGATGATGCTGGATAAAGAGCCCACGGGATGTGGAGGCAATTGACAATTTTTTTTATAAAAATAAAAATCAATTATTATTTGTTTCGAATATCGATCTGTCGCCTTATGAAATGTTGTAATATACCCGAAACCATTCTAAGGCGGTGGGGTAGCCTCGTGGTTAAAGCGTTCGCTCGTCTCGCCAAAGACCCGGGTTTGATTCCCCACATGGGTATCATGTATGAAGACCATTTCTGGTCTCCCCCGCCGTGATATTGCTGGAATATTGCTAAAAGTAGCGTAAGACTAAACTCACTCACTCACTCACTCGAAACCGATCTCAGAACAAAAAAGGAAATGGAACAAAAGAGTATAAATAAACCTCATCACGTTTAAGTTTATGTATGACTATCAAATTGTAGGGTGTTCCCATACTTTTTGTTTGTAGTAGGTCAACTATTAAACACGTATCAATTAAGTTCCTATCCAGTAACAAATATCATTGTATTACAGGAGCCTATGGTAGCAGTGTCAGTTGTTGTGAATCACCCAAGGTGACGTTTACACAAGCAAGACTGAGCGCAAGGTAAGACGTTATCTTTTTATTTAATTCCGCTAAAAACAATGTTTCAGTTTGGAATGAAAACCCGGAAGTAATGATGTCTTATGGGTTTACCTCTATGGTGAAACAAAATAATCAGGCCGATTCTGGATTTCGAACAACTGTCGTCGGTTTTGTGCATGCCTATGGGTGGTGGGGTAGCCTAGTGGTTAAAGCGTTCGCTTGTCACACCGAAGACCCGGGTTCGATACCCCACATGGGTACAATGATGAAGCCCACATCTGGTTTACCAGGTCGTGATATTGCAGGACACGAATATTGTCACAAAATACGTATAACCATACTCACTAATTCAAGGATTAATGATATACCTTTAAAACATCAGTCCACAATATAACTGCAGTGGTTCTTTACATTCTAACGGTACATTGCTCTCCCTATTTCCCCACCAGGCATCAGTGTTTCCCCATCAGTATTCCCAACGACGACCCGTCATTCAACAACAGCTGCATGGACTTCGCCAGATCTGTTCAAGTGCAAAATGCCAGATGCCAAGCAGGTACATGGGACTTAATGTTGTACCATACACATATCGTCAGACCCGTGAAGTTCTGGGTTAGAATTGGTCTTCAGTATCCCATGCTTGTCGTAAGAGGCGACTAACGGGATCGGGTGGTCAGGCTCCCAATTGCGTTGATCGATGCTCATGATGTTGATCACCGGATTGCCTGGACCAAGTTCGATCATTTATGAAATTTGTTGTTACTTTCGTTGTGTAATTAACATACTTGAAACGCTCATTTTAAATCAATACACAGCCTCTGATAACACAGTCAATGGTATTCATCGTCGTACTGAATTAAAGATCCGGTTTAGAAACAGTCTTCATGCTTGTCTTAATAGAGGACAAAAAGGATCAGGTGGTTCGACAAATGTACTTTTGTTGTACCATCATTATCTTTACGTCAGAACCCCTTCTTCTTCGCAGATATCATTCCACATCCGTATACGTGACAAGACATTCAAATATTTTGTCACACCCTCTTCATCTTTATCACAGCTGCCATTTCACATCGGCACAACGTCATATTATCCCGTATAATGTACTCCACAACGTTCCGTGTGTACCATTTGTCTTTCCCCCTAGCCCCTGTGGAACAGCTCAACCAGCTGACGGCGTATATCGACGCCTCCCAAGTGTACGGCTCCACCCAAGAAGAACAGAACAGTCTCAGGACGTTTCAAGACGGTAAGATCGACACTGTCGCATCATTAACAATATTCATCATTTTCCAGAACACAGTTTGATGCACTGTGTAGACACCTGGTTTCGCCCCTGATATTAAGGAGTCCGAGGTAATGATGTTGTGCTGTTTGTGCGCGCTTGGAGCATGCCCCTTTGTGGTGTGGAGTATTGCGCGGTATAAGTACCCTCATTACTATTATTCACATAATTTCCAAAGCTATTTTGCTCTTTGCGATAAATGGAATCTGTTTCCATGACAATCAAGACTGGTTATTCTGACGTTACATATATTTATTCTGACGTTACATTATATTGACGTTACATATCTAATCAGACCCGTGAACATCCGGGTTAAAATTGGTCTTCAGTAACCCATGCTTGTCGTAAGAGGCGACTAACGGGATCGGGTGCTCAGGCACGCTGACTTGGTTGACAGTCATCGTATCCCAATTGCGTAGCTCGATGCTCATGCCGTCGATCACTGGATCGTCTGGTCCAGACTCGATTATTTACAGAGCGCCGCCATATAGCTGGAATATTCTGAGTGCGGCGTAAAACAAAACTCACTCACTCACATATTTAATCAACACAAAGCTGTAATGCCTGTTTACCAGGTCTGATGAGGACGTACACCTCCAGCACGGGCCGCATCCTCCTGCCCAAACAATCCCCCACAGACGCTGCTAATTGTGTGACCAACTCTGGCAATGCGTTCTGCTTCAAGGCAGGTGAGGAGCACGTTCATGTCCATAATCCATGTTCTCAGTTTCATATTATTGCAGTTGGGCCCGATGCGGCATCTTTGCTTTAACACTAAACATTGGAGATTTCCAATGTGTAATGAGGCGGAAGCTTAATAAAGCGGTCGCCCGTCACACCGAAGATCCCGGGTTCGATTCCCCACAAAGGTATATGTGTTTATGTCATTTCTGGTGTCCCCCGCCGTGATATAGCTGGAATATTGCTAAAAGCGGCGTAAAGACTAAACTCACTCATCAATATGTGTGATTATCTGGTTAAATGTGTGATATCGAGTCGCGTGGATAAGGGGTGGATCGTCCTTTCGACTTTCAAGCTACATTGATATATACTTGGAGTGGCTTTCTTACAAACAGTCTTCTAACGGCCAAACGTTTGATATAGTCTGTTCTAACTACAATCATTGCATGAACAAATATTAACCTTTAATATATATTTCCACTTTAATTGTTTAGCCGGTTCAATTTGTAAAGCAGCGAACTTTCATTTAACATTAAGCTGACGTGTCATGAACTAACTGGAATATTGCCCAAAAGGATTTAACTAACCCCAAAGGATGTCAAACCCATTTAACTAACTCCTTCGTCCACTGACATCCATCACAAAGCTCACAGCACTAAGACCAACATCCACGGTGCATGTTTCAGGGGACGAACGCGTGAACGAGAACCCTGCCCTCACAAGCATGCAGACAGTGTTCATGCGGTTACACAACCGCGTGGCTGCCGATCTCAAGAGGCTCAACTGCCACTGGGGTGACGAGAGACTATTCCAAGAGGCCAGGAGGATTATAGCGGCCACCGTCCAGGTTTCAGTTTGTCTGCTTTCGTTTTGAGGGCAAATTTCGTTTGTCATCTTTCCCGACTTTTTCTTATCTCATTAGAATTCATTAACAGATGTTTCACCCTGTGGATCTGAGGACGTCTTGGTGTAAAGTCGAGTCAGATAAGTCCTGAGGTCTTCAGCTGCCCCATACATATGTCAGTTTTATAAAACAAATAGGCTGCATTTAAAACTGCCTCGGATCGGAAAATTTCATCTTTGCAAACGTAAACCGCTTACAATAAAATTATTAAATGTACATTTCTGCATTCGTTTTGAGAGGAGAGAGTCGTTCACATGGGTCCTCATTTGGTTGTTTAAAGATTTCCAGATGAAGTTAATAGAATGAGTGTCAGAAATACCCGATCTTATATACCGCCAAAAACCGCTGTGTTGAGCATGATTGTTGGTATAGTCTGTTTGCAGTGAAAACTTACCGATGAATATCACTTTAAACAAAGAAGTAAATCAAATAAAGTGAAATTAAGATTGCGAATCCTCATAACGTTACCTTGCCAATTGAACATTAAAATCTCACAATTTTATTCAACTTAGGATAAAAGTTGTTTAACAAACGATCATAGTTTCAAATCGCTATTATTGGTTTGTATTACAAAGGGGTATGCACATTAAATGAAACCCCGAGAACAAGAAGGGTTGGTTTCTACAGTAGTCTAAGTTAACGCTCATCACGCACCGCACGTGCATTTATTTCAGTGTTCCAACTACTGCGCGTACCCCTTGTAGGCTATAGGTGTCCGGTTGTTGTACATCATGATGTGGGTCTTCACGTGTTTGATAACAGTGTTAGCGTCTACACCGAAACGTCCCATCCATTGCAATAAAGAAGTTGTCTATCCCTAAAATCGTTCCTGTTTAACACATAGCTGACTCGCTACTAAAATTTCAGGTCATAACATATACCGAATTCCTTCCAATTCTTCTGGGCCCGACTATAATGACTCAGTACGGTTTGACGTCAACGACGTCGGGCTATGCCAACGTGTACAAACCTACCGTTGACGCCAGCATCCACAACGCCTTCTCCACTGCCGCCTTCAGAGTCGGTCACACCTTGGTCAACGACTTCCTTGGTAATTCCGATACAAGTGGCATGGATACTGGAAATACCGTCCTCAGTACAAGCTTCGGTAATACTGACATCCTCCTGAACCAACCTGGCCGGACCGTGGGCAGCTTCTGCCGTGGCCTTGCACGTGACAGCACCCAGCTGGTTGACCGTTTCATGACCACCCAGTTGACTAACAACTTGTTCCCTGACAACGCCGGGAACAGACTGGACCTGGCGTCCCTGAACATCCAGAGGGGTCGGGACCACGGTCTGGCGGGGTACGGGTACTGGAGGAAGTTCTGTGGGCTGACATACGTCACTAACATCATGGACCTCTCCGAGATACCGTACAACGTGCGTTCCAAACTGGCTTCTATCTACTCGTGAGTAAAAGTATTACAGTCCTCATCAACTGAAACAGAAACACGGGATAGTTTGCTTTCACTTATGTAATGCCGCACATGGAGCTAATATTTCATCAGGGGCGGTGGGGTAGCCTGGTGGTTAAAGCGTTCGCTCGTCACGCCGAAGACCCGGGTTCGATTCCCCACATGGGTGCAATGTGTGAAGCCCATTTCTGGTGTCCCCCGCAGTGATATTGCTGGATGATGGCTAAAAGCAGCGTAAAACCATACTTGCTCACTCACTCATTCACTAATATTTCATCTTCCCAAGGCAACGGAGTTAACCGAGTGTAAACGTGCTGTTTTCAGAGTTATGTTTGGCTGGATTAACGGGTTTATGCACAGTGCAGTCAAAATCGCAAAACGTCATCAACACTCGCTGCGTTTCGTAAACTGCAGATCGACTGTAGGATTTGCAAAGACTGGGTATCGTCATCAGAGCATGTACAGATATTCTCCAAATCCTTTCATGTTTTTTTATCAAGGTGTTCATGTAAGTTGATGCACTTCGCGAGGTAACATCCGTCATTTCAGATTGTGGAACTGATAATCGATCAGATCATCTTGCCCTGTCGCGGCCATTTTGTTTGTAGCAAATGCAAATTCACTCCTACCCAGAGTTCCATGCGGCTAGTGGGGGTATCCTTGTGTTTTTTAGCATTATTCCACCAAATTCACTAGTGGGGACACTAAAAATGGGTCTCACACATTGTACCATGTAGGGAATCGAACCAGGGTCTTCAGCATGACGTGCAGAAGCTTTAACCGCTAGGCTACCCCACCGTCTCAGAAGATAAGTGAGCGTGGATTATTCCTTTCCGGTTTACAGAAGCAAGAATCAATCACAGGGGCTTGTAACGCTAAAAACTGCCATTAAAGTATATACTGTCACTAGCGGGGTCTTAGTACTGTATAAAAGGTATATAGTACTAAAACCCCGTCAGTGACAGTATATACCTTGATGGCGGTTTTTAGTGTTACAAGCCCCTGTGGAATCAATGACATTTAACCATTTGTATTCAGATACAGTGAAACGTGGGACTTTGATGTGTCCAACTTAGGGTTGTTTCTAAGCAAAATCTTCGTCCCTACCTAGTTCTTATCATTTTGGTATTACTGAGTATCATTTTGTGTTTGTGTCGAACCTCGGATAACTCGAAGTATAACTTCGACACAACGGTGTATTGTATTGCAGGTCTCCCGACGACATCGACCTGTTCACAGCAGCTATATCGGAGACCCCTGTGCCAGGTGGGCTGGTGGGACCAACACTTGCCTGTTTACTGGGTCGACAGTTCCAAGCCCTAAAAATTGGAGACAGGTTCTGGTATGAGGAAGACAACGACTTCGTCAGGTTCACCCCAGGTACTGAATTTCTGCTCACCCGCGAAGACGTCGTCTTCAGCAACCCATGCTTGCAAGAGGCTACTAACGGGATCGGGTGGTCAGGCCCGTTGACTTGGTTGACACATGTCATCGTATCCTAAGTGCTTAGATCGATGCTCATGCCGTTGATCACTGGATTGTACGGTCCAGATTCGATTATTTACAGACCGCCGACTTATAGCTGGAATATTGTTGAGTCCGGCGCAAAGGAATTCTGCCAGATCATGCATGTTATAGCAACTATTTGGCGGCACCGCCGCTAACGGTGACAAGTAATATTACTACACTGGTTCTCGAGGATTCATGTAGCGGAATAACATAATAATGTGTACCTTTTCCATATTCATAAAGATATTTGGTAAATGCAGAATCAATGGTACAATTCTGACTATATCATAAGCATGGGTTTTTGAATCGCTCTCAAATACTGACGATGGCGGGTGTTTGAGAACAGGCGAGCGTACCCTGTCAATCGGTGGCTCCGGTACAAACACATGCAAAGGCAGGTCAATAGTTCAGCTGAACAATGAAAGTAACATATGGTACAATTCAAAAGGGAGAATAGCATCCGTCATCATTTTGGTCACTGATTTGACCAATTTGGAACATGGTCTTCTTTTGAGCAGGAGCCTTGAGACGTTGAAACCATCGTAGAAAGAGTAGGCTGGATTGTACCAAGAATGGTGTGCCAGTGAGTTTTTACGCCGCCTTTAGCAATATTCCAGCAATATCATGGCGGGGGACACCATTGGGATTCACACATTGTACCCATGTGGGGATTCGAACTCGGGTCTTCAGCGTGACGGGGTGCCAAGAATGGGAATATAGAAACTTGATATACGAGGATACACAGACTCAACCCATGGTTAGAGGTTAGGAATCATACGGAAGAAGACTATTAGTTGTGCAAAATATGAAGTGAGTCAAGCAGGGTCAGTCTTTCTCTGATGCATAGCGAGTTCTGAACAACCTTTGCCCTGTTTGATTCATGTTGGTTAACCGTTTCAGCCCAACTGGAAGAGATACGGAAGGCCACTCTGTCCCTCGCCATATGTCACGGCACCAACACAGAGCAACTCCAGGTTGAGGCTTTCGTAAAGAGGTACATCCCTGAATGAGACTGAGGGTTTTACGCCCCTTATAGCAATATTCATGCAATACCACGGCGGGGACACCGGAAATGAGCTTCACACTCTGTACCCATGTGGAGAACGCTCACAATTTTTTGTCAAATCGAATTTTCAAGTGTAGACTTTTCCGTCTTAAAGTTCACTTAGTCAGCTCTATGTCAACATGTTATATTTTTGTTCAAGGTGACCTTTGACCATAATGCTCAGGCGAGTTTTCAGAAAACATGCTGCAATTAAAAATGTCACGAGAGGATCTTTTGTCAAATCTTTGAAGGGCATTTAGAAGTGGAATGCATTAGAAAAGCAAGATTTATGGATGTCAACTTCGCTATGGTGAATCACACGGAGAAGGAGCAAGTATACATTCCGAAACGTCGTGTCATTCACAATAAAGAAGTTGACACCACAGGCCCTCGTGTCTTTGCGAAGATTAAAGATTTAAAATAAACAATGTTGAGATGACCCCGACTCGAAATGCTTCACAGGACAATACACTATGACATGTATTGTACTGTGAAGCATTTCGAGTCGGGGGTCATCTAAAACAAATATTTTTTTTAAATCTTTAATCTTCGCAAAGACACGAGGGCTGTGGTTGACACCCATAAATCTTGCTTTTCTTAGGATCTTTATGTACGAAAAGACGTTTTGCCAACATAAGAGTATGATGCAAACTAAAATATCCTGAACTGGATCTAATAACTTGATCGTTGTCCAACTGAACATGTATTTGCTATGTAACATTATATTGTTGCAACAAATATCCTTTTATTAATATCGTACATCCGCAACAATTGTCCTTCCAGTTCAACATTGGTGGACTGCGATAGCATCCCAACCCTTTCCCTGGATCCCTGGCGAGAAGCGAATGGAAGCTGGTCAAGCTGGTCTGAGTGGTCACCGTGCCAGAACAACATACGCACCAAGACCAGGACCTGTTCTCCATGCTATGCAGGATGTGACGGACCGAACGCCGACAGCGAGGCCTGCGGGAACACTTGCAGCTGGAACACATGGGGGACGTGGGGCTCCTGTGTCAATGGTTCTGGAGAAAGAAACAGAACTTGCAAATGTTCTGGTGATGTTTCGCAATGGAGAAAGTGTTCGAAGGTGTCACAGCCCATTGTTTGATACAACGGTTTCAACAATTCTGAGGGTGAGGGTGTTCTAAGTTGTATGACTTGTACCCAGTCCTTTTCACATGAATAAAATGTTTAAAACAAAACAACTCTGACGCATCTGATAACTACGTTCAGCACTCTTTACATTTCAAATGATGATTTTTGTTTTGCTTTGTTTTGTCTATGTGCAATAACATTTACTCAAAACCATGATATGAACGTGTAAAAAATAGATGTCTTAGCTACAAGAAGCTTAAAATGGAAGTATATTTAGAACACAATGCTCTAAATGATAAATGAGAACAATAATTTCAGCATTTTTTTCAGGTAAAGTACAATTTGTTTGCAAAGATTCTCCTAAAGACTGGTTTGTAGAAGAATTTCACTTTATCTGATATCGTATAAAACATACGTTATTTCCAAAAGTTTCTTAAAAATGAACTACTGTGAAGTAAATTTTGTTTAATTATACATGTATATTATATTTTGTATGAGTGTGTAACGACCGGTCGTCGATGTACTAATCCCTGAACCCATGGCAGTACATTTATCAGTGGGGCAGTCTGTAGTCTAGTAATTAAAGCGTTCGATACAATGTTTAAAGCACATTTCTGGTGTCCACCGCGCGTGATAATGCTGGAATATTAAAAAAACCAAAACATGTCAAACCTTATTTAGTCACCCACATAAATCAGATATGGCTTGTGTCTTGTTATGCCGCTCAGATCAGGTCAGAAATATTCCAGTAACAAAACTAATCTTGATATAATCGCATCAAGACCAGACAGTCCAGTGATTGACCTCATGAGCATCCATATAGGTAACTGGGTTTCGATGACAGCTATCACCTAGCGTGACTGACCACCCTATCCCGGTCATCACCTCCTATGACCTAAACAATCAGTTGATGCCGATCTGCAACACTGATAAGAGTGAACTGGGTTTTAGGCCGATCTTATCAAAATTCCAGTATCGAACTCAGGCCTTCCGTCATTCTCTGGAGGCAAGCCTGACCACTACTAGCCCAAAAATCCTAGCGGAAACTATACACTTACCTCGAAAGACTTCCTTCGTGACGATCAAACTACCTATCCTCAATACTACCTCAACATGAAATGAAAACGCCTTTACTCATGTGCTTCACCTCACGTTCTCATAAAAAAATATCTACAGGAACACGTTAACGAAGCATCAGCTACATTCAGTTACTCACTTTCTGGGAATACTTCAGCCTTGTCCCAAGCATAATAAAGAGTGAGTGAGTTTAGCTTTACACCGCACTCAGCAATATTCCAGCTATATGGCAGCGCTCTGTAAATAATGGCGTCTAGACCAGACAATCCAGTGATCAACAGCATGAGTATCGATCTACGCAATTGGAACCGATGACATCTGTCAACCAAGTCAGCGAGCCTGACCACCTGATCCCGTTAGTCACCTCTTACGACAAGCATGGGTTACTGAAGATCACTATTCTAACCCGGACCTTCACAGATACCAAGCGTAATACAAGAGTCTCGGTGATAAATTTATGACAACTTTGAAGATGTGGAACGACGTGAGGATGATGTTATGTAAGCTGTCTTTGCCCATTTCCCAGATGATCCAGTCAGCTGTTGAACTCAATTTTCCACAGTCGCCATTTTGGTTTGAGAACGAAGCAGCCTGAGTCACCTATTGGAGCGAATGTAAGTGGCTGAAATTTAGCATTCCGGTTAGTCTTCTGCAAATGAAACAGGTCCCTAAATCCCAATGTGTTTCTCCTTTAAGCATTTGGGTACCCATTCAATATCTCAAAGGAGTGAGTTTAGTTTTACACCGCACTTAGCAATATTCTAGCTATATGGCAGAGGTCTGTAAATAATCGAGTCTGGACCAGACAGTGATCAACAGCATGAGCATCGATCTGAGCAATTGGGAACCGATAACATGTATCAACAAAGTCAGCGAGCCTGACCACCCGATCCCCTGAGGAGCCTCTTACGACAAGCATGGGTTACTGAAGTTCAAAATTCTAAGCCGGACCTTCACCGGTAATATCTCAAAGGCACACTAACACAAAAATTCAATCAATGCCAATATATTTTATTAAAACACAATGCCAACAATCATCAGTGGAAAAGGAAATGGCCGTTTTTTATTGCATCAATATCAACAAAATCAGTGCAAAACATGCTTCCAAACAAATTACCACTCAACAGTTACGGACATCACTAAAGTTCCAGTTCATGTTCTAGACAAATCACCTTTAAATTTCCAATCCACTACTCCACTTTCGATGAGCATATTCTGAGCATCCATATAGCTGGACCATTGCTGTTCGGGGTTAAACAACAAACTTACATGTGAGCATCCAGAAGAAACTAGATGTGGAGAGAGCTTATTTAAGTTGGATAACTTGTGCCCAATCCGTTTCTTAATTGAATAAAATATGTTTCAATCAATCAACTAGATGTCTGAAGCATGCCATCAGGATGCAATTTGGGCATAATACTGTTCTTGAGCAGCTTAATCCAGACCAATCTATCCCCGCAATGGACTCTCAGAATATTCCAATTGCGTGTGGAGTAGAACAGTATGTTGAAGTCACTTCTACTAATAAATGCCAACAATCGTGTTTCCAGAAGCAACTCTAAACTCTTTAAGAAATCTGTCATCATGTGCAAAAAAGCTATCAAAACAGATTTGGGAAACTGTTTTAGTACCCAAGGATTCACAAATGAAAGTTTCCCAAAAAACAATATCTGAAGCAATTGTATCATCTTGTCATGGAAAGTGTTGTCCTACAAATAATTTCCAGGTATAAATAAAGACATTATAGCATACTGCATGAATGCAACCGAAGCACTTTCCACTGCATTGAAATATCAACTCGAACACCACTTTCCACTCTAATCTATATCACACCAGCATCAAAACATGTACAACAATATATTCCAGTCTCACAGTAAATGCAACAAGTAACACATTCTGAATATATTGAATAGGAATCTGTCAATACAATACTCCAACCATTAACCCATACCTGTAATTGATTAATTATTCAAGTCAATTCATTGGTCTGTTTAGCATCATAATAAACACTTCATTGTACATCATTCGTGAAAAATTATTAAAGAAATTACAGGAATAGCAAATATCTTCATAGTCCCCACTCCTACACAGGACCATCCATTGAATGATGATCTTATGTTAGTGCTCTAATTACATCTTACATTGTTATTGTAACACGAATACTTGGGGACTGAATAAGGACCCTGATATTAATCATGAGGGTGTTTAGTAGTTTAGGGATCCCGTATACATACTGGTCGTGAAGCTTTCATAAAGATGCCGGAGAACCAAGACAACTTTGTTTTAGCCCAATACAAACAAATAAATACTACGTTCATATGTATTTCAGTCTCGCCTTAAAAACTATACTTAAATCGGTGACTTTGGAAACAACTATTCCTAAACTACTTAAGTCTAATTAGTTCAGTTTTGCAAGGAAATACAAATTGCCATGGAAACTTAAAACAAAAACTGTAAAATACATTTATAACTGATGTATGTAACGAACAGGTTTTCTCAACCTGTTCATTTGTTGTATATTTTTGTCGAAATCGTATTTCGAATTACACTTACAACAAACTAAAATTAGCAGTCCATTTGACTTCATATTTTAATGCATTTTGATATGAAAAAAATTGGATTTGTGATAGATTGGGGAACTACATAGTATACAGGCTCATTATTGGCGAACAAAATCATATACAATCATGTATTCATTATCTGGCTGAAGCAACTATAAGAGATAGCTATGTCACAATTTGAAATGTCTTCATTAAGTTGTCAATGCATGATTACCCTGTGATAAAGGCTCCATGATCATTGAGTTGACAGAACAAATGCAAACAAGGCTCATTCATTTTGAAGAATCAGTCCATATATACACTTTCACACCAAACATCTAAAACGTAACTCATACTTAAAATAAATGCTGATAGGTACACTCGCTTTTCAAATCTTGCAGCATCGCATCTTCCGTGAACAATGTGTTTGTAAAGAGCATAAGAGTTAATGCCTTGCATAGAAAGGATTTACATAAGATTTGACAAAGCATATAGGATTTGGCATTAAGCAAGTAAAACATATTCAATAATAGCTCTAAAGCTTTAAGTTGAAAAGGGTACATTACATCTTTCAAAAAGATGGTGTAAATAAAACATTGATGAGTCAGATTTTAAACTCACCATACATGATCATGATGTAATGTTTTATTTTTCACACTTTTAACCAGCAAAATAAAGCTGAAGTGACAAGATTGAGAGCAATGCAATTTGAAAATGGTTTCTAGCTGAGCACTGATCATGCGTACTGGGTTTGGTTCAGCGTGAAGGTACTGTGGCTGTTTTGGTTCTGGTTCTGGTAGTACGCTGGTCGGTAGCCCTTCTGGGTACGCTCGTGCATCATCTTGGAAGCCTTGTGGAGTTTGTCTACAAACTCGGGCACACCTGAAATAATGGGACACTGTATATTAGCAGGATTATTGAAGGGTAATTATTGGTTACCTGTCTTACAAATTAACATGAATGTTAACTAACCTGTTGTAGACTGTAAGATAACTGTTATCTTACGTACTGTAGCCTAACAGACATTGTTACTTTATAAGCTTAAGCTGAGCAAATGTATCATTTCAAATTGTAATTGAGTGAGTTTAGTTTCTGGACCAGACAATCCAGTGATCAAAAGCAAGAACATTGATCTACGCAACTGGGATACGATGACATGTGTCAACCAAGTCAGAGAGTCTGACCACCCCGATCCAATTAGTGGCCTCTTACCACATGAATGGGTTACACTTTATGTTGTTGCCAAACAGATTATGTAATCTATATATGGTGTTGCCTCACAGTTATTGTTATCTTACCTGTTGTAGCCTTACAGAAGTTGTGATTTTATACACTGTTGCCTCACAGATCTAGCATCTTATATATAGAAGCCTAACAGATGATGTCATTTAATACGCTGAAGCCCAGCAGATGCTGTTATATGTAGCAGCTTCACACATTATTGTTGCTTGCTTCAAACATTGCAACAGATGTTGTTCTTACAACACATTATCTTACCTGTGTAGCCTTACAGAAATTCTTTTATACACTGTTGCCTCACAGATCTAGCATTTTATATATAGAAGCCTAACAGATGATGTCATATAATACGCTGAAGCCCAGCAGATGCTGTTATATGTAGCAGCTTCACACATTGTTGTTGCTTGCTTCACACATTGCAACAGATGTTGTCATCTTACATGTTGTAGCCTAGGAGATGATTGTTATCCTACCTGTAAGAGCTAAACAGATGTTTGTCATCATAGCTGAGCTACTATAATACATGTCATATTACCTATCACACCTATGAAATCCCCTTCACCTACCTATTGTAGCCATCAAGTTGTAGCCTAAGAGATGACCTTCACCTACCTGTTGTAGCCATCAAGTTGTAGCCTAAGAGATGACCTTCACCTACCTGTTGTAGCCATCAAGTTGTAGCCTAAGAGATGACCTTCACCTACCTGTTGTAGCCATCAAGTTGTAGCCCTAAGAGATGACCTTCACCTACCTGTTGTAGCCATCAAGTTGTAGCCTAAGAGATGACCTTCACCTACCTGTTGTAGCCATCAAGTTGTAGCCTAAGAGATGACCTTCACCTACCTGTTGTAGCCATCAAGTTGTAGCCTAAGAGATGACCTTCACCTACCTATTGTAGCCATCAAGTTGTAGCCTAAGAGATGACCTTCACCTACCTGTTGTAGCCATCAAGTTGTAGCCTAAGAGATGACCTTCACCTACCTGTTGTAGCCATCAAGTTGTAGCCTAAGAGATGACCTTCACCTACCTGTTGTAGCCATCAAGTTGTAGCCTAAGAGATGACCTTCACCTACCTGTTGTAGCCATCAAGTTGTAGCCTAAGAGATGACCTTCACCTACCTGTTGTAGCCATCAAGTTGTAGCCTAAGAGATGACCTTCACCTACCTGTTGTAGCCATCAAGTTGTAGCCTAAGAGATGACCTTCACCTACCTGTTGTAGCCATCAAGTTGTAGCCTAAGAGATGACCTTCACCTACCTGTTGTAGCTATCCAGTTGTAGCACACCGTAGGGAAGGTTGTCTGAGGATCATCATAGTACGTCAGGACATATTCCAACCCATTCTGTAAACAGACAAAATCACATAGTACATGTTTTACATGTGCTGAGGAAAAGTTGTACTGATCTTGGCACTTTCAGGTTGCACCAGTACAAGTTCTAAATGCTTACATCCAGCCCTGGCACATGGAATACATTGTGTCCTTGAATCTCCATAATGCACAAGAAAACTATCCAAGCAGTAATTTAGATATATAGGCCTAATATAAATGTGGTAGCTTGTATTAGGACTAGAGGAATCCACCCAACTGTCCGAGAGGGCGAAAATGGAGAGATTCACAGGCAGCCTATAATCACGTGGGATGCTGGCCCAGGAAGGGGAGAGGCCCATTTGGGGTGAGCTAATTTTTAACTGTTTATTAGGGAACAATAGGACAGGTTTCCACTGTACCTTGGAAGAAAGGGGAGATAAGCAATAAACGTATGAGTCAGGATAGGGAAAAATTACTAGAATCAACATCTCTGACTCCTCATATTGTCAGATGTCTCACCTCATCAAAGTCGGAATAGGGTTTGATGACAAGAGCTGACTGGAACTCTGTGACTCGTACTATGTTGTCCTGGACTGGGCAGATAGGATGGTTGACCGTCTGACTGTACATTGCCATGATCTTGTTGGAGGTGTCAACCTGGAGGTACAGAAACAATGAGAACACGCTCATGAGACCTACCTATCTGAGCTGTGCCCAAACAGTTTAAGTCTATAATATAGTGATGACAAAACAATCAGTTAAACTTCAAGACAATTTTCAAAAGAATTTTTAATTTGACTTTCCCAATACCTTACATCACCAAGTGTTCAAGTGTACTCAAGTGAGTGAGTGAGTGAGTTTAGTTTTACGCCGCACTCAGCAATATTCCAGCTATATGGTGGCGGTCTGTAAATAATTGAGTCTGGACCAGACAATCCAGTGATCAACAGCACGAGCATCGATCTGCCCAATTGGGAACCGATGACGTGTCAACTAAGTCAGCGAGCCTGACTACCGGATCCCGTTAGTCGCCTGTTCAGACAAGCAAGCATGGGTTGTTGAAGACCTATTCTACCCCGGATCTTCACGGGTCTGTACACAAGAAATAGGACATCTGTATATGAGCGGGACATACAACATGTGTCCAATACTTTGTCCAAACTTACCATATATCTTCTGACATACACATAGTCACGGCTGTACATAGGATACTGGAAACAAACCAACAAATAATTATAACACTACAATAAATACACAACAATTTATGTACTCACCACGACAATCATGTCCTGAAAACACATACTATATTTGGTTTCCCTATCCATGACGGTTACTGAGAAAATCTGTTCCAACTGGGTATAACGTGCAGTAAGTCAAGAAATGCATGACAAGGGCCATAACTCTGTAAAGAATCGTAACACGGTTTCCATTTTCTAACTCCATCAAGGCATTAATGTCATGAAAACATGTACCAAATTTGGTTTCCCTATCTATAACAGTTTCTGAGAAACTGTCCCCTTTGGCGATATTGTGCACAAAGTCAAGAAAAGCACGACAAGGGCCATAACACTGTAACAAATTGTAACACTGTTTCCATTTTCGAACTCCATCAAGGCATTAATGTCCTGAAAACACATACCAACTTTGGTATCCCTATCTATAACATTTTGTGAGAAAATCTGTCCTCATCATCTTGTACAGATGGACGGAAGGACAATAAAGCTCAAACTAATATACCCCCGTGTGTACCTGAAGTGAAAGAACTATAATCATGGTGTTTGTGTAAATTACCGGAAACTCCGATGTCCAGTGGACTACCTCGGAACCACTTTCCTCGTGCTTGTCGATGATCCTGATGTCGAGAGACAACTTGTCCCACTGCTGCCAGAACTCCAGATCAACCTGCAACACAAACATCAATTGAACAAGTGCATAATAAAATATATCCATATCTCAGAGTGAGTGAGTTCAGTTTTATGCCACTCTCTGCAATATTCTAGCTATATGGCGGTGGTCTGTAAATAATCGAGTCTGGAACAGACAATCCAGTGATCAACAGCATGAGTATCGATCTATGCAATTGGGGATAGGATGACATGTGTCAACCAAGTCAGCGAGCCTGACCACCTGATCCCGTTAGTCGCCTCTTACGACAAGCATGGGTTACTGAAGATCAATTCTAACCCAGATCTTTACAGGTTTTCCTTAGAGTGAGTGAGTGACTTGGTTTTACGTCGCTGTTAGCAATATTCCAGCAATATCACGGCAGGGAACACCAGAAATGGACTTCACACATTGTACCATTTTGGAAATAAAAAATCCTGGTCTTTGGCAGTGACGGGCAAACACTTTAACCACTAGGCTACCCCATTGCCCCACCATTCCTCAGAAGATACTGAGATTACTTCAAATGTTTCTGTCAAAATCCATTTATCTTGAGAGTTGTGTCAAAAGGTATCCAAAAACGGAAAGCAAGTTGTAATACAAATAGTATCTGACAGGCTCAAGATCAGTAATGTTTCTTACACACCATAAAAGAACATCATTTCGGCTTCAAATCGATGCATAGTTTGGCTATTCTCATGATCCAGTGGTGCACTGTGATGAGGTGCACTCCTGGCAAATAAATGCCTGTTGATTGTCAAGCTAATGAAAATAAAAAAATGGCCAGGTACTCAGAACTATTTTAACACTCTAAAACCATAAAGTTTTGAGACAGGCATAGCTGAAATCGATGGAGGCATGTCTAACTTGTCAACTCATTACAATCAAGAAAGTAGTCCATCATAATCTGACCTCAGGTCACTACCAAGAATTAGACTTTGACATTTCACCAAATCTTTGAATGGCATTTAGAAGTGATACACATAAGAGAATTTTATGGATGTCAACTTCTTTACTATGATGAACACAAAGTTTCAGAGTATGTACTTACTCCTTCATCAGGTAAATCAATCATCATCATTCATCTGATTAAGGATGTAAGTACATACTCCGAAACTTTGTGCTCCTCATAATAAAGAAGTTGACATCCATAAAATTCTCTTCCTTGATACCTCATACATGTTTGATATAATGTTGCGCTATATTCTGATCATGAACAAATTCACCACGACAGTTGCTTTACGGAAGCAATGCCCTGGGATTGCCCTGACACAGAAATCTGTGTTAAAATGCACAGGTCAATATTGCTGTTGGGTCAAATTTGACACTTGTGATTCATTTTCAAGTTTGAAGATCATAATGCAATGTCACACTCATATGGCTATGATCGATTATTTATTGCTTATGAATCACTGAAATTATTTTCTAACAATTTGAAAAATAAACTAAAATATGGCTACAGTGTTAAATCAAAGTATAAGTAAAGTTACTTTCAGCCCTAGTTTGAGAAATAAGTTACCTGAGTATTGAAGAAGGCTCTTGCAGGAACGTCATCGAACTTCCCATAAACTGGAACAGAAAATATATAATCACACATTTATTAAAATACTTTCACGACACATGCTGCATTGTTTAAGAATTAGTATTTAATGAGAGAGAGTGAGAGAGAGATAAACACCACTTTCAGCAATATTCCAGCGGTATCACAGCAGGGGACACCAGAAATGGGCTTCAAACACTGTACCCATGTGGGACTACCATAGTCTGTCTCCCTGACCCATATTATTTTCTCTACTGGCTAGCCCTCCCTGCAATGCTAAAGCCCTAAATGTAGCAAGTCTAGATTTCCCCAGGAATCTGTGGTCTCCCTAGGGCTCCTTTTCAAATTTAATGGGTTTATTTGTTTCAATCAAAATGATATATAGTCAGAGACTAAGTGTTAGTCTACGCTATAACCACTAGGCTACCCCACTGGCCCGTGACATGGCTGAGGATGAAACCATCTACAGGCCACTCTCCAGGCAGATACCCCATCCTCTCCACCACAGTCAGTTGATAAAAGAATGTTACAAATGGGGTCTGGAAAATATACAGTCCTAAGACAAATCTCCCCTCATCTTCCTCTCACTTGCCAACAACCACAACCTCTCACTTGTATGTTACAACCATAACAAATGACTAGTTACAAATGACTAGTTTCTAGATCTTCAGATATCATTCTTTCCTGAATCTTTTGCTCACTCACACGAACAATCTGGAAACTTCAACACCAAGTGGCTGATTAAAACGTCAAGACTCGATATGATCAATGCAAAGTAGGTCAAATATTCATACCAAGGGGTATGATATCACAAAGATGAAGCTGATTTTAAAGAGATTGTATCTACCATAGTCAGTATGCGAAATAGCCACTGGCCTGCTAACCTGTGGCTAGTAAAATCCAGTCGGGCCATTAAATCTCCACAGTCTCTGACCGACTGGCTAGTGAATTTTCATGGGGTCATTTAGTAGTAGTAACTTTCAGGGATAGCTAGCCAGACTGGCTAGCAAAATTTGGAAACTATTGCAGAGTACAGTAATGAATTACCTTTATATTGGAACAAGCTGGAGTTAAACTCTAGGGGTCTTCTCCACACAATCAGGTGTGGTCTGTCGATGACCTTCTCCCATGGACATGACTCGTCGACAACCTGACTGCGAGTTTTTCGGACCAGTTCCTGGATGTGGACCATGTCATACACAGACCTGAAACATGTCAAAACTGATTAGGAAGGAACACTTATGTTTCCAGGGCCCTGTTCCTGAAAGCGATCGTAGCGCTAAGGTGATCGTAACTCCCATACTTTAACACAGACTTACGACTGTCATAGCGCTACGATCGCTTTGAGGAACGGGGTCCTGGACATGAAACCATGGTCATACAACCAAAACATGTAAAACTGTTTACTAAGAAATGTTTGTGTTTCCTGGATGTGTAACCAAGGTAACAAAACCAAAAAATGTCAAAATTCATTAGGAAGGACGCTTGTGTTTCCTGGAAATGAGACCATGGCAACACATCGAAACATGTCAAAACTGATTAAGAAGGAATGCTTATGTTTCCTGTTTGTGTAACCATAGTAACACACCTCATTCTAGAATGGCAGATCTGATCTATAGAAAACAAACAACTTATTTCAGACATCTAGTAAGAAAATGTCAGTTGATAAACTTTCTAACAATACAGGGATATTCTCAAAATGCATTAAACATGACTAAACATGTTGAACAATGATCATACTTTGAATTTGTTTCCTTGTTACCATAGTTACATGATATACTACACTTTAAATTTGGCACAAAAGCTGCTTATAACGTTTACATATTTGCACGAATCTTCAGACATCCATATTCTTTGAAGGTGAATTAACATTTAGTAAAACAGGAGGAAGATAACATGACAAATATACAAAAAGGCTAAAATGTATTCACTACTAACATCTTGAACACTGCAATGGTATATCTAAACTCATGATCAGACAACAATGAAAAGTTATTAGATTTTCATCCACATCTTCAGCAAGATGGGCGAGTGAATTTACATCGATCGGCAGCAGGGCAATGACTGATTCTCCACAATCATGTAGGGGTGAAACGGTATACCACGGTATTAGTATAACCATGGTATTTTGCCTTTGGTTCAGTATATCATACGGCAATCCAAAAATTTGGTATTTTCGGTTTTTGTACAGTCATTTGTATGTCGTCATAAAATGACAGTTTTGCTTCTTCATAATAACAAAGACTATGGTTATTTTATTTCCATGTTATCAAACAATGTAAGGTTTGGCTCTTGTCAGCTTTCTGCACAATGATCATATCTCATATACCGAACAGAAACAGATAAATTTGTTGAATTCTGATTGGTCAATAGCCAAAGAATACGAAAACATGGTGGCGGATTTGCCGAGGTGTACATACCATACACCCTCGTCAAATCTGTCACGTGACACAGTACACTGGTTGTACAAATGACCTTGACCTTAGATGGAATGTGGCTGCAAAAAAGCTGATCGCTTCGAAGTTGGCGCATATAATTATGAGTATAAACAGAGAAGTATAATTGCTGCCATAATTTCTTATTTGTTTGTGTCAATAGAAATATGAAAAAACAATAAAATGTTCCTGTATTTCACTTGTCGTTTAACAAAACTTCAAATTCGACCATTTTTACTATAAACTAAGCCATCACTAGTTATCTCCATTAATGACAATTGAGGAAAAATCATCTCGAAACGTTTTGCGTCTCATTCTGCCAAAGATTGAATGTTCGTTTTTACAGATACACTAAATTAAGAGATCTTAAGGGCTCTGCCTCAGGAAATATGGAATTTATAAGAGTCTTACAGTCCTGTACTCCCTTTCAAAACACTGTAACTACGGTAATAACATAGCGTACCCTAGTAAGAGCATACCGTTTTACGGAATCACCCTAGAATCATGACTGTTTCAAATGTGGTTTATTTCATTAGCATTATCAAGATACAGACACGCACTATCATAAGCACGGATGTTTACAAACAAGAACATGTGCTGTGCTATTTATAGTTCTTATTCACTGCGTAACTCCATTCATAAAGCCAGATGTTTGGCTTTGGGACGACAGACTAGTGTTGCGTGTGTTGACGCGTGAGTAACCAGTTATAACAAGACTTTGTTTGCATGTATTCTAGCTGCTATGTGATTATTACTGTATTATGTACATGTTAGTATGTCTATTCAGCTTAGTAGGTCCACCTCAGTCCTCGCATTCGGTTTGAAACAGTACACGAGGCGCACTCATAACAAATGACCTATGGAACTTTTCGTACACGCTATGACTGAGTGAGTTTGGTTTTACAGGGTTTTACATAGCTCTTCTAAACTGGGAGTCCTGGGGACCCAGGGCATATTTTTTGGGGAGTCCATTTCCAAAACTGGGAGTCCATCAATCTCATATCTGCATGAAATCAATGACCATGCCGATGCTTCCCATTTGATAATGATTATGTTATAATATAGTTACTTTCAATGTCATTAGAATAATGATTGGAAACAGAATGTTTATATCTGAACAGCACTGACAATAAACATACAGTACCGAAATGTGATGTGGTGTTATCTCTTATTGATTTAAATATGAATGACATTGAACTATAACATAACAAGACAATAGAAACTGACTGTGACAATACTTGAACCCATTCAACACCATAGGCCGGAAAGCCGGCCAAGACATCATGAGTCCCCAGACATCGCAGGGCGGTAAACCGGCCAGGCAGTAGTCGCATCAAAATGATCTATAATTTTAGGAACCTAACTAACATATGATTCTTTTATCAAATCTATCACATTTCACAATGTCTGAAAATACTTATTAAATTTCAAATGACCATATTATCGACAGGATTAGAATTATAAACTATTTTTGCAATGTTATTGAAAAGAAACAATTCTCGGACACATGCTTCGGCAACGGGTCCACACCAAAGTTGTCAAAGAGAAGAGTAACGATGTTTCGAGAAAAATAATCATACAAATTGAATAAACTGATGAATTAAATCAACAACACTACTCATAAAAGCTGTCAAGCGTATATTAGAACTTACTATTTCCATCTTTTTTGAGCGATCGTGAAATGTAATTGAAGTGACATCTCAGCTTTCTTCACCTCGAACTTTACGCTTGGACACGACGTTTAATGCTAAAACATGCATGAAGCATTTTTGTCACAGGTCATAACCGAGCTCGATATGTCCACTAAGTTTCATAATATATGTATTGATGGTGATTGTTTGCGTAACACGTTCTGAATAGAGGGATTTTACCCAAAACTTCCATCTGAACCTATAAGTTTTCGTTTACGAGCACGGTATCCATTGCTGTAATATGATTGGCTGCCTTAGGTCACATGCACAATTGTGACCAGTCACGATCCTTATAGCAAACTCTGGGAAATAAGCGTCATTAGAAACCAACCTTTATCCAATAAAATCGCTTCTTACAACTGCGAAAATACTCTTGGCAAAGGTACAATAATATTGTTTATGTTCAGAACTCTCGAACGATACCCGCCATCAAACGAATTTGCCTCACATGTTATTCATACAAAGCTTCGAAAACTGAGGTATTTCCCGCTGTTGCATCACGTTAGCGAGCGGAAAGCCACTGATATCGGGAAATAGACGACCATACATATTATTTGAGAAATCTTTTTAAAAATAATTTTCAAATATTGCGTCCATAAGGACGCACTGGATTTTCGTTTGGGGGTCCTTCATCAAATTTCTGCGTCCAACACGCAGGAATCCCGCGTCCCGTAAAACCCTGGTTTTACGCTGCTTTTAGCAATATACCAGCTATACCATGGCGGGGGGCACCAGAAATGGGCTTCACACATTGAACCCATGTGGGGAATCGAACCCGGGTCTTCGGCGTGACGAGCGAACGCTTTAACCACTAGGCTACCCCACCTTCCCCGTACACGTTATGAAATTTCGTCCCATATAGATCTGAAGTGGTCTCTGGTATATCGGATATGGGATATTACTTTTGATGCCTGATTACTTTTATCAATGCCAGGTTTTGGAGGTGAGGTGAGGTGAAATTGGGTTTAACGTCGTGCTTGAGAATATTTCGCTCATATGACGACGTGCATGCGTGTGTATGTGTATGTGCGGCTGCTTGTACTAGCCCAGACTAATGCTGATTTTATAGTGCTAGCCCACTGAGATACCATGCCGCAGTGAAGCACGAATACCCCACTCAGACACATTATACTGACTCCGAGCCAACCAGTCCTTGTTGTACCCATTAATGCCGAGCGCCAGGCAGGGACCAACAAGTACCATATTTTAACGTATTTTGGTATGCCGCGGTCGGGGATCGAACCCACGACCTTCCGCTCTCCCCGGGCGGACGCTCTAACCACTACACCACGGAGGCGGTCGCCAGGTTTTGGAAGGAAAGAGGACATCGTCATCTCTTTTCTTTCTTTTTACATTTTTTTATCTTGTAAAGCAAAAATGTTCCATCAGTTTTGCTTGTTAGACACTTCATTTACCTTATTCGCTCCTCAAGCCTCATTATGCCACATTTTAGAATGTCCATTCAATTCCATACTATCATGCCATTTACCAGTATATATTTCTAGCTTAGAGCCTTACTGTTTCTATAACAACATCTCTGTTTGAAATGACCAAGATTAGGAAAACTAAAATGATTTCATCAAATTGCAGAGGTTTAGCTTACAAAAATTAGAGAAAAGAAGTTATTACCGTATCAAGACAAAATACTCAATTATTTGTCTACAAGACATTCATATTTCCCCTGAAACTGTGAATACCGTGCAGTTAAGAATATGGAAAAAAACAAAAGCCCTGGAATTTATGGCTTCCCAATTGATTTTTAAAAAAAAGTTTTGAAGGAACTCAAAATTTGGATTTGTCAATAACACTTCAGAAAAAACCCAAATGTCCATGTATAACTATTAAAAGAGGAGTAGTAACTTGCATACCTAAAGCAAACGGAGACAAGAGTTTGAAAAGTAGTCAAAGTGTTGTGGTGACCTTGAAAATAAGGTCACGGTCACCAAAATCGACTGGTATCTGGGTAATCCCCCAATGTAGGCTATCACCAAATATGAAGAGTGAGTGAGTGAGTTTAGTTTTACGCCGCACTCAGCAATATTCCAGCTATATGGCGGCGGTTTGTAAATAATCCAGTCTGCACCAGACAATCCAGTGATCAACAACATGAGCATCGATCTGCACAATTGGGAACCGATGACATATAGCAACCAAGTCAGCGAGCCTGACCAACCGATCCCATTAGTCGCCTCTTACGACAGGCATAGTCGCCCTGAATACATAGTCCCCCATTCCGCATTGCTGCGGGGAACAACAAAACACTTTTGAAAAATTGGAGACCTAATACTTCATTGAATGCACTTTATAAAATTATTAGCGCTTGTATTTCTAACCGCCTAAAAAAAACCTTATATTCCCTAGTACATGCAAATCAAACATGCTTTATTCCAGGCAGAACTCTCAGTGAAAACACAAGATTACCTTATGACATAAAGTTTGAAACTAACGAAAGAAAAATGCCAGGATTAATTCTCTGAATAGATTTTGAGAAGGCGGTCGATACAGTATCTAAAGATTTTTTAAATATTGTTTTAGATAAATTTGGTTTTGGTCCTGAAATCATTCGTTGGTTAAATATACTGACATATGAAACACCATCCTGTGTCATCTAACATAGTAAATGAACGCGATTGCAGGCAAGGAGATCCTTTATTTTACGTAGATTTATAAAAAAAATTAATTTGAATTTGTATACATTTAAAACTGGATAAATAATAATATGGTAAGCCCTCATTAGGCAAATAGTCCCCTTAATCTAACCGTATGCACTTGATACATAGGTAGCCATAGAAATGGTCTTCATGGCACCAATCAACCATTTCGCAAATCATGGAACGAGTCATTGACAAATAAACAACATATATCAATAGTACTGTCAATAGTCCACGCATCTTATGCCATACAAAATCACTTGTTTAATGTCATGTGTCTTTGAAATAAAATTATATATGATAAAATATATATATATTACAATCCATATTTGTCTTTCAACAGATCAGGTGTTTCACATTTTTGTTATGTCTGAATTGTTCAATTCTGATAGCGCATGTCACATAAAATATATGTCCTTTCAAAATTCCATTGAGTTTGATAACAGTGAACAATCAGTCAACATACTATCCTTTGAACAAAGTATGTTATTAAGAGGCCCAGATAAGCTGTGTATCTGGGTAAAATATGCATAGAAAATTTCCAATTACGCATTGAAAAATAATTGTTGCATACTAATAATTACTAATTACGCATTTAAAATGTTAGATACGCAAAAAGTTTATTATAACAAATACGTACGGAATATATTTATAAAAATCGCTTGCGTAATGAAAAAGACATCGATTGCTATCAAGTTGTACTGTCAGTATAGGATGTTTGGTTTTTTATGAAATCATTTCCATTATATTTAAGTTGGTTTTGATTAGGTATGACATAAGGCAGAACATACCTGCTTAGTAAACATACTCAAAGACGTAATACTTAGGTGAGTAAAATCACTGAAATACCCATATATTTGAAAGCAGTGGGTAAAGTAAAATGAAATACCCACTCAACATTCATAATACCCACTCCAAAAAATACAATGGGTACAGTACCCACATGAGCTAAATCTTATCTGGAGCTGTTATTTTTACATCAGCGCATAGATACCATATGTTATTTTTACATCAGCGCGTAGATACCATGTTATTTTTACATCTGCGCATAGATACCATATGTTATTTTTACATCAGCGCATAGATACCATATGTTATTTTTACATCAGCGCATAGATATGGGGGTATTCTGTCTGCTCTTATAAACCCATGTACATCAACACTCGCTTTTAACCACAGTGATTGGCCATGCAAACCATTAAACATCAACAGCGGATCGTTACATGGATGTGTCTGTCCATCGCCCTTGAGGCAAGGCCACATGCATATTAGACAACCAATACATTCACCACATCACACTGGAATTCATAACCCAATTTAGATTAAATATTTACACAAGACACGACATTTGCCAAATGCCAATCATTAATCGCTATATGCCCTTGACATCATTATAGGCAGGGTGAAGCTGTTCAGTTATTCTGCATAATCCTCGTAATCGGAGTTCTGGCACCCCTAGTTATATTTGTAATAATGTGATTAACCAAGCAAATGACGACAAATACACAGGTCAAGGACTTGTACAATAAAACATGGATGACACGATGGGAGCAGTGGTAATAGTTTTATCATATGTCATTTGCCTGCAAAATAAATGTCTGCTGTTTTGAGTTTAACTGAAATTCCTTTCATTGTATTGTTGCATAATCATGTGTCCCATGTGTACTGGAGTACATACCTGTACACACACATTTACACACACATACACATTTACACACATGCACATTTACACACACACACACACACACACACATTTACACACACATACACACACACACACACACATTTGGAAGGTAAAGGGTTTTTGTAAGCATCTTCTGGAAGTAGTCAGTGAGTGAGGATGGTTTACCTTTTAGTGAGTGAGTGAGTTTAGTTTTTTAATATTCCAGCTATATGACTGCAGTCTGTAAATAATCGAGTCTGGACCAGACAATAAAGTGATCAACTGCATGAGCATCGATCTATGCTTGGAAACCGATGACATGTGTCAACCAAATCAGTGAGCCTGACCACCTGATCCCATTAGTCGCCTCTTACGACAAGCATGGGTTACTGACGATCATTTCTCACCCAGATCTTCACGGGTCAAGGCTGGTCAAGGCCACTGTTAGTCCAGCACTATACTGACTGACTGAGTTTAGTTTTACGCCGCTTTTAGCAACATTCCAGCAATATCACGGCGGGGGACACCAGAAATGGGCTTAACATATTGTGCCCATGTGGGGAATCGAACCCGGGTCTTCGGCGTGACGAGCCAACGCTTTAACCACTAGGCTACCCCACCGCCCCTCCAGCACTATAAGTTATAAGTGGACGGTTTAACTATTAGGCTACACCACTGCACCCTTATGCGAGGATCCCAAGGGATTGTCAAGGAGGTCATCCCGAGCTGGTCCCGATGCTTTAGTGGCCAAATCAAGAAAGTTTCTGTAGCATTCATAATCATATAATAAACTGTACTGGCTACGGAATAGTTATCGCCACGTAACTGTTATTGCCAATAATCAGTATTACACGCGCGCAATTCCGGTCATTTTTCCAATCGGTATTTGACAACAATAAAGGACAGCAAAAGAAAATTATTCACAGTAAGTAACATAAAAGAAAAATTAAAGAAAACTTATGAACCCTATACATTTTTTTGAACTTAATCGGAGGGATGTCACACGATCTATATAATAGCAAGTTCAAGTTCACAAGTCATTTACAGTTCCATTCCCGATCAATTTACTGTAAAAGAAACACTTCAATAGTTTCACAATCAATTAATCGAAATTACTGTAAGATATAAAAATATATATTACTTCACGAATGGCATGAGAAATTCTAAATGGTGGTAACTGTTACAGTTCGTTGTGAGAAAACATCTATTTATACTGCCATGATTCCCTCCCGTCGCGTTATATAAAAACATGATCGGCAGCAATGAACAGGCTGGACACATCGGTGAATAGATAATTAAGTATCATATTTAATTCTGTTTCATTAATTTAACGAACTGATGAGTAATTTTGTAAATACCGCTAAAATATGGTGATAACTGTTGGTAGCCAGTATAGTTATGTTAGCTCATAATGGTACAAACGCTTTGTGGATCTGGCCCTTGATAGGGGAGGTTAGTAAAATGGCACCAGCTATACAACTGTACGCTGGAGTATTGTTTCCCTTTAAAATGTTTATATAATACTTAACAATGATGTTGAACATGCAAATGTCACAGCTTTTCAAATTTAGGTTCAAGGTTCAAGGATTAGCAGGGGAAGTTACAGATGACAATCTTTCCTGTTGTTTTTCCTGTAGTAATTTAACATACGTTTCCGGTATACTGCACTCTTGTCTACAAACCTGTTGAGGGCATCGTCTCCTATTTTGTTCTCTTCCCAGGAGAAGAGTGTTGCTGCCAGCACGCAAAACAAGGATTTCTTGTGAAAGCGACGTAAAAGAGAATTGCCAACTTGATCGATCAACTTTTCTCCATAGAGTCTATTGTAAAATGCCATAATCTGAGTCGCTCTTTTCAATCTCTGAGCAAGTAAGAAACTACATTGTTTCTCAAAACATTCTGCGATCACTGTGAATTTGTGATTACAGTTAGCTGAGAGTTCTTTAAGAACTGTTGACCAATTTTGTCCGAATAACGCCCTTGCACACCCATATCCAAGCCGGTCGGCGGTTTTCTGTACACAGATTTCCTTTCCCTTTGCGTTACTTGAGCGCAAAATGTGTCTCATGATAACCCACAGGTTCTGTAGTTTTAATTCCCTTGCCATTGTGACTATATTCCGTGAAGTTATCTTGGGATCACTCAAACATGCTCTGACACCATGCCCTCCAAACTGTTTCGATGCAGACGCATGGACGAAGTTCTGTTCTCACGGTCGGCAACAGATAAAATCACATCACTATTCTGAAGTATCACAACCACACAATGTAATCTTGATTTGCACTTATGCTATTGAACATTTTAAAACTATTATAAAATGTCGATTTATTACAGTGTTGTTGTCATCGTCCATGTACAACTGTCCAAATAATCGTATTAGGTTTTATCGACTAGAATTTCTCACATGACCTTTGCGACTTCCTCCATTTCTCGCACCCGATATCTCGCGAGAGGTCACAGCCTTGGCAACCACACACTCACAACATGGAGGATTGAGCATCATTTGACGTTGTATACATCTAACATCGTGAACTGAATCTGACATCTTGCATAATGGATCAGTTTGGAACCTTAGAACTCGCGTAAGTATATGTGTCTGAAACGTGTAGGTAATAGTACCAACAAGACCATGTTCGAAAAATGCCAGAAATTCGTTATTAATGAAAAATGCAAAATGTAAACACTGAATTTGTACCGCTCACCTAGTTCCCTACATTGGGCCCGTCACAATTTTCTTCCGTTGATTTAATTTTGTTGATGGTACGGATGTGTTTGCTGTATAATACCGAACCCTAAAAGTACTGCATACTTTGAGAAAGAATACTTCAGTTCATAAAATGAACTGTGGACGATCGAGCACCTGTGATCAATCATCATATTCTCATCAGTTTATCAAGTTGTAAAATAAAATATGAAGGTATCCTTACGCATAATTACGCCTCTTTCCATCCAAACGCCATGTCCATCCGTTTCATTAATGTTTTAAAGATTTAGCAAAGGGTTGTCACGTACAGAAGAACATTCCTCTATGTCATGTCAAGACAAATGGAAATGTCACAGATGGTTGAAGTACTCATCCTGCCAAATTGTCATATTTCTAGAACCAGTGTTCACGAATGGGGTTTCAAAGTAACAGGACAGTGGGTCCTGTAAGTTTCAGGTGTCTGTCTGACCCAGTGAAAATTCACAGGACCCAAAGAATAAAATTAAACACACATTTCATTTTCAGGTTTAACATTTGTTATAATTGGCATTAAATTATTAACAAGTATAAGATTTACAAACAGCAAACAAGTGTCACATATAACAACTTCGGTCAAAGTCGTTGTGAAATATACAGTCAGACACTGGGGCCGGCAGGCCAAGTTGTAGACTTCTATCAGACCTTTTTCAAATCTGCCAGATTTGTCAGAGGGTCAGACGCTATTCGTGAACACTGTAGAACCCAGACTATTAAAATGAAAACCCTTCTATTGTTTAATAAATCTCATTGTCCAACCCCATTATTTACACATTCAGAAAATTGGTGGATACTGTAGAAAAAGTTTGATTTAAAAGACATTTCATGACATGTTATAAAGCTCATTCAGTTTGTTTGTAGATCAAAGGGGTAAATCTCTTAGCCTGTTTAGGTCATTTGATAAAGGCATCTGACTAAAATGGGATGCAAATTTCTATGATTTGAATCTCATGCAGGGGCTACATCTGCACAATATGCATTTCTTTTACTTTGTTCAGGAGAATAAATAGTTCTCTAAGGATGGATATATTAAATTATTGATATATCATTGGATCGTAGGTTGTTGGATGTCATACATTTTCGGATGGCAAAACTCACTCAGGCTGTAATGAAAGGTATAAGCATTGCACAGACATTGTCAATTCTTGAATAACGCCTTGTGTTCAGGATAAAGTTGTCTTTTATTAGTTAGTGACATTTTTTACAATATACCAGTGACAGTCAAAGGATATTCTTAAGTGTCTGAAACCCATATCATGAGCATATTGCAATTGTTTGCACTATGATAGCACTATCTCAAGAGGAATTAAAAAGTGCAAGTAAGATTGTCAATAGCATGCACAGTCAATAGTTTAAGTAGTGGCAATTAGTTATAAAAAAAACAGATTGTTCAAATTTCAGTGTTGCCTGTCTGTTAGTCAGTAATAATTATGACAACTTCAGATTAGATTTATTTCCATTTCTTTTGAGTGGCAACAGGGCAATGTCTGACTTTGATATCGTCAATAGTACTTTATTCACTTCTGTTAGATTGATTTACATGATTACCAAGTCTTATGATACATATCTTGATTCTGAGGTTATGATACGCTACGTATTGTGATACTGCATTTCCGACTCTTTGCGAGTAACAAGCAGCCATTACCTGGATGGCAAGTTGATACCATAGCTCTCCGGTCCACAAGTAACTATTAACAGTTAATCTGAGTCATATCTTTTATCCTTAAAGATTACTAGAGAAAAGATAACATTAGGCCACATAGATTATAAACAGGCTTTTGTAAAAGTTTTTATATGAGACATTAGGGACAGTTCATAATTTATGGCTAGAGGGGGTGATGATGATTTTAAGGGGGCACCCATTTTGTTCTTGGGAGCTGGGGGGTCAGCAATTTTGTACACACGTACTAGGGGGGTCAGAAATTTTGTACATAAAAATATGCTTAAAATCATGCTTAGAAATTATGGGAAGGGGAGGGGGGTTCATTGATTTTGTACATGTGGGTTACTTATTTTGTACCTAAATTTTAGGGGGGGTCATTCACATTGTACATGCTTCTCCATAAAAATCATCATCATCATCCCCCCTAGCCATTAATTATGAATGGTCCCTTAGTGCAACATCAAAATAATAATCAATATAAGTCAAAATATGAATCAATAATGAAACAAATGAATCCTGTATGGTATTGTGCAAAGCTTGCCGGCAATGCACCGATGCATTGTGAATTGTGAAATTACAAATAGCAACAGTGAAAACAGCCTCTGTTACTTAAGTCACCCCTAATGATGAATGTTTGTCATTCCAGCTGGAGTCAAGGATATGGAGGCACGGAGGCTCACTACATCGACAAGGACATCATCTGTTTCCAGTGTGGCAAAAGCATCAAATTCGTGGCTGAAAATGGTTTGGAAACTGTGTTTGCCTTCAAGGGCAATGGCAAGGGCCCGTTTACAGCTCACAAAGTCAACAAGTGTTTTGCAGTTGCAGAACAGTGTCTTAATCCCAAGATATATGTGTTTGTGTATCCAACAATGAGACAGCTTGGTGTCTTGGAAGGTGAGTGTAGTTTACAGAAGTGATAAAAATGATTTGATTGTTTCATAGATAAAAGACAGGTGATGTTTACTGTATATAGCTACTGTTTCTTCTCAGGGTTTGTACCTAACAACTTCTAAAATGCTACTCAAAGAAGTAAAAATAAGTATGTTTCACAGAAGCAGGTTATAAATGAATGTTTATGTGTACTTGTCCACTAAAATATCTCTGTTTCTGTCTTAATTGATGGATAGTAAGCTGTGAAGTTCAAAAGAAATGTCACTACTCAATTTACAAACTCACTCACTTCTTCTCAGGGTTATTATTAGCATAAAGCCGCTAATTTGAGAGCCGTAAATTTCAATTTGAGTAGTACACATAAAAATTAATTTATAACCCTGCTTCTGTGAATCATGTATATTTTTACTTCTTTGTGTAGCATTTTAAAAGTTGGGAGGTAAAATACTGATGACTTTATGGATATCATTTTACTTCTTTTATATATACGTCACACTCACAAAATAAAACAAGTTGTTATCCATAAATTTGCCAGTTTTGTATGTTTTCATATTTCCACTATTTTTCCTAGCAGAATGTATTATTTCACAATCCCATGTCCATGATATGTTCTGCTAATGAACAAGGTCAACGTGAGAAATTGTTAGAGCTATACACTAACAACATTGTCGTCATTCAGTTGTATTGATCATAGTATTCTTATTTTAGGTGGAGCACAATTGGAATTTCAGCAGCTTGTGTTCTCAGCTAGTGAATACCTTCTCAGCCTCTCAGGGTTGCCAGATTTTGAAATGACTCTCTGGTATGTTTCCTAAGCATGCAATAGTTCGTGATTCCAGTCCGGTATAATTTTTATGAAGGCCGGACTATTTCTTTGTTTTATACTCTTTGCAATAAGGACATCTTGTCCTGTTTTGTTCCCTTCCTATAAGAAGAGTGTTGCATGTACTTTCAGCGTTGACATAGTAAGAACATTATGTGAAAACAATCAGGTTGACATTTTCAATGTCATAACACCAGAAATGAAATACTAACTCGGGTGACACTGCTACAAAGAGGCGTACATCAGACCATATTACCCTCGAAAGAAGCATACAACTTATAGTAGAGCTTGTTATCTATTTTATTCCTGTTTTCCAGGAAATATGAGAAGAATATAAAGCTAGCTTCAGTTAAGATCGGGTCCACCCCACCAACAAGTATTTGCTTCAATCCTGGCAATTGGAGACAAATCTGTGTGACAACTGACAAAGCCATCACAGTGTGGCAGACGGAGCAGGCAGACGACAATTACATCTTGCTGCCACAGTAAGTACATTTGTATTTGAAATTGTTTCAAAGTGTATTCCCTTAGGGTGACTTGTAGTAAGAACTTGCAGCATGAAACAATTGCAACTAGTTGCAACATCAGAACATCCAAATCGTAATGGTTTGGAATCACATACAACTTACTAAGTTGCAGCCAAGTTGTAAGTCGTACTAGAAGTCACAGGTCCAATCTGACCAATCAGATTGCCTAGATATATGTCCGCCTTTGAGTGACATCCCTTTGTTTGTGTTTGACATCATGTCGGAGACTTGATTGAAGAAACTTGATTTAAACCAGAGAAGAATATGAGCAGTTGTTTGACCTGAGAATCCAGTTGCGAAACCCTCACTGATTTAGCCTTTCTTTTCTCCTCTTTTTAGTGACTGTGATGTGTCTTTAGCTTGTTCCGCACATGACAGCAAAATTTGATATGGATGAAATATTTTCTTCCAGACATGTCAAACTGCCCCCTGAGGACCCCAACACAGGAGAGGATGAGAAGGAGAGGGACGTGTTGACCCGGGCGTCAACCAGAATGACTCAGTACACAGTTGACGTGCCCAAGGCAGCCATTGCTGGACTGGTGGGAGAGATGGCCGAGAGATTGTCTGAGATTCAAGACGAGACTGTCAGGGTGGCACCGGTGTCCCAGACTTGGACACCTACAGGGGATATCTATGTTGGATGTAAGGGCGGACACCTGTTAAAGGTAGGTAATCCGCCTATAAATCTGTTTTCAAGTGAATCTGCTATTTGTTTGGTCTAAAAACATCTTTCAGGCAACTTTCTGACAGTTAATGTGACATTTGTGTGTCCAGATTGATGGTGAGCTGATGAAGGCCAGGGTGCTGTACTACCCACCCCCTGCAGCTGAGACCCCCAGGTCCCGCGCCACCAGTGCAGGACGCAGCAAGACCAGCATTGGGGACAGTCAGCCAATAGGTGAGGCAGTGTAGATCCCTTGAGGGTAATCAGAGTTGAAAGCTTAATTACGTTCTGTGTGGCCTAGTAAATCAAGCAGGTGCCTAAGAGAGCAGAAGTTTGGTGGTTCAATTTCCTGCTGTGTCATAGAAAACAGTGTTAAAAGATTATACTGGTTGTTGCCCGACCTTGTGTTCTGAATAATGGGATGAAACCGAGGACTCGTCAACTCAGAGTCAATATACTGTATCTAAATGGGGTATGTATGTCAAACTCTGACATTCTATCTCAATGGACACACACATTCTCTGGACCCATTCCCCACTATAGCATTCAATGTGAAGACCATGATGCTATAAATAGTCATCAATTTACCAATGAGCCTTTGAAATTCTATTGTAAATTACTGGCAGTTGGGTAGCCTAGTGGTTAAAGCGTTCGCTCATCACACCAAAGACCCAGGTTCGATTCCCCAATGTGTACAATGTGTGAAGCCCATTTCTGGTGTCCCCTGCCAGGATATTGCTGGAATATTGCTAAAAGTGGCATAAAACTATACTCACTTCCAGAACAAAGCTATGATGGTGAATGGATCCAGGATTACATTAATGAAAATAGAATGGATATATAATACTTTGGAGTGAATGAGTATGGTTTTTACACCACTTTTAGCAATATCACGACGGGGGGATACCAGAAACCACTAGGTTATCCCACCGCCCCTAATGCATTGGATGATGACGGATGACCATGACTCAGAGTCTGGAATTCAAACCCATGGTCACAGGTTTCTGGCATGCCTAAGGGAGGTAACTCTAAACAGTGATTTGCATTGCCCAAGATGACTAGGTCATCTATGCCACAGTGTCCTGATCTCCCTGTCGTTTTGTGAACAAGATTGTTGGTGTTTTTGGTTCAGCTGATGAGCTCAGTGCTATGGTTCTGGAAGGGTCAGTCAACTGTATTGCTTTACACAGAAAAGGTCTCTATGCAGTCGGAACGGTAAGCATCAGTTTATGATAAATTAGCACATTATTATTGAGACATAATTTATTGATAAAATGGAATTATCCCCAAGTATGTTTGAATTCAGAATGTCAGAATTCATTATGTAACATCATTTAAAAAAATACACAAATGTACTTTGATTACACAATGCCATTTAGAAAGGGTAACAAATGTTAACATATGTTTTCGAAAGCCTAAAGCGATTAGCAGTTACGCCAGCTGAGTTCAATAAATCAGAGTCAACATATAGCTATTTAGATTACACTTTTAACAGTACAATGTTATTTTTGAAGTTAGCAATTCATTTGGATTACCTTTCGGACCACTCAGAAGTCAGGTTACAACGCCAGCACACAAAAGTCAGCCGTAGCTGAATGGGTTAGGCTGCTGACTTTGTGTGCCGGGCTTATTAGGTGCCTGACTCTGGAGAGGGTGTGAGTTCGAATCCTCGGATGGGGCTCAACTCAAAAAGTACCAGAATTTGTACTTTACTAAGAAAAGTGTAATCCCAAATATAACATATGTTGCATTTGACCACTTTCTAAATGGCATTGTGTAATCATAGCTTTGGCCGCGGGGAGCCGTGCCAATTAACACTTATCAGAGGGTACACAAAGCCGGCAGTCTAGACTAATAGTTGTCCGACTTCCATTTTGTGGAAGTCATGGGTAGCTGAATGGGTTAGGCGGCTGACTTTGTGTGCTGGCGATTAGGTGCCTGACTCTGAGGGTGTGAGTTCGAATCCGGATGGGGCTCAACTCAAAAAGTACTAGAATTTGTACTTTACTAAGAAAGTGTAATCCCAAATATAACATATGTTGCATTTGACCACTTTCTAAATGGCATTGTGTAATCATAGCTTTCGGCCGGGAGCCGTGCCAATTAACACTTATCAGAGGGGTACACAAAGCCGCAGTCTAGACTACCAGTTGTCCGGACTTCCATTTTGTGGAAGTCGCAGTAGCTGAATGGGTTAGGCGGCTGACTTTGTGTGCTGGCGATTAGGTGCCTGACTCTGAGGGTGTGAGTTCGAATCCCGGATGGGGCTCAACTCAAAAAGTACTAGAATTTGTACTTTACTAAGAAAGTGTAATCCCAAATATAACATATGTTGCATTTGACCACTTTCTAAATGGCATTGTGTAATCATAGCTTTCGGCCGTGGGGAGCCGTGCCAATTAACACTTATCAGAGGGGTACACAAAGCCGGGCAGTCTAGAGAAAGTGTAATCCCAAATATAACATATGTTACAAATGTACTTGTTAAAGCAGGTTTTGCGTTACAGGTCCTGCCTGAAAGTGTTTAGCTCAACTAGAGAATATTTAGAAATCAGATAATAGATTCAATATATACAGAGAAGAACCCTTGTGATAATCTTCTCTTTCATGCTCTCATACAAATAGGAATTTGAATGTACCTTTCTTCATAAGAATAGTCTGATATTTCTGGCTAACCTATCTTAAAAAAGCAGAGAAATGTCAAAAAATGAAAGTGGGACAAATCTTTTCTGGGGACAATCCAAGTATTTTGTGTGCAATATAAACAGCTGGCAGCCATTGTACTGTTAACAGGTGGTCGTGCCACCTTAACCTCATACATTCAGTTATTTCACAAACTGGTGGTCTGCTACTTAATCATTCAACATAGTCCAATGCCTGAGCCTAGTAAAATTCAGTTTGGTTCCAATTATGTCACTATGATGTTTTGAGCACAGAGTGCTCACACAGGTTTTGTCTCCCTTGTATTGGTGTTGTTAATATCTGTCATATGTCAACTTCTGATTGTGTCCAGGATGGTATTTTGAGGAGAATCGAGACAAGCGGTGATGAGTTCAAGGTAGCAGAGCAGTGTAATATTGGAGTACCAATCTCATCTCTGGCCTTCTCTCACAACTTCAGCAGAATGGCCCTGTGCTCTCCCATGGTAAGGCAACCAACAGAATTATGCCTAGATTTGCCTGTAGGAACAGCGTTAATGTTTGGAGACACGATGCCAAGCAGGCAACAACTGATGTTTATTCCTTCGTTTATTCAAGCTATCTTTTAGGGACCATTCATAAGTTATGGCTGGGGTGGGGGGGGGATGATGATTTTAGGGGGTCATACATGATGTGCAGGTGGGTCACCTACTTTGTACATAAATTTTAAGAGGGTCATTCAGATTGTACATGCTTCTCCTCATCATTTGTCTTCACATCCAAGTAACTGGTTGTTATTTATCAAGTTCTGTTGCAACTCAGGCATGAATAAGTCTCAAGCACTCAATAATTGTTGTAAGGGTCAAGGGGATGGTTGTGTTTAGGGGCGTGGTTGATGTCATTGTATCCTATGACAGCTGTTCATAATATCAATCACTGGTTTATCTGGTCCAGATTGAGTTATTTTTACATGATGCTGTATAACTGGAATATTACTGCGTGCATAGTCAGATAACAAATTGTAATTAGCATGAAAATAATTAGGAAATACAGTAAAGATATCAATGGGCTTGCTTCATATCATAATCAGTATGTGGTCATTATGAATATTTAGGTGGATATGCCAATGTGTTATTTCTACTATCTTGATTACGTAAAATCTGCAAGGATATGTGTTCATCTTTTCAACATTTCCAGGGAAGCATTCATCTGTATGATGCTGGCGTCCCTACAAGCTTATACCCTCTTCGAGATTTCCACCACGGACAGTTCATTGCTGTCTCGGCCATGGCAACAGGATCCGAAACATTTGTTGTAAGTAATTTGCTGTCTTGGTTCTTATGATTCCTGAAATACAACGTACATAGCAGCTTGTTCTTTTATATTATGATCAGAGGATTTTATCCTACTGATTTGTATGTTATGTGGAGAGTTATCCATACTGATTGTGTACAAAATAATCAAGTTTGACCCGTGAAGATCTGGGTTAGAATTCATCTTCAGTAACCCATGCTTGTCGTAAGAGGCGATTATCAGGATCGGGTAGTCAGGCTCGCTGACTTGGTTGACACATGTCATCACATGTCACCAATTGCATATATTGATGCTCATGCTGTTGATCACTGGATTGTTTGGTGCAGACTTGATTATTTACAGATCACTGCCCTATAGCTGGAATATTACTGAGTACAGCATAAAACTATACTCACTCACTCATTCCATAATTCATGATCATATACCCAGTGGGGATTCCTGCGTCTTTATTGCTCAGAAACAGTTGCCTGGGTGATAGTGTGTCATTGACTCCGATACCAATGACGTGGATTGTTCTTACAGAAGCAATAATAATTGTGTGGTCCAAACTCAGTTATTTAATGGCAGCCATGTTAGAGATGGACTTTCGCTCGTGCTGAGTGTAAAGAACAAGCAAACTGGAAAAATGGAAAAGTTCTACCCCATTTGTCAAAACATTTGATTATTTATAATTGAACTGAAGTGGATTTCTTTTTTTTTAAATGTTTGCATAATGTTGAGGAAATTTGTCACAACATCAGATTTTATTCATTTTTTTAGAGTATTCGCGAAGATGGGGAAGTGCAAGTATGGAATGTCGCCAGTGGAAAGCTTATGTCTTCTGTCAGCATAGGAGCTCAGGTAACAAACCCATCACAGGAATATGACAGTGTTTGTCTGCATAAAAAGACACAAATTCCAATATACTGAAGCTGAGAATCCTTAGAACATCAGTTCCAGGGATTCCAGGTTTTAGTGCTCATTATATCGATCATCTGGTCCCAATCTGTTGGTTTACAAGCTGCTGTCCTATTGCAAGAATATTGTATCCATGGCTTTAGACAACAGTGGACCAAACAAATGAAGCCTTGCAGCATAGGATAACAAGTTTATGTCAATTATGTAGACATAACTTAGTAAGATCTATCAGGGGAGTTGGATGTGATCCAGCAATAGTGCAGTTGTCTTATGCCCAATGGCTATGTATCAATGGTTTTTTGACATTGTAGCCACACATTTCTATAAATAATTTTGAAAAGCATAAAATGATAAAAATGTTTCCCATTTGTGGGAGTGGATGGATAAGTTCCTTATCGTAGGACAATAAATACAGCTTGGACCAGTTTGATAAAGTATTCATAGTGCAATGACCCCATTTTTCACATTGAATAGTCGAAGGGCAGAGATTGCTGTGTGAACTAGACCTTTGTATGTTTAGAAGAGAGAAGCTATCGCTATGACTGCTGTAACTCTCATTCTTTACAATTGTCGCAGCGTAATAATTGCTTTGTGAAATACCTATTCTTACATTTAGAACTGAATCAATTCAATGCTCCAATTTTATATTTGGAACTGAGGACAGTAGTATCAAATACTCACAAGCCACCGCAAATCTGTAAAAGCAAAATTTATGTTGACATTGTAGTAAAATGCAAAAGCTATCTGTCATTTTTTAAGTAGTCTCTCTCTCTATTGAACTCGCAAAGTTGTGACACAGTGGGTGACATCTGATGTTTCCATGAGAAAGAAATTCATGTGGTTAGCAGGATGTCGAATATAACAATTATATCATTAGTTATCCTGATAAATAATTGTCACACTTAATATGGTTGGAACATGGTATCCAAATATTTTTCCTTATCCTGACTCATGCTTATTGCTTGTCTTCTTGCGAACATAGTGGAACACGTGTATCTCCCAATTGAAGTTCCCTTCAATTAAAAAATCACTAATTAGTACTCACCACGAGTTACCTCCCTTCCACAAGCGCGGGAACGAGGGCGCCACCTGAACCCATGTGCCTCACTTTCTCCTTCTTCGCCCAGTAAGCTGGACGTGAGAGCGCCTGTGTCTCCCAACACACTATATCCTTTATTTATATTTAGTTTAGTACCTCTTATATTCAGTTATAGAGGTGTAACTAGTATCCTTATTCAACTTGCATTGATTATTAGTCGTGTTTCTGCTGTTTTATTCACGGTTCGACGTGTTTGTTCAGCAGTTTACGTTCATGAGAATCTGCACAGGTTGTAAACTACGTTATTCTGCTACCGATCCACATTTAAAATGCCCTGGTTGCATTACTCCATGTTCTATTGTTTCTCGTTGTAAATTATGTATTAATTTACCAATTTCTGCCTTTGATAAATATTTATGTTCCGTTTTGAGACGGAAGGCAGATAAATCATAAAACAATCTTCAGTCATGGCTAATAGATCGGAAATTATTATACCCTGTCAACTGTTGACTGGCGACCCGCCACCGGCTGGTGGCATGCCGGGAGTTTCCCTCGGGGGATAAGCGTGGGGCGCCAGTCCGCTATGTCCAAGAAGCGACCTGCATCTCAAGACATTCCGTCTTCTCAGTCTAAGACTAGGAAGCGTCCACATCATCTCAACGCGACGCCGCGAAGCCCCAGGTCCACAGCTACGTCAAAGGGAAATCTACTTAAAACTACAAATAATTTTGCCTCCTGATATTTCTACCTGTCTCAGAATTATGTTTATATGATGATGACATTCCGATTATCATTCCAGATGTTACGTCCATAAGAAGCGTCCAGTATCTGCTACCGTCACAACAGCGCAGATAAACATGCAACCAGAGATGCCTACGCTGTCGCCTGAGTTTACGATTGAGGGTCCCGTCACTTTCACAGAGAGGCCACCCTCAGCGCAAAGCGCAGACTGTCCCAGACGACCTGGTTAACCAAATCATGAGACTGATGGAGGACCGTTACGGTTTACAGAGGCCCCAGAGCCACGGGCCCCAGAGCCCAACACTTAATAAGTCATACAGGGCCCCAGAGCCCGCCCTTGGCTTCGCGTGAGGGCCCCAGAGCCCACAAACAGCGCCGGAAGGGCAACCCAGCCCGTGAGCGATCACTTTGCTAAGGAAGTCCCAGGCCGCCTCCAGCGAAGGAGCTAGAGCCTCATCCTATGCGAGGGACATCGCGGAGAAGGAGCGCCACCGAGCCCACACCCTGTAGAACACAGAGGTCGCTTCGCTGCAAGCACAAGCTCATATGTCGAGAAGGGACACTGACTGATCCATTACATTCGAAGGTCGCGAAGGCTAAGTGGCTCCATATCTACCTCGCCCAGAAGATTTAGAAGAGCCAGCGAAGTCCCCAGCGTTAAGCCGAGGAGGTCTCCTCCAAGGTCTCCTTACACTAGCCACTCGTCAGTCCGTTCACCACAGTCCTCTCATAGATCTTCCTACAGATCTAGGACTCCGACATATGACCCTACATCAGAGGAAGAAGGTATCATTTTCTCAGATGCTGAGATCAGATACTGGATGGTGAATGAGTTACAACTTGCTTCCCCATCAAGACGAGAATTCAACTCAGACTTACCTGATGAAGGATGATGATGTAGACAATATCACCTTACCTCCTATTGATCCGATTGCAGCGGTACCAGCTAATTTGGATACAGCCTGTTCCAAATCTTCAAAAGTCCAATCTACACATTTCGGTCTTCAATGCCAAGAAATTTGCTGGACACAATATGGACCCTTTTCAAGGCCCAGGATATTGATGACAACTTTAAATTAATAAGCGATGCCAAGTCCAGAAGTTGCAAAGTAGGCGATCGCAAATTGGCCCAACTAGATACCATCGCCAGGAGGATGTTCTTTGGATTGAATAGATCTAGAACGATTAATGAAACTCTCATCACCAAGTTCAAGAATTCTACAGAGGAGGAAGATAGAATGATCTACTCAGCTCTACTCATGCAGAAAAGAGACCACCAATTTCTTACAGAGCACCTATCAGCGCTTACTGAAACTACTACCATGGCTCGTCGGCAAGGCTTACTAGCCTCCTGCTCTTGGGATAAGCAATTTACAGAATCTCTATACACAGCTCCATGGTCATCGCCCTTACTGTTTGGTGGCAAAATAGACAAGGTCTCCAAAGAAGTATCTAAAGACTCAAGAGAGGTTCTTATGATCAGATCCATGGATACCTTAGCGAACGTCATTAAACAGTCAACACAGAGATACTCAGGCAAGTCTAAGTTTTCGGGGCTACAGAAAGCACGGGACAAGAAATTAGCTGCAGCTAAAGATCCCAAGGATTCTTTTCATCGCCCATACAACAAATTTAGGGGAGGATCAGCTAGAGGCAGATCATCCAGAGGTGCCCGTGGATTTAGACGATGAAATTCAGGTTCGGAACGACTGGAGTCTTCCACCCCCAGCCGTTCCAGTACAACCGTCTCAAGTGGGTGGACGCCTTCAGCTACACTGGGAAAACTGGGGAATACTACAAGATCCATATGTATCCAACATCCTACAGCACGGATATCTAATACAACTCAAGGCCAAACTTCCGTTAACAGTCAACCCCCCAGGGTTCAACGTTCATCCGGCACAACTACCTATGTTAAGAGAAGCAGTACTTACTCTACTAAACAAACAGGCCTTAGAAGTTCTGGATCAACAAAACATCGTACCAGGTTCCTACTCCCCAGTTTTCCTAGTGCCGAAGAAAAATTCCAAGGAGAAGTTTCGTCTCATATACAACATGAGCATCTTCAACAGAGAATATCTATGCAAACCTCCGTTTCGCATGATACACTTACCGCAACTTCTGCATTTAATTCGTCCCAAAGATTACATGGCCAGCATAGATTTGCAAGACGCATATCTACACATTCCGATTCATCCCAACTCAAGGAAATATCTAAGATTTATCCTAGACGGGAAACATTACCAATGGAAGGTTCTTCCCTTCGGAATCACATCGGCCCCTTGGGTATTCACAAGAGTGACCAAGCCTATTGTCTCATACCTACATCGTCAAGGTCTTCGCAGCGCTTTTTACCTAGACGACGGTATACAAGTGGATCCAGATCCACAGCGTCTCAGACTACAGCTGAATTTTATAATCAAGCTACTAACACAATTAGGATGGTTAGTAAATCTACTCAAGTCGGACCTAGAACCAACGCAAGATCTGCAATTTCTAGGTATACGATTTCTAACAGCTCAGAATCGTATTGTAGTCCCGGAGGACAGATGGATCAAGATCCAACAACTTATTCCTCAAGCCCTACTCTCTCCGTTACCACTTCGACAGTGGCAGAGCCTATTGGGACTACTCACATCAGCTCAAGACTTGACAGTCAGAGGCAGGCTTCAATTACGTCCATTACAAGTCCTCATCAATGCTCATCTCGAGGACCCTCTACCATTCAGTCTACCAGATTATGTCAAACCACATCTACTCTGGTGGACCAAGAGATTGAATGTTTGCATATGCGTCTCCTTAGTAGAGCCGGAATCGAAAACACATCTCTACGTAGACGCGTCACTACAAGGTTGGGGAGCCCACCTTGCTGGCAGGACAGCGTCAGGCCTATGGAGCAATCAAGAGAGCAAATGTCACATAAATCTGCTAGAGATGCAAGCAGTCATAAACGCCATAAGTCACTGGAGCAACCTACTACAGAACGCTCAGTTGATGGTTTACACAGACAATTCAACAGTGGCGTTTTATGTGAACAAACAAGGTTCAACAAGGTCACAGAACCTACTGACTCGATGTTTCAGACTGTTCGATTTAGTCGACAATCTAAACATACACGTCAGAGCTTGCCACATTCCAGGAGCAAAGAATGTTTTAGCAGACGCTCTCTCTCGGCCACACCAACCGTCGCCGACAGAATGGATGCTCCACACAGAGATATTCAATCAAATAATCATGGAAATAGGATCTCCACTGATAGACCTATTCACCACTCGATTCAACAAGCAACTGACAACATTCGTGTCGCCAGTGCCAGACCCACTAGCATGGGCAACGGACGCTCTAAGCATATCGTGGGAGAGACTCAACGCGTACGCTTTCCCGCCTCCAGCGTTGATCCCACAAGTCTTACAGAAAATCAGTCAAAAGCAGAGCCTCCATCTGATTTTAGTCGCGCCCTACTGGCCAGCAAGAACTTGGTTTCCAGATCTCACTCAAGTAATGGGAAAACCAATTCTTCAGCTCCCACAACGCGCCAATCTATTGATACATCCGCACACCAAACAAGTGCACGAAACACCAGAAGCATTCCAACTTCATGTATGGATTGTATCAAGAGAGGTTATTCTGCCAGAGCGGCTAAAGCGGTCACGCTTGCCCTTCGTAACTCGTAACTTGTACGATGACAAATGGCACAGTTTTGTCAATTGCGCTGCTAAGAAAGGATTTACAGCCAGATATGCTACACATCCTCAAGTGGCAGATTTCTTATGTTATCTACGTCAAACTAAGAATCTAAAAGGCTCAACCTTGTCCACTTATCTTGCAGCCATAAGTTCTGTCATAACTATGCGAACGGGGGTCAAGTTAACAAAAACACCAGAGTTACTCGCTTTGTTACGGCGTTCCGATTGGAGGATCAGAAACGGAAGTTTCACGCTCCAGCCTGGGATCTAAATATAGTGCTCCAATACCTCACTAGTGAGGCTTATGAACCATTGCTATCTACATCGTTTGAATCACTGACCCACAAAACCTTATTCCTGTTAGCACTAGCTACGGCCGCCAGGATGTCAGAGATTCACGCTTTGGATTACGAGAGAATATGCTTTGATGATATTCATAACATCGCTCATCTGGGACTTCGCTGGGATTTTATTTAGATTTAGATTATTTATCCCTATATCTACAGCTACGCAGACGGAAGTCTCATGTACTACGATCTCTATCTGGATCAGAACTGTCATACTACGTGCCTACAAGGCTGCAGGACTCGACCCTCCAAGAGCTTCTAATCCTCACGAAATTAGAGCGCTAGCCTCAACTCTCGCTCTACATGGGAATTGCTCGTTGAATACCATAATGGAGGGATGTTTCTGGAGATCCGATATGGTGTTTGCCAACCACTATCTGAGAGATATCACCACCGAGGACGTCTCAGGTATCCACCATTTCGGTCCCATGGTCCTCGCTCAACAGTTGACAGTTCCACGGAGAAGATAAGTCTATCTTACAGATTTTATACTTATCTGATAACAGTACTAATAGCTACATGCTATCTATATATTTTGCTTAAGTTTAATTTATTATCTTAAGCTCAGTACTATGGTTTTTATATCATACTATATATAAGCTTACAACTCCTAGGAGTTTTGCTACTATATATATATGTTCAGCTTAAGTTTCATCAATCCTGAAGCTCAGTCATATGGTCATATGCATAAATGTATAAGTTAACAAACTCTAAGGATTTGGTTACTATTATACAGCTTAAGTTATAATTATATCTCAAGCACAATACTATACTATTATAGCTTAAATATATGCATATCTTAAGCTTAATACTTTGGTTAATTTATAAAAAGTATCCACTATAAACTCACAGAAGTTTATATTATCACATTGATAGCTTCAGCTTACATTAATGTTGTATATACTTTTATCATATTCTATAAATTGTAATAACCTTTATATGGCAGCTGATAAGTTAAACAGCAGGAATTCATCAGTTCAGTGCCTTTATGAAGTTCCCATAGGGTTATTACAATCATCACAGTTCAAATCACTAATTATTAAAATCCAAAGTATATATATTCCCACCTCCTTTTCCGTCGGATTCTACAAGCAATAAGCATGAGTCAGGATAAGGAAAAATATGAAATTTTTAGAGTAAAATTAATATTTTATACTTATCCTGACTCATGAGGTAAGCCCTCCCATCCTCCCCACTTAACACTTTGGATTTCTTCGGGAAAATAAAGTGTCGGGCTCGAAACTAAAGGAGAGAGTGAGGAACATGGGTTCAGGTGGCGCCCTCGTTCCCGAGCTTGTGGAAGGGAGGTAACTCGTGGTGAGTACTAATTAGTGATTTTTTAATTGAAGGGAACTTCAATTGGGAGATACACATGTTCCACTATGTTCGCAAGAAGAAGAAGACAAGCAATAAGCATGAGTCAGGATAAGTATAAAATATTAATTTTACTCTAAAAATTTCATTTTCACCAAGTTGAATAAGGCATGTTTTTACATTTAGTATTAAATTCATACACAGTGAAAATCAGAGAGATTATAGAATGCTTTTCAAGAAATCAGATTTCAGATCACTCTCCCATTATTATACCCCTGCTACGAAGTAACGGGGGTATATAGCGTTCATTCTGTCCGTCCCGAAACTTTGTCTGGAGCATATCTCTTAAAGTTTACATGCTAGGTTCACCAAACTTCACACACATGTTAATCATTACCCATTGATGTGCCTTTTGCTATTTTAATTTTTTTTACAGAATTTTGTTTTATTGCTGGTTCCATGGAAACACGACTTAGTGGCAAATATGTTTGATGGTTTTGTCCGGAGCATATCTCTTACAGTTTACATGCTAGGTTCACCAACCTTCACACACATGTTAATCATTACCCATTGATGTGCCTTTTGCTATTTTAAAGTCTTTTCAGAATTTGTTTTTTTGTTGTTTCCATTGTAACATGACTTGGTGCAAAATGTGTTTGATGGTTACCTGGCCACAACATATCGAAACTATACATGCTAGGTTCACCAAACTTAATACACAAGTTAATCATGACCCACAGATATGCCATGTGCTAAAAATTTAACAATCTTCATCTACGTCCACTTCATTGTGTGCAACAAGTTCAATTGTATGACAGGTTTCCACGGAAAACACAAAAAAATAATGTTTCCATAAATTATTACTGTAATCAGTACATGGCAAAACTATTATCTAACATGTATATAAAGTTTAGTAGAGTCAAAGAGAAGTCTTGTGAGCTGCTGATCCTTGTCACATTATATATATCAATATCAGTCATTTCCATGTCCCAAAGTGGGAAGCGGGGGTATGAGAGCTGTGCTCACTTCTACACTTATTTTTTCCAGCTTTGTATTGTGTGTACAAACTTATTCATTACAACTATTTGTTCAGGCAACAGCCCTTGCCTGCAGCCCCCTAGCTCACATTGCCCTGGTGGGCACGATGACGGGGCACATCTTCTGTGTGGACCTGACAGATATTGAGAAACTGAGAGTGGTGCACAGGTTCCGGATATATGGTGGTCCAGTCAATCACCTACAGTGAGTCCATCTGCATTATGTAACATTCTGACAGTAACAGTAGAAGTGTTAGAAAGTACAGCAGAGTTGTGTCCCTTAGTTCATTTGTTGTTGGTTTCTGTTTTGGTGCAATATGCGTATCTGGGCTTTTATGTTCGTTCTTGTTGCAAGGTCTGTAGGAGTTATGGTGCAAGAATATTGCCTGAGTGTGAACACTGACAACATTAACTAGTGACAGTCTTTATAGTATTCAAATATAGACTGGGGTATGTCCAGGTTCAGTCTAAGTAAACTTAGGCTCAGTATTATTCGTTACACTTCTATACTGAGTCTAACAAAACCTTGTGGAAGGTCGCGTCAGGTAACCTTTCCAATTGACCAATCAGAACACAGCTTACTAAATCGTGAAAGTGGACAGTCGTACATACCTTTTGAACTTTTACCTCGAAAAGTGTTTACCCGAACGACTCCGAATGCTATTTTCCGTACGTTCAGTGTTGGCGACCAGGGACGAGAACATCCATTCTGTAAGTCCCGCCGAACCCTAAATAGTAGCCGTTGTCTGATTGGTCAAATCCGTTTGGCCATCTCGCCTTTGATTGGACGGTCATAAGTCGCTCAAAGGTTAGCTGACGCGACCTTCCACAAGGTTTTGTTAGACTCAGTATAGCAGTGTAAGTATAATACTGAGCCTAAGTTTACTTAGACTGGTCCAGGCTAATCACATTATTGTGTGGTATGCTAAGTGAAAATAATATGCCAAAACCTAGTGGTACCTCTTGTCATCTTCAGGTTTGATGAGAATGGGAGATATATCCTGACTGCCCCCGAGGGAGACGAGGTGTTTGTAGCAGATGGACGACCATCACAGAAGTTCCAAATGCTGGGGTATACAGGTAAAACCAGGATGTTCTGTCACTTAATAGGGCGTTGAATTCAGTGTGAGTTACTCCTCATACATATACCAGAAATATAGGTCTCGGGTTTAGATCCCAGATTTGCCCAGATTTTGGTTGTGGTTTTGTGGGCACCATATCAAAGTTTTGTGGGCTTACAAAAGTGGCAAACAGGTAAGGAGTATCAAGTTGACAGGCTGTGTTATAACTGAAACTGTTCAAAGCAGTGTTGAAACCAACCAACTCACCTGCTATTTTCACTTGATAGAACCCAAGAATACTTGGGGGCTGTGGGGTAGCCTAGTGGTTAAATACCGAAGACGGTTGAATCCCCACATGGGTACAATGTGTGAAGCCCATTTCTGGTGTCCCCCGCCGTGATGTTGCTGGAATATTGCTAAAAACGGCGTAAAACCAAACTCAGTCAGTCAAGAATACTCAACTGAAATCTGTGTGTAGTTTCTGAAGCAGAATTTGTCTCCTGAAAACTCAGAAAAGGAATCCCTTCGACTTGTCGGGCTCATAATTTCAGTGACTAAGCTACATGATCCAGATTTGTGTTTTTAACAATAATAGACCACTTATATATATTTCCACAGGATACAGGATCATTCCTACTAAGCTTTATGATTACCCTGGTCAATGTATCACAGTGCAATAGATTTCATTCTCAGCTCCCTTGGGAGAATACAATCAAAGTTGCCAGTGAGATGCCTCAAGTTTAACAGTCACATTACCACCTTATCCTACTGGGTACCCATTCACTGCTAAATAAACAAAGGCATATTTTTGAGGAAATCACTTGCCTAAAGTGACACCACATGTTCTACAAGGCGACTAATGGGATTGGGAGGCCTGACTTGGTTGAAACATGCCATTGTGTCCATGTTGCAAGGATCAGTGCTTATGCTGTTGATCAGTGGATTTTATGGTCCAGACTCGGTTATTTACAGACGGCCACCAAATAGCTGGAATATTACTGAGTGTGGCATTAAACAACAAACAAACAAACAAACAAACAAACATATTTGCTACATGTGCTTCAGTGTGGGGAGGACCAAAGCGTTAAAACCTCTCAAGAGTCACCATCCCCTTTAATACTGTCCATGACTAAGTGTGTTGCTTAACTTTCCATGCACTCTATAAACAGTACCTCCTGCTATTGTGCTTATTCATTCCTGTTGTTTTCTCTGCAGTTGTGGACGGTAGCATCAAGTCCATCAGCAACTTCACCAACGGCCAGAATGTGCAGGTCGTCGTGACAACCAACGATAAACATGACAAGGAACAAGGGGCCAACAAACTCACAATCTTCACTCTAACAGACAAGCTGATCAAAGGTAGATACAAATTGTTGAGAACAACATGATTCTTAGGCATCCATCACTTTATTCAGTGTCGATCTCTTCAACATGTCCATTCCAATTCTAATTCTTATTCAAATTTAATTCAAGTTGCCTTTACAGTAGATTAACACTACTTTGTACATTCTTGGGGTAGAAAAGTTGTTGACAGTGAAAGCACATGGCCTCAATGGCATGCCCTGAGGAAGTTACCTCTATTTAGAGGGTTATTGAAAAAGTGGCAAAGGAATTAAAACGGAATAAGAGTAAAATTACACTTGATTAAATAGAATACTAGAAATTTAGCAGAAAATGATTTATAAAAAATAAAGTTTAAGGAAAAAACGTGTCCGTAACACAAATTATTCCCAGGATGTATTCCTATATTGTAAATGTCATCAGAATTGTTTTATCAGAGCATTTTCATATATAAGTAACTGGGGTCTTAACTTTTAGGCTTTCAGGCCTTGGTGTTGTTGTACAAAGCAGTAAGACTGTCACAGGTCTATGTTAAATAATGGGGGGTACAATCACCTAAGCTCTAAGGGACCGTTCATAATTAATAGCTAGGTGGGGTGATGATGATTTTAAGGGGGATCACCCATTTTGTTCTGGGGAGGTAGGGGGTGTCGTCAATTTTGTACACGTCTACTATTGGGGTGTGTGTGTGTGTGTGTGTGTTTGGGTTCCAGCAATTTTGTACATAAATATTATTAATAATTATGCTTAAAAATTATGAAGGGGAAGGGGGACATTGCTTTTGTACATGGCATGCAGGGGGGTCACTTACTGTGTACATACATTGGCGGGGGGGGGGGCATTCACATTGTACATGCTTGTCCATAAAAATCATCATCAAACACCACATTAAACATGCAGTGATACAACAGAAATACAGTTCACACCTGTGATACACCTAAACTCTCTGATTGGGATTATGATTATGATTAATTAGATCTGAAGATCAGCTACAACAGCCTGAAAAGTGACTTCAAGGATGAAGCTATCAACAAGATGCAGTTCCACCTGACAGTGCCGACTGAGTGGGCGGCGTTCGGTGAGAACAACACTCTGTACGCCATCAACCAACACAACAAGAAGATCTACAGTGTTCCAGTACCAGAAACTAAACCCAGGAAGGTAGGCAGCTTGTGATTATTTGTGAGTCTTGTAGTTCCATGAAATGTGTTGTTGGAGTGAGGTTAGTTTTATGCCACTTTTAGCAATATTTCAGCAATATCATGGTGGGGGACAAAAGAAATAGGCTTCACACATTGCACCCAGGTGGGGATTTGAACCCGCTTCTTTGTCGTGACAAGCAAATGCTTTAACCACAAGGCTACCCCACCACCTCATGTGTGTTATGAAAATTATACAAGAAATGTCAAACTCATAAAAGCTTATGTTATGCCCACCCCAGTATACACAGCTATATATGTAATAAAATAGGTCTATTCTAAAAAATATGTAAATGGCTGGACATTTACAACTAGAGAGAATGAAAATTAGTTTATTTAATCAGCTATATTGCAACTGTGTCATAACAGGCTGCCAATAATTGAATCTGGGCCAGACAATCCCGTGATCAATATTGTTAAAAACGGTCCATGCTGTTATGTCGCCAAGCCTCACTAAGCCTGATGGTTGTTCACAACTACAATGTCCCAGCTTTCCTTTCATCTGTTCCGGATGTGTAATTAATTATGTGACCTTTATTTCAGATGACCAGCCCTGAGGCGTACCTGTCAGCAGAGACAGAGTTCATAGGTCACCAGCTGGCTGGAGCGAAGATAATGCTGTCCCCACACAAAAAGTGGCTGGCATCATATGGCACTGATGGCTGCATCATGCTCAGAGCCAAAGGCAGCATGGTCAGTTTTGAAATACACTGTGGGGGTCAAGGTCATGGTCAGTTTCATATATATACTGTGGGGGTCAAGGTCATGGTAGTTTTCATATACACGGTAGAGGTCATGGTCATGGTCAGTTTCATACGTACCAGTGAGGTGAAGCACATGGCCAGTTTTCACATTTACTGTAGGGGTCAAGGTCATGGTCAGTTTTACATTCACTCGTGGGGTCACCTTCATGGTCAGTTTCACATACACTGTGGGAGTCAAGAGCGTGGTCTGTTTCACATACACTGTAGGGTTCATGGTCATGGTCCATTTCACATATGCAGCAGGGGTCAAGGTCATTGTCAGTTTTGCATATACTGTCAGAGCCAAGCTCATATTTTTAGACAGACAGAACATTAATATGTCAGATGAGAAAGGTATTGATGATGACTAGTTACACTCAGACACTGTGTTTCTTCAGGATCGGCATGTCTCCATCATGCCCCACGAGTATCGTCTAGATGGTGTCCACACAGCAGCATTCTCCGAGGACTGTCAGTACCTCCTGTCCTCGGGCTACGATGGAGTCCTCGCCTGTTACAACTGGAAGTGAGTACAAAGTCCTGGCTGCATATTTTACAGCTTGTGTGAAGGCTCATGTCTAGTAATTTTGCTGCCAGACCAGTAATGGGCATGGTATGATAAGGGCCAATGTTGCTTTTTCAAAAATATGCAGTAAATTGTCATGAAGTGTTTGAGAATTAGACTATGGTCATTTCATCTAAATCCTCATGGCAGGCATCATATGCAACTATCACAATATTCCAGGCTGAGGATTCTTGGTTATGTTTCAGTAAGCTGTGCTTTGTTGTGCATTGACTAAATGGCTCAAGTAGTCAGACTCAGTGACTTGCAGTGTTGGTTCATACCTCAAGTTAGTAGGAGATTGCTCTTGACCGGTTTGTCTGGTCCAGATTATGTTTATGTACAGGATGCAGATTTGTAGGTGGAAGGTTTGACTGTATCTTGATTTGAATCTTGTGAGTTTCTTGGGCTTCATCCTGCCATAAACTAAAACACAGGTCATTTGTAATATTTCCTTTGGCTTTGAATGATCCTCGGGGAGCTGAGAATATTCGCGTTCTCACTGATCTGAAGACTTATATAGCACCATGAGCATTCAACAGACTCACCTAGGAGGACTCTCTTCAAAGAATCAGTAACCTCTACAGGATGGTGCAATTATTCTAAAATCTGCAGAAACTATCTCACTATCTTTTTCTTTCAGTTTCACATCAACAGGATTAAGTAAGGCCAAGTCAGCTATAGACATGGTTCGGTCCAGGAAGGCTCGACTGTTTACATCTCAGCAACAAGAAGATGAGTTTGTTCAGGGTCTAACTGACTGGAACATGCCGGAGCCTCCATCTCGTTCTGCATCTACTCTGCAGCAGGAAGACAGGGTAAGCACAAACAAGTCGGCTCATTCATGACAGTCATGGAAAAACTCAGATTTTACAAAAGATCTAAAAATACGAAAGATCTGGATAAAACCAAAAGATCTCAAGCTTGAGGTCACAGACAAGCTTTGATAAGTCTGTAGTCATAGTTGCATGGTCTCTTCATCTTGTGAGTTATCTACCTTTGGTTGAAATTGTTTTGAAAAACAACGCAGTGGTTTGGTCATGGAACTATTGTGTTACTAGGTAACTAGAGGCATGTGTTTAATTATATCTGTTTGCACACTTTCAGATTCAGTGTTTATGTTGTTTCTAATTTGAACATTTAAGATTTTCATGAGTAAATATGCACTTTATAGAAAAATTCATTACATATTTGTTAATTTTGATTTCAAAGGAGCACTTTAGGAAGCTTTGAACCCTATATCTATTACAGGAATAAATGGAAATGGATATGGTTCTGATGATGATCAATTCTTCATGTAAAATTTCATGCTGAAAAATGCTCCTTTGAACAGTCATATTTTTAAGAGAAGGCATGTTTTCAAAACCATCTATGTTTTATCAATACATTTGTGAAAGGTATTATTATTCATATTTTGTTAGTAGTAGATGTATTCCACACTAAATCCAGACACCAGTATCTTCTCAAATGTAGGTTCCAATTTCTCATTCTCAACTCCCTTGGAAGTATACAATCCCAACTGCCTACAGGCACTAAACGGTTTATACATCCACCTCAAATCAGATACACATTCCCATAAAGGCACAGTTTTTCACACTTGTATTTCCAGTCTATTGTTGGGTAGCCTAAAGGTTAAGCGTCCGCTTATCACGCTGAAGACCTGGTTTTGAGTCCCCACATGGGTACAATGTGTGAAGCCCATTTCTGGTGTCCCCGGACGTGATATTTGCTGGAATATTGCTAAAAGCAGCATAAAACCATACTCACTCACTCAGTCCAGTCTGTGTAGGTATACATATTTCCAGCAATTGTATGTTTTTTTAATCTACTTCGGAACAAAATCGCAGTTGCATGAATGCACATGTTGTTATCATTTATAGAGAATTTATTTGATTCAGCCATTGCAAGGCGGTCACTGTTAATGCATGAGTTTGATCACAATTTTGCACACAGGAAAGGACAGAGAGAAAAAAACAGGAGGCAATTGACCAAGATATTATCTACAAAACGCCTACTCCTACGCCTAAGGCGGATGCGACTTGGTTAGAAGAGCGCGAACTCGAGGTTTGAGAATTATATGTGTCTGACAACGCCATGCTGCTTAATCTTGCCTTTGCTTTGCTGGCAAAACATTTTCTGCATATTGAAATGTATTATGTAACTTAATAATTATGTCGTGAAACAAACAGAATTCTCATGGTTTCCGATCTGCTTTGCCCTTCATGTATTTGTTAATGAAAAATTCCTTTTCAGTCCAGAATATGTGATAATAATTAGAAATTTGCTGTATGTATTTTGATTGTCACTTCACTGCGAATATCTGCTGACAAGCTAAAGCGGCTACATCATGTCACGCACCATCAGTATCACTGTTGATTATATTATACTTTTTATTTCTTTACATATCTAATTTGAACATTTAAGATTTTCATGAGTAAATATGCACTTTATAGAAAATTCATTTCATATTTGTTAATTTTGATTTCAAAGGAGCACTTTAGGAAGCTTTGAACCCTATATCTATTACAGGAATAAATGGAAATGGATATGGTTCTGATGATGATCAATTCTTCATGTAAAATATTTCATGCTGAAAAATGCTCCTTTGAACAGTCAATGTGATTGAAAATATCAAAAATTGTTTTGAAAAATATTTTCGTTCTGATAAGTCATCATTAATTTCAATATATGATTGCTATGTTTTGTCTGAACTTTTCACTGAATACTGAACCTACAAAGGCAGGATGTAGTATGATGCTTGTCTCCACTTTGCAGGCTCTTATTGATGAAGATAAACAATATGCAGACACCAAGATACAGCTTCGCACCCAGATCAGAGATGTCCGGAGAACTGTAAGTTTCAGGAACCATAGAAAACATTCAGGATCTCGTGAAAATTAAACGGAAGTCAGTCTTTTGAAATACAATATTTATTATTTGAGCTATATGATGGGCAGCCTGAATTTTCATCAATTCAGGACCAGAAGTCCTGTGATTGATATTATGAACAACCTTCCAAGTGGTTTGTTGATGACATCACCCTATTTATCAGATAATAAGGATACATTATTTTGGAACCGTTCTAACATGGGAGTCCGAACAGGATTTGGGTAAAATATAGGACAAATAGAGAATCTCACCCGAGTGTCTTTTGATATCAAATATATCACCACGAGTTGTTAAAGTTACAAATATTGGATGCTTGCCGAGGATATTTTTACTTTTGTCAACGAGTGTTGATATATTTGATATCAGAAGACACGAGGGTGAGATTCTATTTATCTTCAAAAATCACTCTTCATTAGTTTTAAATGAAAAATGTACATCTCTGAACACAGTACTGCCATTAGATTTGCAGTGCAGCGATGTCATAACATTGTGACATCAACAAGTTCATGACGTCATAGCATTGTCAGGGCATTGTACAAAATCTACTGTCAAAACGATATCTCCTAGGAGATATCGTCTGATATCACACAAGCGATATCTACCGTGGAACACAGTTTTGGATGATAAGTTATTGTTATTTGTACAGAAACCTAATCACTGAGAACATTTATGTGATGGTTGGTATAAGTTTGTAATTAATCTTCATTTCTAACATTTTTTGTCTGTTTTCAAGCACACAATAATTGTGTATTGTGTACTGACTTTTCTCTTTGGCTATAAAGAGGCACGTTTATATATTGTTGATAGTATGTTTTGGTGTCCTTGTTTAGGATCCCTTTGTTGACAGAGATTTGTGTGTGTTGCTACAGATTCAGGAAATGATGAAGGACAATGAAGGTCAGCCTGACATCGAGAAACTAGGACGACACGAGTTTGATCTGGATGTAGATGAACAAAGTAAACTACAGAGTCTTGGAGAAGCTGAGATAGCCAGGGTAGGTATCAAAAGAGTTTATACCAGATTTACAGCATTGTTACTAGATCAACAGGGATGTTACTAAATCAGCAGGGATGTTTCTATTCTCCCCATCAAAAGTTTAGACTCACCAGTGTAAATGTAGCCACTCACTTCACTCAACTGATCTGCATTAGATTTTGCAAAATATTCAATAGAGTTTAAGGGTACTGTTTACACATGAACTAATGTATTGTAAAACGAATTCGAAACGTTGAAAAAATTATTGTCATGAGTTCAATAAATGATGAAACTCAGTGAAAACTGGCAAATTCTAAACAAAACTCTTCACCAAAACGCAGCTGTTCACATGCACGATATTTGCACTTGCTTTTCCGCAATTTGATGCATGATCCTCCTGCAATTCATCTGCATAAGGTTTGCAGTTGGTTCCCCCAAGCTAGTGGAGAAATTCATCTTAGATGTAACTACATATATGTACATAACATCTAGTGAGTGCTTTAAGTGAGTCTAAACTTTTTGATTGGTAGTATATATCAGCAGGGTGGTTACTAGATCAGCAGGGATGGTACTAGATCAGCAGGGATGTTACTAAATCTGCAGGGTGGTTACTAGATCAACTAGATGAACATTGTTACCAGATGAACATTGTCACTAGATCAGCAGAGTGGTTACTAGATCAGCAGGGATGTTACTAGATCAGTAGGGATGTTACTAGATGAACATTGTTACTAGATCAGCAGGGGTGTGACTAGATCAGCAGGGATGTCACTAAATCAGCAGGGATGTTACAAGATCAGCAGGGATGTTACAAGATCAGCAGGGATGTTACTAGATGAACATTGTTACTAGATCAGAAGGGATGTCACTAAATCAGCAGGGATGTTACTAGATCAGCAGGGATGTTACTAAATAAGCAGGGATGTTACTAGATCAGCAGGGATGTTACTAAATCAGCAGGGTGGTTACTAAATCAGCAGGGATGTTACTAGATCAGCAGAGTGGTTACTAAATCAGCAGGGATGTTACTAAATCAGCAGGGATGTTACTAGATCAGCAGGAATGTTACTATATCAGCAGGGATGTTACTAAATCAGCAGGGATGTTACTAGATCAGCAGGAATGTTACTAAATCAGCAGGGATGTTACTAGATCAGCAGGAATGTTACTATATCAGCAGGGATGTTACTAAATCAGCAGGGATGTTACTAAATCAGCAGGGATGTTACTAGATCAGTAGGGATGTTACTAAATCAGCAGGGATGTTACTAGATCAGCAGAGTGGTTACTAAATCAGCAGGGATGTTACTAGATCAGCAGGGATGTTACTAAATCTGCAGGGTGGTTACTAGATCAGCAGGGATGTTACTAAATCAGCAGGGATGTTACTAAATCAGCAGGGATGTTACTAGATCAGCAGGGATGTTACTAAATCGGCAGGGATGTTACTAAATCAGCAGGGATGTTACTAGATCAGCAGGGATGTTACTAGATCAGCAGGTATGTTACTAAATCAGCAGGGATGTTACTAAATCAGCAGGGATGTTACTAGATCAGCAGGGATATTACTAGATCAGCAGAGTGGTTACTAAATCAGCAGGGATGTTACTAAATCAGCAGGGATGTTACTAGATCAGCAGGGATGTTACTAAATCAGCAGGGATGTTACTAAATCAGCAGGGATGTTACTAGATCAGCAGAGTGGTTACTAAATCAGCAGGGATGTTACTAGATCAGCAGGAATGTTACTAAATCAGCAGGGATGTTACTAGATCAGCAGGGATGTTACTAGATCAGCAGTGTGGTAACTAGATCAGCAGAGTGGTTACTAAATCAGCAGGAATGTTACTAGATCAGCAGGAATGTTACTAGATCAGCAGAGTGGTTACTAAATCAGCAGTGTGGTTACTAAATCAGCAGGAATGTTACTAGATCAGCAGGAATGTTACTAGATCAGAAGGAATGTTACTAGATCAGCAGGGTGGTTACTAAATCAGCAGTGTGGTTACTAAATCAGCAGGGATGTTACTAGATCAGCAGGAATGTTACTAAATCAGCAGGAATATTACTAAATCAGCAGGAATGTTACTAGATCAGCAGGGATGTTACTAAATCAGCAGGGATGTTACTAAATCAGCAGGGATGTTACTAGATCAGCAGGAATGTTACTAAATCAGCAGGGATGTTACTAGATCAGCAGGAATGTTACTAGATCAGCAGGGTGGTTACTAAATCAGCAGTGTGGTTACTAAATCAGCAGTGTGGTTACTAAATCAGCAGGGATGTTACTAGATCAGCAGGAATGTTACTAAATCAGCAGGAATGTTACTAGATCAGCAGGGACGTTACTAAATCAGCAGGGACGTTACTAAATCAGCAGAGTGGTTACTAAATCAGCAGGGATGTTACTATATCAGCAGGGATGTTACTAGATCAGCAGAGATGTTACTAAATCAGCAGGGACGTTACTAAATCAGCAGGGACGTTACTAGATCAGCAGGGATGTTACAAAATCAGCAGGGATGTTACTAAATCAGCAGGGATGTTACTAAATCAGCAGGGTGGTTACTAAATCAGCAGGGTGGTTACTATATCAGCAGGGTGGTTACTAGATCAGCAAAATTGTTACTAGATCAGCACTCAAATTTGTTACTTGATCTGCTGGTTTACTGCTAGATGAGCAGAGTTGTTGATGGATCAACATGGTTGTTACTACACCAGTATGATAATTACAAGATAAACATGGCTGTTACTAGATCTATGCTCTAGAATTCTACTGTTACAAGATCAACATTCAATGGTGTTACTGGTTCAGCCGCTTGTCTGTTACTAGATAAACATGGTTATTGATAGATCAGTATCCAGACTGACACATCTGTGTATGTTTGAATGTAATATTCTCCTTGTAATCTATGTTTTATTGATCATTTTAGGAACAGAGACATTATTGTTGAAACTTTATCCCTATTCAGGTGCGAGAAGAGATCGAGTTCGACAATCTGGCCAAAATGTATCTCCGAGATATGATCAAGAAGGAGTGTTGGGATGAAATGAAGGTCAAGGGGAGAGCACTCCAGGTAAGAAGCATCACTAACAGGAAATTTTACATGGGTCATACCAATGGATTGGAAAATGTCAAAAATTGAAATCGGAAACAAATAATTTGTTGAATGTTTTGACAGCTCCATTGTAAATACGGAATCTCTTTCAGGCTTTCAACTCAAACCTTGAGGTGTCCAACTTTCCCATGAAGGAGAGGGCAGAGGCGGTCGTCAATGCTCTGGAAACTGTCACTAAGAGAAGGCAGATAGAGATTGCTGAACTAGCTGTAAGTATGGCAGCTGAGATACTGGAGACATACAAAGAAGGGAATTTATCAATTTGCCTATTTAGCTAAGGCCACATTCTATTTCATTTGCTAGATCATTCTTTTACAGGCAAATACATGTTATATTCTTTCAAATAATCTTTTATTGTTTGAAATAGTAACTCGAAATTCCTGTTCATAAAACAGTTACTTTGACTTTGATAATGTACCTGATATGACAGCTGTGCTGGATCAAGAAAAGGGCTTGTTCCCTCTCTGAAGAGCTTCTTTATGTTAGTGGGGTGGTGGGGTAGCCTAGTGGTTAAAGCGTTGGCTCGTCACGCCAAAGACCCGGGTTCAAATCCCCACATGGGTACAATGTGTGAAGCCCATTTCTGGTGTCCCCTGCCATGATGTTGCTGGAATATTGCTAAAAGTGGTGTAAAACCGAACTCAGTCAGACAGTCTTTATGTCAGTTTGTGATGCAAAATATTGATAGTGGTTCTTTGCTTGGAAATATTGTGCTATATGCTTTCTGCTAATCAGTGTGATATAATAATTATTTCAATAAGTAAAATGATAACTGAGTATTGCAAAATGTTTGTGTAAACATGTCAAGTTATGGTCATTTCATGAGAATTATCCATTTCCTGATGCAGCCAAATTGACATGTGAGTTCTGAACATTAGGACTACACTCTATTGCTGGTATAGCAGTATACTGCCGTATGATTTTAAAACAATACATACAGTCAAATCCTGATGAGTCGAATGCCGGTGTCTCGAATATTATGCATAACTCGAAGTACCTGTCGGTCCCGACCATTTCCTGTTATAGTTGTCATCATTTGAATACCGGTTACACGAAGTCGTCTCATAAATACACACGATGACTCGAGAAGGAAATTTGGTCCCATGAGATTCAAACAACAGCAATCTTGTATACATAAGCCGAAGTCAGTCAATGAGAAGTTGATCGGTGTAGCAAACTGATCCAATTAACAAACCAGCGCGGCTCACACCTTTCCGCCATTGACGGATGAGTTCAAAAGGCAGATTAGTGATTTTACGGAAATCACTGTCTGTGCTAATCAGACTGGAACTGATAAGGTGCCCCTATCAGTGATATGGAAATCATTAGATAAACAAATGCTTAGGCGGAAGAATTAGGACTGGATCATCTTTTTTTCTACCCTCATAGACATACCTATGTCTCGAATACATCGATAAGTCGAATTTATTACTTAGTCCCCAGCGATTCGACTCATCGGGATTTGGCTGTATTGTAATATATATTTTCAGTGTTCCAGTGTAGTGGACAAGTTTTCCATTATTGTTATCCTTTAACCCTAAAGGCACCAATGTCACACATTTTCGACAATCAATTCGAACACATCAATAATCTGTGAGTCTGTGTGTCAGCAAGATACCATAGAATGAAATTATCATTACCATATCTGTTTATAACTTACCATATTTTTGTTTTAAAATTTCAGGCACGAAAGCAAGAAATTGAACAGGGCCAAAAACCTGCATCACACGTATGTACATTTCATGTTCGGATTTCATTTATATTACCATTGTGTCATTAATTTAACAATTCCTAAAGATGAGCTGTGATGGGGTAGCCTAGTGGTTAAAGTGTTTGCTCATTACACCTAAGGTTTGGGTTCTATTCCCATATGGCTATAAATTGGGGAGCTCATTTCTGGTATTCCCTGACATAATATTGATGGAATATTTTTCAATATTCATCTCACTTATGTGATTGTATGGAATCTGTCACATTGTAAATGAAGAACTAGGATAGACTACAGGACACACTGTGTCCATTTCTCCTAAATTACAGCCTGTTTCAAGCTGTCAGCTGTTAACATTGATGTCTTCCAGTCAAAGACTCTTCTAACCTTACCGACTTTACAATCTGAGCGAGAATTTATTGTATTTTTTAATTCATCATGTATATCATTAGTATCATCTACAATCATTAAGTGTATAAGGAATAAAAACATTATTTTATCTGTATCTAATAGAATCGGACAATGATACTGGAAATGTATCACCCTGTTTTTCACGTGTCTTTACTTGTCAATCACCTGTCAATCATCTGTCAATCATCTGTCAATTTTCATCATGAAGCTGAAATACAGACAAAGGCCATATTCCGGAGCTTCAGAGTTTGTGAGTCATTGTTGTGACAACTCTGTTTTGATTATGAGATTATGTTATTTCATTTCCTTTAATTTTACGTTTCTTCACAAGCATGTATCATTTCACCAACTTCAATGTCATTCCTACTAATACTACACACTATTTATCCAGATATAATTTTTCCTGCCTAAAAATAGTGATTTTTACAGATTTATTTTAAAAACTTCTTTCCTTATACACAGTGTTCCATATTAGACTTTGTTACTGTGAAAAAACAAGCATGATAGAAAGTTGCTTAATTGAAGTGTGCAGACTAGTATAATTATGGTTCGATAAGTGCCCACTTTTCTAAATTTTCTAAGCACCTGGGGTGCAATTGGGATCGAATAAGATGTAACTAATGTTATGGTTTTATTTGTTTGTGCCTGAAAAGTGATCACGAAACAGAAAGAGAATATTTATGTTGCACGTTATTGCTTTGAATTCCATGTTCAAACTACAGTGTTTTATTACATTGTTATTATTTTATTTGTTTTGCCAGTTTGGAATCCCAGATAAATACCTGAGTCAAGTTTAAAATTAACATTACGTGTGAGAAGCTAGGCATGTTTCTGTTTTCATATTTACATAGTGTCTGCATGGTTTATTTTATAGATATTTCATCTTTTGGTCATTAGTTTTTTTGGTTTTTAATATTTTTGCAATAATGCTACAGGTTAAACTGTTTATATTCTGTCTTTCACTATTATCGCAGCCAAACCAATCTGGTTATTTCTTTGTCCAAATGGCTGTCTGATGATTAATGAAGAGCTTCTAGGCAATTACGGACTTTGATATTTTATTATAATTCTAAACATTATGTACATATTGATATGATAACGTCAATGGGAAAGACATTTTTTCAAAAAGCCAAACTCTTTTAACCATTTTTAAATTTGATCCATGAAGCAATAAATTCCATTAGAAGGTACAAGCAAATGGACAGAATCTTGAAATTGGTCAATTGTTGTTGTTTTTTCTCAGTTTCACACTTTTGACCCAAGTATCTGACAAATAAATTATCACTATATATAGTTACCATAATACTTTCTACCTCTGAATTTATTACAATTTGTGTACAGTACTTCACAAGTTACCCCTTATAATTTGCAATTACCACCAAAATTTCAGTTAAGGAAGTTGTGTTCAGCATTGGTAAATGGTGTCATGGTTAGCTTCCTTGACACATTGCTTATTTCAAAACTGAAATCCACCACACACCACACACCAAATTTCCAAACCCTTCTTGTCGCGAGTCGGTGGTACTAGTCCAGATGTACATGGACACTTTTTTGGTGTATATTCATTTGGAGCAAAGTTGTAAGTACAGATTTGCTAACTTTAATGTTTTGATATTAACACATTTTGTACTATTTTACTGAAGTTTAAGATGAAAAAAGGTGTTCACAACCCTGTAGTTGGAACATAAGAAGCTCTGAGTTTGTTGACAAGAGCCCAAATGCATGGAGTTATATAGGTTCAAGAAGCTCATTGTGAATTGTTTGTGAAAGGATGACGACCTGGGAGAGGGAGAAGAAGGAGAAGAGGACTCCAAAGAACTTCCTTCCACAACTGGCAGTCTAGGTCAGTACAGCAGAAACTGATGAAGAATATCTGAAGATGTGACCTTATCAATAATAACACTGAAACAGCCATTTTTATGCTTTATATTTTCTGTCACAATTTTGGCATGTTTTTTGACAGGGTTACCAAATATTTGAAGCCATTTCTGACTAAGGTCATTATTTCATGTGAAACTTGTTAAATAATTTAAAACTTGGGTTTTCTGTAAATGCATAACTATGTATGTTCCGCTTTGAAAACAGTACTTCAAGCGAACTCCAGGTTAGATGTTGTGTTGGTTGTAAGAGGAATTTGTAGGCAGCTGTCATGGTGCACCGCTGATATTGCATATATTACGAACGCTGGAGTGTATGGACCAGACTCAGTTAATGACAGGACAGCTGGTAGCAGGATTATTTTCGAGTCTGGCATTAAACAACAAACAGATAATTAACAGATCTCTCTTTCTCTGAAGGTGCACAGTTTGGTGGAGGAAGTGATCTGTTTTATAGCCAGTTTGAACTCCACACTCGAGAACAGAAGACAACTCAGATTATTCTACTGGAGGCAAGTATTTCAGCTTTGTAGAGCTGAGTGTCAATGGTCTTGTATAAATAATGTCAAATCTGAAGCTCATCAATCAAGGATCCTATTCACAAAGCATTATGTCATTCATAAGCCGATGATAAAGTATAGAGTTATGATATGATTGGTCTTAACCCTATGGATATTTTGTGGATCAGGATCCTTGTGTCTATTTTCCAGCTTGTTTTAGACGTTATAATTTGTTCCATTTCCTTTTCAGTATCAACCAATGTCTCTCAGAGTTTTATCATAATGTATTTTTTGTCTTGAAGTGTCCAGACAAATGCAAGTTGTAGATACAGTTCACATATGCGAACCCTCCTCTGTTTTCGGACACTTAGCATTAATGTTAAGGGACTGTTCATTATTAATGGCTAGGGGGGGATGATGATAATGTTTTATGGAGAAGCCTGTACAATATGAATGACCCCCTAAAATTTATGTACAAAGTGAGTGACCCCCTGCATGTAATGTACAAAATCAATTACCCCCCCCCTTCCTATATTTAAAATATTTGTATGTACAAAATTGCTGACTCCCCCTAGAACATGTGTACAAAATTGATGACCCCCCTACCACCCCAGATCAAAATGGGTGACCCCCCGCTTAAAATTATCATCACCCCACCCCACCCAACCCAACCCCAGCCATAAATTATGAACAGTCCCTAATTGCACTCCAGACCAACTCACTTCATGACTTTGAGTATCATGTGCACCCATCCTTTGTCAAAGTCCTAGATCTGTTGCTGAATGCTGTAATTGTATAATAACTTATAGCAGCTGATAACAAAGTAAATGGTAATTTATGATTCCATTCTTTCAGGATGCCATCCATCGTATCAAGAATACTTTCAACAAGGAATTTGATGAAGTCTTTGCCAAGAAAGAACAGGAAATCAGTAAGATCAAGGACAAGAACAAGCGTATCGTAAAGATCATGGAAGACTTGGACTTAACAGAAGAGATTATGGACTATGAGCTTGGTGCCCTGGAGAACCCAGAAATGCTTCTAACAGTTGATGACAGTGAGGTATGGAAGCACCTTGAAGATGTTCCTGCTTGCATACTTTCCAATATATATTACACTTAATGCATAATAGTATCTGTGGGGTAAATACAGGAAACCACTACTTATTTGTTAATAGATAAATCTCCAAAGAATTATCGCAACTGAATTTGGCTGTGTGTAGTATGGCTGCTGTAACCAACATGGCAGCCATGTTTGCTGTGCTTCAAGCTGATGTTTCTGTGGATGCCAAGAACCTGTTTGCTGAGTAATATCCTATTCATTTTGGAATTATATGCAATACCATTTAATCGGATCTGAGCTCTTGTTGTCACTATCTTTCAGAAACTTTGATTGACCTATGAAATGGCTCTATTTAACCAATCAGAAAGCAGCTTTCTTGAGCTATATGGTGCTAGTTTCAAACTCGTGACTTCCATTCAAGGCTACACTTTAGAAAATAATTTTGACAGAATCCTCAATTCAAAATGATTTGTATCACTTTGCTGTCAGGATTCTAAGGTTGTTGAATCAAAACAAGATTTGAGCTGCATGTGAACCGAGACTTGTCAGCACACTGCCCGTGCTTTATCTGTGGAGAATCAAACTTGTGCCTTCAGCTTTTCTATTCTAGAAATTCCACTCTTGTTGGTTTGCTCTTAAACTGTTTTAAATCAAATCCTGTTACAACTGGCTCTGTGACTCACTCACTCACTCTGTCTTCAGGTGAAGGTGGAGAAGTTCCTGACAGCTGAACAACGCAAGAAGTTGGAGGAACAGGAGAAGATAGCGGAAGAACGGCAACGTCTGGAGAAGGGGGATAATGCACGGGAACGTGCCCTGGACATGATGATGGGAGGTGTCCTCGAGATCAAGAAAGAAGATGAGCTCAAGAAGGTTGGTGAAAAAAAATAAATGACTGATTGTTTTAAAATGATGACTCAGCATCTTGTAGGTTGATCTTTTTTGAAAAAATTACATCATTGCGCATAGCTAGCTGTTTATGATTTTACCTTTGTGCATCGTACTCTTGATGTAAGATGCTCTCAGTTGACACATGTAGCTAAGCTATAGATCACTATATCAATAGCGGAACTATTTGATCACTACATGTGGAAGATTGCTTAACAAACAAACAAACAAACAAACAATTGATGGCTGCTAACTGGATCTGTTTGCTTCCATGCAGGATGTTCCCAAGCCACACTTCATGATCAGCAAGGCAGAGGAAGAGTGGTCCGAGGACGAGAAGAAATTGGCTGGTGACTATGAGAAGAAGGTCAAGGATCTGACCGAGGAGAGGGAAAAATACAGGAAGGTAGGTTTTTTCCCAATTGCCTAGTATGTTGGAACTTTGTCTGCTCCAGAAACAAACCCATGAGGGTCAGAGTCAACAAGGAGGTGATCAACATAACCTGATGGTGTGGGTTGTTCCTTATGATATCAGGGGCAGTGGGGTAGCCTAGTGGAAATCATGTTGGCTAGTCAGGCCGAAGACGCAGGTACATGGGTACAATTTGTGCCCAATTCTGGTGTCCCCGCCGGGATATTGCCAGAATATTGCTAAAAGTGACACAAAAACATACTCACTCACTCACTTCATGATATCAATCACTTAATTGTCTGGTCCTCAGTCACTGGATCATCATCATCATCATCATCATCATCAGCATCATCTTTATCACAATTCCATGAATTCGCTGTGCTCTTGTAGTAAATAGAGTACTTTATATATTAGTGACACAACAGTTTGTAAATTCAGTTTTATGTTTTCTTATACAATCTGTAGTAGTAAAAAATAACAAGAAGTGAAATTATTTGTTATCTATTCAAACTCTATCCCCCATGTTTACACCAATAATATACACTGTTAGAGACAGTGTTACAGTTGGATGGTGTATATGCACTGCTCCATGTGTTCCAGCAACTGGAGACGGAGCTGCGGAAGCTGCAGGGAATCATCCAGGACGGGATGTCTGGCTTTGATGAGACACTTAACACGCTGTTCCTCAAGAAGATCAAGGTCATGATGGTCATCTATCAGGTCAGTAGACAATACACTGGCCATTTCACATTTTCATTTCAGGGACTGACCACCCTGGTCTTTGGGACTGTTCATAATTTATGGCTAGGATGATTTGTATGATGAAGCATGTACAATGTGAATGACCTCCCCCTATAGTTTATGTACAAAGTAAGTGACCCCGCCCTGCATGTCATGTACACGTACATGTGAGGATGAAGGATATTGCTGACCCCCCTACCTCCTCAGAACAAAATGAGTGACCCCCCTCCCCCTAAATCATCATCACCCTCACCCTCTCATTTTTTGGAACATGCCTGATAATTTTCTTTCGATTCAAAGCTTTCTGCATTTTTGAAATGTGACATTTCCAGTTGACAATGAGGGCCATTATCCTACCTAGACCTTTCTGAAGTGGTTGTTTTCAGGTTTTAATTATGTCTAACCAAGACCTACTGTAATCTTGTGTTGTGCAGGAGGAGCTGAAGATCCAGCGTCTGCGGTTCGCGCTGCTGAAGGAGGAGGAGCTGGAGGTGAGGGAGAAGGAGCTGGTCCGGCTGCAGCAGCACAAGAAGAAGCTCAAGGTGAGGCAGCAAACTTGACCTGTGATACGATACCTGTCTGAGTGGAGATAACCTGTGAAAATCTAGGTTAGAATTGGTCTTCAGCAACCCATGCTTGTCGTAAGAGGCGACTAACAGGATCAGGCAGACAGGCTCCCTGACTTGGTTGAGACATGTCGTCTTTCCAAATTGCATAGACCGATGCTAATGCTGGTAATCATTAGATTGTGTGGTCCAGACTCGATTATTTACATACCGCCGCCATTTAGCTGATTGCTTAATATTGCTAAGTGCAGTGTTAAACACCAAACCAAAACTGAGATCTGATGACACCTCCCCATTGTCTGATTATTAAACCTGAACATAAGCCATAAGTTCCAAATGTAAATGATTGAGGCCACTCCATTATATCATTGTGGATATTATATACATCATGCAGAATTTCTGCATGACCTTTTCTGTTGAAAGTTTATAAGCTTTACTGATTGATTGATACAATTATTTACGGAAAATAGCCATAAAGGTTAAATTAATGTTTTCATTTACTAAAACAGAGAGACAGAATTGGAATGTACTGAAAATATTCCAAAGTTATGAAAAACACGGTTTTAATGTGAATAATTCATGAACTTTGCACTGATGCAATGCTTTCAGCAACTGTCGAGCGAGGCAGCCTCCGAATCATCAAAGAACCTGGCCAAGTTTAAGGATGAGTACGACATCCTGTTAGCAGAGGACAAAGTTATGGACCGATCCTTCAAGAGGGAGTTTGCTGATGTGTCAGCCATCATGCAAGATCAACTGTATCGTCTGTTCAGGAAGAGACCAAGGTAGGTAATGGCTGAGAGGGAGGGATGATGTTTTAGTTCCATCATCAGCAGGGAGTCTGGGTTAGAGCAGGTCTTCAGCAACCTGTGCTGGAAGGAAGAGGTGGCAAAATCAATGTGGTGGCCACACTTCCTGACTGAACACGTGAAGATCCGGATTAGAATTGATCTTCAGTAGCCCATGCTTGTTGTAAGATGCAACTAACAGGATCTGGTGAGGCTTGCTGACTGGGTTGACACATGTCATCGTATCCCAATTGTGTAAATCGATGCTCATGATGTTGATCAGTGGATTGACTCGATTATTTACAGACTGCTGCCATATAGCTGGAATATTGCTGAGTGTGGTGTTTGCCGACTTGGTTGATTGTATGGCACCGTCCAGTATCAGTCACTGGATTGTCTGGCTATGTTTATATATAGTATTGTTGTGTATGGTATTAAATTACAAAAGACAAACAAATACACTTCTATGAATAGCATAGACAATGGGATAAAGATCCATTTCGTAATTTATATCTTGACGTCCCGCTAAGCAAATTGAATGCTTACAACCATTGTAGCAGCTGCTTCAGTTTGCAACTTTTTGCTGCATAATTTTAAGTGGACTGACCCCGTACCCATCATCTATACTAATTCGGTGTATTTACTGACTGTTCCTGCTATAACTTGTCATGTTTTACCCGTCAAGATCACCGGGTTAGAATTGGTCTTCAGCAACCCATGCTTGTCGTAAGAGGCGACTAATGGGATCGGGTGGTCAGGCTCGCTGACTTGGTTGCTTTTGTCATCGTATCCCAATTGCATAGATGATGCTCATGATGTTGATCACTGGATTGTCTGGTCCAGACATGATTATTTACAGACCTCAGCCATATAGCTGGAATATTGCTGAGTGCAGTGTTAAACCAACCAACCAACTTGTTCTGTTTGTACATTTTTTCTCCCTGTGTGTAGTGTCTTCAGGTGTACATTTCAGGATAAGTTAAAGATTTTGTTGACAAACTTCTGTAGGGCCTTGATGTACTCTCTGCTTTGATTGTAACTACAGCTTGTTCAGCTTGACCTGATCAAGTGAATACTACTGCATTGCGTGACCGTGTCACAACTGGTTGGGTCTATTATTGTGAAGGGGTGCACCTTTGTCAGTTCATTGTCAACATGTCCGAACATCCGAGATAAGTCGCTGTTTGACATGTCAGTGTCAAGAAATCGTCAGGAATGTCCTCACTTTCTTTAAACTTAAAAAAAGAAGCTACATATGGTTTAATGTTTCCGATTCAGGCTTTTAGGCAGCGAGCAGCAACATTGATAACATTCTCTGCTCCCCTATTCAATGAAGTTAACTTGACTTGCCGTTTGTGCCATTTGACCTCCCGGGTCATGCATATGTAGAGTAGCTCAGGTCAAGCTGAACAAGCTGTATATAGACGAAGTTTATGGATAACATCTTCTTTCATTTCGTGAGTGTAAAGTTGTTATGCATAAAGTTTGGCTATATTGTACTTCCTAATTTCTAAAATGCCACTGAAAGAAGTTAGATCATAACCTTTGCCAAAAATATTCCTTCTTTTCAGAGGACAGAAATTCAAGGGAGTAGACACCCCTGTTCTTGATGTGAACTCAGCCAACCCGTTCGCGGCAGAGCGGCCGACGACAGCGAGACAGAACGCAGCTGCCCAGGCCTCCATTGATGCAGCTCTGGAGGAGATGGACCGGGAGAGCAACATGCCGGAGGGTCTGGAGGGTCATGTGTGGAAGAGGATGTGTACGTACAGGAAGGACAAGATTTACAGTGAACAGTTGGTAGGTGTAACGACCATTAGGGGGTAGAGCAGTTCTACTGGAGTTGGGGCGGTGGGGTAGCCTAGTGGTTAAAGCATTGGCTCGTCATGCCGAAGACCAGGGTCTACATTTTTTAAGCTCTCTTAGCGCTAAGATGGTCGTAAGTTACTGTTAATGTATGGCACTTACGACTATCTTAGCGCCAAGAGAGCTTCGAAAATCTAGGCCCTGGGTTGGATTACCCAAATGGGTAATTTACCCAGTCAATTTCTGGTGTCACCCGCGTGATATTGCTGGAATATTGCTAAAAGCAGTATCAAACCATGCTCTCACTCACTCACTCACTCTCACCCACTCACTATACAAGAGTTATCTCCCTTTCATTTTTGCCAAGAATCAAACCCGGGTCTTCTTTGTGAAGAACTGAATGCTTTAACCACAAGGCTGCCTAGTACAATAACAGTTCAAGCAGCCACACACACATGGATGTCTCTAAATAAGTGCAGTAATCTTGAACATGACATTCCATTTCGCTTAACCTAATTGATGGAGCTTGCTGAAGGCTGTATTTCTTCTGACATTGTTGATGACAAGTTTCATCCTGGCTGCAGGTGAAAGTGAAATCCCTGGTGTATGCCGAGATGACCGACTTTGAGCAAAGGAGGAAGAATGAGGATGTGGCGCTGGAGGAAGAGATTCGTGATATAGAGAAACAGATAAAGAGGTGAGTGTTTCACAGTTCTGAGATAATATATTGTATGTGTTTGATTGTTCTCGCATTTTTTAATTGTTTCAATCAAAAAGTGTGTAACATGCTTACTTCGTCAAAATTTGCATAATTGTTGTCGCCTCTAGCAATATGGTCCCATTCTCTTTGTCATCACAACTTGTTTGGCAGAGTCGTGTCCCTTTGTCATGTCAAGCGCCTGATTGTGACTACAAATCCCAAATTCTATGCAGTTTTGATTCTTGGTTGGTCATCATCGTTGCAGTTTGTGCGTTACTGTTTTTAGACCTATAGCTTGAACATGGCCCTAGAATCATTTTTAGAAATGTGTACGTACAGGAATAACAGTGTTATTTTGTGGACTATTACAAGCTGAGCTTATTAATGGAACAGAATGTTACAAGACTCATGACTTGAACTAGTTGCTACATTCACAGACTGTCATTGTATTTGTTGGTTTCTTAAAAGAGATATACATCTGAGTTGCAGCTTGCCCACTGTGACATTACTGATAATACTTTGCAATGCAACATTCAACCATGCTCATTCATTCCTGAACAAATAGAACTCCTTTTACTTATTCATTCATCTAGACAGTGTTAGCCATCTTCCCGTTTGAGTTGAGCATGTTCCAGTATGAAAAATCACCACTATCTCTGTTGTATCCAGTTTGAAGGAGGATCGTCAGCGCTTCACACTCAACCTGGAGGTACAGCTGATGCTGAAGCAGGGGCAGGTGGAGGTAGATGCTGGGTCCTTCGTCCATGACTACACCAACAGCGTCCTGACTCACAGAACTGTGGTTGAGGAGCTTAACAGCACCATCAAGGTAAGCTCCACAGCCTTGTCATCGTATCCCAATTGCGTAGATTGATGCTCATGCTGTTGATAACTGGATTGTCTGGTCCAGACTCGATTATTTACAGACCGCTGCCATGTAGCTGGAATATATCTGTGTGTGGCGTTAAACTAAACTCAATCAATCAATGAAAAAATCAGTTCATATACAATCTGACTGAAATGCTCTTTACTGACAGTCACTCTCTGTTACAGCAACTGGGCGAGAGCAAGATCACCAGCATGGTGGAGAGTAAGGACTTCAGGAAGGGCATCATCCAGCTGGAGTGGTTAGTGCTTTCTTAGGGCACCCCTCTTGCCTTTCACACAAATGCACTACCTACACTTGATTATCAATAAGTTTGTTTCACTGTTCAGGATTCATGTAGGGGAGGGTGGGTAGCCTAGTGGTTAAAGCGTTCGCTCGTCACGCCGAAGACCTGGGTTCGATTCCCACATGGGTACAATGTGTGAAGCCCATTTCTGGTGTCCCCCGCAGTGATATTGCTGGAATATTGCTACAAGTGGCATGAAACCCAACTCACTCACTCTCTCAGGATTCATATCAACATTGATAGAACATCAAAGGTGAAACATGTTTTTACCCCTTAAAAACACATGCTACTTAACTGCACACATTGTCAAAAGCCATTGCTTGAGAACGAAAAGTTTTTATTTTAGCCCACTTACCCACTTTGTTAGGTTAGGACATTTCCAGTTTTCCTAGTTCAGTGATGTCTAATCTGATGAAGGAAGTGACAGCAGGTATGTGAGTGAGGTGAAGTCATGTTAGATGTTGTCTTGCCTTCAAGAAGGATGTTTTGTGTGCAGGGAACACAAGAGGATGCTGATGCAGATGACGGACCTTCAGAACAAGATGAAGGACATTCAGTTCATCAAGGTCACCAGGGAAATACAGGCTGTGAGTATCATAGATGGAGGTGCATCTCACTTCATTGTTACAGATCACTGTCTGTCCATCATTCAAACCACAGAATATAGATTAAAATTTATGGATAACAACATCGACGTTTTGATACAGAATCTTGTACTGTTGCCAAGCAGGAATTCCATACAGTACAAGAATCTGTATCAAAAGTCGCCACTCAAAGAAGTTACAAATCACAGTATATACAGGCTATACAACATACAACCCACAGACTATCGATGTACAATATACAAGTCAGATCACACAATAGACAAGTCAAGTCTCACTATATTCAAGTCAGATCACATGCTGTACAACATGCAGATCTCCATCCTTATGCAAGTCAGGTGACGCTACAGTTAGTTGACACTACAGTTAGTTGACACTACAGTTAGTTGACATTATATACAAATCAATCAAATTATATACAAACCAGGTCACACTATATTCAAGTCGGATCACTCTCTTGTTTCTGTTTCAGTTCCTGAATGAAGCCGATTATGATGCCAAAAAGCAGCAAGAAATTGCCATTCTTGAGCAGACCATATTATTACAGAAGAAAGTAGGTTTTCCAATCACTATTTTCTTATTTTACCAGCGTTAACACAGTTCTGTAGTAAATGTCCAGAAAATTGAAAATATTGGTTAAGAAACTGTAAATTTATGTAAAGTTGATGTTATTTACTATCATGAATTTTTTCAAGGAATAGTGGGGCTGTAATCGGTCAGCTGCTTCAAGATCATATATATCTGTCCCTGATATATACTTCCTAGTGGGAAGTCAATGGTGAAGATTAGGAAACATTGATCAGAATATATTCTTCTTATTCAGCACCATGACAAGAACATGAGGGAGAAGAAGCGAACATTTAATGAATTACAGCACACAATACAGTCTAAGGACAAGGAGAACTCAGGACTTGACATCGAGCTCAAGGAAGTCAATGTGTGTGTCAATGAGAGGGATCACATCGATCAAGTCAATGGTGAGTTATGTTTGTGTGTCAATGAGAGGGATCACATCGATCAAGTCAATGGTGAGTTATGTTTGTGTGTCAGTGAGAGAGGATCACATCGATCAAGTCAATGGTGAGTTATGTTTGTGTGTCAGTGAGAGGGATCACATCGATCAAGTCCATGGTGAGTTATGTTTGTGTGTCGGTGAGAGGGATCACATCGATCAAGTCAATGGTGAGTTATGTTTGTGTGTCAGTGAGAGGGATCACATCGATCAAGTCAATGGTGAGATGTTTGTGTGTCAGTGAGAGGGATCACATCGATGAAGTCAATGGTGAGTTATGTTTGTGTGTCAGTGACAGTTATCACATCGATGAAGTCAATGGTGAGTTATGTTTGTGTGTCAGTGAGAGGGATCACATCGATCAAGTCAATGGTGAGTTATGTTTGTGTGTCAGTGAGAGGGATCACATCGATCAAGTCAATGGTGAGTTATGTTTGTGTGTCAGTGAGAGGGATCACATCGATCAAGTCAATGGTGGGTTATGTTTGTGTGTCAGTGAGAGAGATCCCATCGATCAAGTCAAGTGGTGAGTTATGTTTGTGTGTCAATGAGAGGGATCACATCGATCAAGTCAATGGTGAGTTATGTTTGTGTGTCAGTGAGAGGATCACATCGATCAAGTCAATGGTGAGTTATGTTTGTGTGTCAGTGAGAGAGATCACATCGATCAAGTCAATGGTGAGTTATGTTTGTGTGTCAGTGAGAGGGATCACATCGATCAAGTCAATGGTGAGTTATGTTTGTGTGTCAGTGAGAGAGATTACATCGATCAAGCCAATGGTGAGTTATGTATGTGTGTCAGGAATCAGTTCAATCCCGTCAGTGGGGAGCTGTGTGTGTCAGCTGTGAGTTAATGAGAGGGATCACATCGATCAAGTCACTGTGTTAGTAACATGTGTTGATGTCAATACAAGGATACACCAAGATCAAATCAAGACAAAAATAATCCAAATGTCTTGACATCATCAGTGACACAGATGCTTGTTTGTTTCAGCTGACCGTCGGATGGACACCGGGGCAGAAAGACGATACCAGGAGATTGTACAGAGGCGGAAGCTTGTTGACCTTGCCAAAGCACAAGCACAGGAGGTTGCAGTGTTACGGGCGGAGGTTGAGAGACTCAGGATGAGGACGTTCCCTGCTCTTGTGCAAGTGGAACACTGATTCATGAACAAATGCATGGGACAGACAGACTTTTTCATGAAAGAACTGAAGTAAATCCTTGGAACACAAACGCAGGAGAGAATTGTGCTCAATTGGTCAGATGTTAGGACGAAATATTTATGAAAAACTGATGCTACAATTTGTCATTCAGTCTGGCATTTTTCAAGTTGGAAGGCCATTGATTGGCCCATTTTATTATAATTTATAGTAAGAAGTGAAATATAAGTCTTGAAAGGGAGTTGATATGAATGTTTATCATCTTTTCCGTCCAATTGTTCAATGCATTTTGGGAACTAGAGAAATGGAACTACATACAATATGGATCATTTCTTTCATCAATCAGCTTTGAATTTAACATTGAAGTGAATTTTAAGATTCTATATGTAAACTAGAAAAAATATCAACTTATTTTCCCATCAACTATGATATGACTGTTCACAGTATTACGTCTAGCTATGTTAGAGTTGCATACCATTGCTTTACATACATGTCTGTTTGTTATATTTGAGTTGCAAGACATGGATGTCTGGTTTGTAACTGACCTTCCGTCCGACTCTGGAAGTAGCATTACTTGCATGTGCTTTTGCACCATGTTTTGATGACTTTACATCTTCAAAGTTTTATGACCAAAACTGTGATGTCTGATGCCATTCCAAACCAATGTTATTTAATGTTGTTAATGTATTGCTTGGTTTGTTCATATTTAAATTGAAGTTACAATGAAGATCAATAAACTGTATTATACATGTATCAGATTTAGTTTGTATTTTTCATTCATATACAGTATTGTGTGCAGTGGTGTTGAGTGTCGTTCTCCAAGAGGAAATAATTGACCTGCACAGCTTTATCCTTATAATTGTCCAAAATAATTCGACCTGCACAGTTTTATCCTCATAATTATGCAAAATAATTCAACCTACACAGCTTTATCCTTATAATTGTCCAAAATAATTCGACCTGCATGGCTTTATCCTTGTGATTGTGCAAAATAATTCGACCTGCACAGCTTTATCCTTATGATTGTGCAAAATATTTCAACCTGCACAGTTTTATCCTTATGATTGTGGTCAATACTTTTGAACTGCATAGGCTTTATTGTCATGATTGTGCAAAATATTGAACTGCATGGCTTTATCGTCATGATTGTTTTATCCTTTATGATATTGTGCAAAAGAACTCGACTTGCACTGCAGCTTTATCCTTATGATTGTGCAAAATAATTTCAACCTGCATGCACCTTTATCCTTATGATTGTGCAATAATAATTGACCTGCATGGCTTTATCCTTATGATTGTGCAAAAAAGACCTGCATGGCTTTATTCTTATGATTGTTTGCTTTATCCTTGCACAGCTTTATCCTTTTGATTGTCCAAAACAATTCAACCATGCACAGCTTTATCCTTGTGATTGTGCAAAAAATTCGACTTGCACAGCTTTATCCTTATGATTGTGCAAAATGATTCAACCATGCACAGCTTTATTCAACCTGCACAGCTTTATCCTTATGATTGTGCAAAATATTTCAACCTTGGACACATCCTTATGATGGTGCAAAATGACTGCATGGCTTTATCGTCATGATTGTTTATCATGATTCTGTGCAAAATGATTCATGACAAACAAATGGGATCAAATCTCAAATCATGATATGGGTATATTTACAAGGTCTCAAATACCTGAGGGCCTCTTCTCACCCCATATCTTGTACCCATTAACAACACAATAAATCAACTCACGTAGTGAAAGGAAATGATGTAGGTATGAAATGAGGGCATGACAAATATGGTAACCGTTAATGCAGACAAAGTAGACGAGCAACGAACCATGTACAATCTGACATTTTCTTTACATTCTGTCTTTATGGAAACAAAATTTGTTTATTGTAGAGTGTGTGCATTTCCATCTAATACTATGTTCGAAATAAATACTAAATTAAATTTCAATTCCCCACATGGGTACAATGTGTGAAGCCCATTTCTGGTGTCCCCCATCGTGATATTGCTGGAATATTGCTAAATAGCGGCGTAAAACCACACTCACTCACTCAATCACTCACTCATATCACGAAGTCTGTATACGAACCCAGCACTTGACACCCATGTTAACATCACCCGATCAATATGTTTCTTAAAAAAAAGAACATAATTTGTTCCAGAAATACCATTTTTCTGGAAAAGTCTGTTTGAGTCACAGCAGTTGTTCGTTGGATAGTTGGTTATATATTGATCAAAATAAAAGTATTCTTTAACGGGTATTTTTATGAACGCCCAGGATTTTGTTATTTGTGTACAATGTGTGAAGCCCATTTTTGGTGTCCCCCGCCGTGATATTGCTGGAATATTGCTAAAGCGGAGTACAACTAAACTCATTCACTCACTCACTTTGTTTTTCGTATTGTCTATCAGTGAGTGAGTTGTATGTTTTCCCAATATTCCAGCCTCATTGCGATATGAATGTATGAATGTTAAGTCGGGGGAGACCAGAAATCGCCCCACAACATTAGAAGTAATTTATTAGCTTGGAGTGTTTGTTTGGGTTTCCTTACTCATTCCATGGGAACAGTAAAGGGCACACAAGTTTGTGGCATGTCGCTAAGATCTATTCAGTGAGTGAGTGAGTTTAGTTTTACGCCGCTTTTAGCAATATTCCAGCTATATCACGGTCGGGGACACCAGAAATGGGCTCCACATATTGTACCCAGTAGGGAATCGAACCCGGGTCTTCGGAGTGACGAACGAACGCTTTAACCACTAGGCCACCCTACCGCCCCAAGATCTATTCAGCACACTGATAGTTAATATAAATGTACATGGACTGATCGGAAATGGATATCTCGTCTTCAAATGACATGATAACGGTGAAGGCAAAATCTTTGGATGACAAACTCTAAAACTGATTTTTCTACTTATAGTCTGTTTGTAGTGAAAACGTACCGATGAATTTCACTTTAAACAAAAAAAATACATCAAATAGAGCGAAATTAAGATTGAGAATCCTCATAATTGTACTTTGCCAATTGAACATTTAAATCTCAGAATTTTACTCATCTTAGGATAAAAGTTGTTTAACAAACGATCATACATTCAAATCGCTATTATTGGTTTGTATTACAAGGGGGTAAGCGCAGTAGTTGGAACAGTGAAACAAATGCACGTGCGGTTCGTGATGAGCGTTAACTTAGACCAACTCAACTTGTTCTCACTCACTCTATATCAGAAATCTAGTTATGCCAAGTAGGTAGATTTTAAAGATCGCATTTACAGATTAACTAACGCTGCCCCACGAATAAAATGAACTGTGCTTCCAGTCGTTTGGGGGCAAAAAGATAAAAAGACAATGACTCGTGGCATGTCAAGGAGATGATGTTATCTCTTGACCTTGACAACAGTTATCGCGTGTTCAAACAACATGGCCGCTGTACCAAACATACAGCTCAATACGGGCTATCCTTTCCCAGTGTTAGGATTCGGGACGTTTGCAAACAGGAAGGTAACAATCTATTATATGAATCATAGGTGGATTCAGGGAGGGTGGGGGTGGTGTTTGCAGGGTGCGCATCCCCCTTTTGTGCTGTAAAGTATGTTAAATGACCATTAAAACTCGGGTGAAAATGAAGTGTGCCCCTCCTTTTTCTCAATAGTGTGTCTCTCTCCCCTTTTTTTTTTTTCAAAAGCTGTATCAGCTCCTGTGATATTTTAAAATAAAAGTCACATGTCAACCGTTATTTCACAATGTCATTGTATACCAACTGAGATAATGAGTAGAGTGCGTGGTGTGCGAGTAACTATATTAAGACGCTTTGGGGCCAAGGGTGATCCTGGAGCTTCTAGAACAACACAGTACAGAAATTTCAGGAGTGAGTGAGTTTGTTATTGTCTTACTATAACCTTTGTGGGGCAGGATAATTAGTTTTCTGATATAGAGTGAGTGAGTGAATGAGTTAAGTTTTACTCCGCTTTTAGCAATATTCCAGCAATATCACGACGGGGACACCATAAATGGACTTTACACATTGTACCCGTGTGGGAAATCGAACCCGGGTCTTCGGCATGACGAGCGAATGCTTTAACCGCTAGGCTATCCCACCGCCCTGAAATTTCAGGAAGACTTTTAAGACTATATAAGGGATCAGGGGCTTAGGTTTGGGATTATACATTACATCAATACCATTGACTGCCATTGCAATTATTTGTATTGACTTATAAACATATCCATTTTATAATACAATTGTTAATTGTATAACATTCTGCTGCTTGTTGGTTTCACATCAGATTCTTTTCCGGAAATAAGAGTTAACAAAATTGTTGAAAGTTGGAAATCAAGAAGTAAAAATAATATATTATACAACATGCACACGAGTGAGTGAGTGAGTTGGTCTTTGCGCCGCTTAGCAATATTCCAGCAATATTACGGAGGGGAACACGAGAAATGGTTAGGGAATCCAGGTTTCACCTGAGGCCCACTATAGACTTAAGTCTATAATTTAACAGATTCTCAGCGTTATTATTGAGGGGTCATACGGATAAGATATACAATTTTGCATTTTTAGCTTCAAAGAGTGCAGTTCAATTGCATGTGGAATTTGCCTCCTTAAAATGCCAACGCAGACTTCCCTTGTCCTGATTTTCACCTGCACGGACCAAAGCACTGGTTGCCTTTAGGATAGCTTTAAATAGCCATCACCTTCAGCCCTGCAGTTATTGGACCTGTGAAGACCCTGCTTTCAGCCAGTTTTACTGAAGGACCATATCGCGGCTTTCGGCTTGTTTTGACTGTAGAACCCCATTATTGCTTTCGGCTAGTTTTGATGATAGGACCCCATCATGGCTTTTGGTTAGTTTTGACTGTAGGAACTCATCATGGCTTTTGGCTAGTTGTGACTGGAGGACCCATTACAGCTTTCGGCTAGTTTTGACTGTAGCACCATATCGCGGCTTTCGGCTGTAGGACCCCATCACAGCTTTCGGTTAGCTTTGACTGTAGGACCCCATCACAGCTTTCGGCTAGTTTTGACTGTAGGACCATATCGCGACCTTTGGCTAGTTTTGAATGTAGGACCCCATCGTGGCTTTCGGCTAGTTTTGACTGTAGGACCATATCGCGACTTTTGGCTAGTTTTGAATGTAGGACCATGTCGTGGCTTTCGGCTAGTTTTGACTGTAGGACCCTATCGCGGCTTTCGGCTAGTTTTGACAGCAGGACAATATCGTGGTTTTCGGCTAGTTTTGAGAGTAGGACCATATCGTGTTTTTTGGCTAGTTTTGACTGTGGGTCCCCGACGCGGCTTTCGGCTAGTTTTGACTGAAGGACCCCATCGCGACTTTCAGCTGCAGTAGGGCCAGAATCACAGCTCTCTGTCAGTTTTGACGTCAGGAACACAATCTTGGCTTTCCGTTAACTGAGTGGCTGCAATTAACTGACTGACTGACTGAGTTTGGTTTTACTCCGCTTTTAGCAATATTCCAGCAACATCACGGCGGGGAACACCAGAAATGGGCTTCACACATTGTACCCTTGTGGGGATTCGAACCCGGGTCTTCGGCGTGACGAGCCAACGCTTTAACCACTAGGCTACCCCACCACCCCGGCTGCAATTAACGATGTTACAAACGACATTACATACCAGTTTGTGTCTACAGGAAGGTGTGATGTTGCCCGCTGTTAAAGCGGCTATATCGTCAGGATATCGTCACATCGACACAGCGTGGTACTATACAACGGAACCGGAAGTAGGTGGCGCCATTAAAGAGAAGTTGGCGGACGGTACAGTAACGAGGGATGAGCTCTTTGTGACATCGAAAGTAGGTCAATTGTAAACAGGGTCTTCAGTAACTCATGCTTGTCGTGAGAGGCGACTAACGGGATCGGGTGGTTAGACTCTATGACTTGGTTGACACATGTCATCGTATCCCAGTTGCGTAGATCGATGCTCATGATGTTGATCACTGGTTTGTCTGGTCCAGACTCGATTATTTACAGACCGCCGCCACATAGCTGGAATATTGCTAAGTGCGGCGTAAAACAACAAACCAAGCCAAAACCAACCACACGTATTTGCAATCCATGGAGCACTGTTGTAATATTTCGTCCTTAAAACAACATATTGCCTATTTCGTGTTCAAGCCGCATATATTTCTAACATTATAGATCTTGAAATCACGACGAAGTGATAAATTCGTTCATATTGGTTTTAACGTTGAATTAGCTGAGTGTTATAGATGTCTGTTGCAGTTATGGAATACATTTCATGAGCCCTTTAAAGTTGGGCGGATGTGCAGAGATTCACTACGTGACCTTCAACTTGACTACCTTGACCTTTACCTCATGCACTGGCCCATGGGTCATGAAGTAAGTTGACGACCGTCTTGCTGATGTTTGTAGGTAGGAGTGGATGGTGGAGGGGTTCAGCTTCTCTATTCCAAGGAAAATAATGCATGTTATGAAACGGTGATCAAATGGTTTGGAAGCAGTGGCCGAAATGGTAAATATTGAAACAGAGACTGAAATGGTTGATATTTGAAGCAGTGACCGAAATGGTAAATATTGAAGCAGCGACCTAAATGGTAGATACTGAAGCAGTGACTGAAATGGTTGATATTTGAAGCAGTGACCGAAATGGTAAATATTGAAGCAGAGATTGAAATGGTTGATATTTGAAGCAGTGACAGAAATGGTAAATATTGAAGCAGCGATTGAAATGGTTGATATTTGAAGCAGTGGCCGAAATGGTAAATATTGAAGCAGAGATTGAAATGGTTGATATTTGAGTGACAGAAATGGTAAATATTGCAGCAGAGACTGAAATGGTTGAAGCAGTGGCCGAAATGGTAAATATTGGCCGAAATGGTAAATGGAAGAAGAGACTGCAGAAATGGTAAATAGCAGAGATTGAAATGGTTGATAAATGGTGAAATGGTTGAAGAAGAGACTGCAAATGGTTGATATTTGAAGCAGTGACAGAAATGGTAAATATTGAAGCAGCGACCTAAATGGTAGATACTGAAGCAGTGACTGAAATGGTTGATATTTGAAGCAGTGACAGAAATGGTAAATATTGAAGCAGCGACTGAAATGGTTGATATTTGAAGCAGTGACAGAAATGGTAAATACTGAAGTAGTAACAGAAATGGTAAATATTGAAGCAGCGACTGAAATGGTTGATATTTGAAGCAGTGACAAAATGGTTTTATTGAGCTGTTTTGATGAATGCATACTTTTTTTCACCAGGATAATGAATCTTCAAGGGGACATTTTACTCAAGCTACGTTTGTCCCGAATGACGTGGACTACCTGGAGACATGGCAGGTGAGATCCGTTTTAAGACAATTATAACTCGAATGATAACAATTTCATCATGTAGCATTCTTAATTAAATAATGGCTATTTATAAAGCGCCTGTTTCAAGGCAATTGTACATGTTCAAAGCGCTAACATTACCCCAGATAACCCAATCTGCCTGTGAGGCGCTAGAAGGTTAACAGTCATATGACTTATCCCACCGGGTACCCATGGGTGAACAGAGGCAATTCATGAACAAACTCACTTGCCTAAGGTGAGACCACTATGTGTCAAGTGTGCTTCGTTGTGGGGCAGGACTGATGTCCTAGAAACTCTCAGGAGTCAAACTGCAAAACACGGTGATCCATCCAAAGACAGTCCGCGTCGGACATTGCTTAACTTCAACTGATTTGTCGACACTGATTGTCGGTATCTCTTAGAATGATATTTCTACTACTTCATATTGCATTGATTGGTTTAGTTAAACTGTTGTTTAACGCCGCACTCGGCAATATTCCAACTATATGGCGGCGGTCTGTAAATAATCGAGTCTGGACCAGACAATCCAGTGATCAACAGTATGAGCATCGATCTACGCAATTGGGATACGATGCCATGTGCCAACCATGTCAGCGAGCCTGACCACCCGATCCCGTCAGTCGCCTCTTACGACAAGCATGGGTTACTGAAGATCAATTCTAACCCGGATTCATATTACATTGATATTAATTTCTCACTTAACATTACAGGCAATGGAAGATTTGATTGATGGAGGTCTGGTAAGGTCTATTGGGGTTGCCAATTTCAACCTGGGACAGTTGAAGCGCCTTCTGAACATACCCAACATTCGTTATAAACCGGCTGTACTGCAGGTTCGTAGATTTGTTTGTATGTTCGTTGTCTTTTAACTTCGCCTATATTCCATCTATATGATGGCGATCGGTAAATAATCGAGGCTGGACCAGACAATCCAGTAATCAATTGCATGAGCATCGATCTACGCAATTGGAATACGATGACATGTGTCAACCAAGTCGCGAGTCTGACCATGTCAGTAATATTCCAGCTAGAAATAAACGCTAATAATCGAGTCTGGACCAGAGGTCCAGTGATTAATGTCATGAGCATCTATGTGACATACGATGACATGCATCAAAGAAGTCAGCGAGCCCAACCTCCCGATAACCCGATCTTACGCCAAGCATGGATTGTGAGTGAGTGAGTTTAGTTTTAAGCCATTTTTTAAGCAATATTCCAGCAATGGCCAAAGCAGAAATGGTCTTCACACATTGAACCCATGTGGGAATCGAACCCGGGTCGTGACGTGAAGAGCGAACGCTTGAACCAACAGGCACAGGCACACACACACACACACACACACACACACACACACACACACACACACACACAACATGGATTGCTGATGACAGGATGCTTGTACGACAAAGAGCAAATTGACCTGACCTGGGTAAACAAAGCAATAAGGGTCCAAAACTTGCATATAGATGGGGATAGTTTTCGAACATAATGAGGGGCGGTGGGGTAGCCTAGTGGTTAAAGCTTTCGCTCGTCACGCCGAAGACACGGGTTCGATTCCCTACATGGCCACAATGTGTGAAGCCCATATGTGGTGTCCCCCGCCGTAATATTGCTGAAATATTGCTAAAAGCGGCGTAAAACCATCACTCACTCACTCGAACATAATGAACTACTGCCTAAACGGTCATAATTCCAACCGTCAAGAGTAAATCACTGTGGACATATCCTACTGTTCGTCCATGCAAACATTGAGAAACTGAAGGCGTATTTTTTTTCAGATCGAAATGACGCCATATCTTACCAACGTAGAACTCTTGGAATTCTGCAATTCTCACGGAATTGCAGTAACGGGATATTCCCCGCTTGGCGGTCCGAATATGATATAGTACGTTATCTAAGTACGTCTCTCATTCCCATTATATATACTACTCAAAAGTTAAGGGTCAAAGGAAGATTTCAGCATGACATTTTAATGCATAGCAAACATATAAAACAGAATTTCCAAGCATGGGTATGGTTAGAATTGGTTTGTGTGGCCTAAAGCTGAGCACTGTGTGGAACGCATGTGATCTATGCAAACACAATGATTGTAAGCATCCTTTGAAAATTAATTGATTCCGGAAATAATGGGTATGTCAATAACGGGTGCTCATCTCTAAACAAGCATGCATGGCCCCTTATGTTCATGTCTCTAAACCAGCATACATGCCCGTTTATTCAGGTCTCTATGCAGGTTTCTACACCAGTGCACATGGCTTACACTGCATGTGTATGCACTATACACCGACGTGCTTTATATCAGCTTTTGGAAACCATCATACCATTCATACCTACATTCGAGAAACAGACAATTTTAGACATACTCATTTGTAGGGCTGGGACGATTCACCGATTCATCGATGCATCGCGATACATTTAAGTTTGATACAGCTATCGTATCGTGGACTGGTGTAACGATACAAAACGATACACAACTTTTTTTCAAAACAGTATTATCTTAAACGTGTTAAGTACTTATTAAGAGAAAAATACGCAAGTATAATGGAGTTACTTGTTTGTTTATTACAATAGTGTTATTGTTAAACACAAATACCTTGAAATAAATCATTTTAAATCTTGATACCGTGTCATTCTTTCAAGGTGTATGTATCGTGATACGTATCGTATCACAGGTAAAATATCGCGATATGTATCGTATCGTGACATAGTGTATCGTCCCAGCCCTACTCATTTGTCATGTATTGATATATGATGTGATTCACGTCATTATCATCGTTCGTCAACCGTTTATATTCCACACTTTTGTGATGTATTTTGGCGTCAAGTGCACCACCGAATGCGCCAAATTTAATGGAAAACCCGACGATTGTGGAGACTGCCAAGAAATTCGACAAAACACCTGCTCAGGTAAGGACTTCCATTTGCTCCAATTTGTTTCCTTCTACACTGGATGTTCCGCTTAATTCAGATATCACGTGACAAAGACAGGTTGAAGGACAAAATGGATAGTGTCAAATACATCACCAAAAGGCATAAAATAAAAATATTCCTTTCCGTATCACGGCCAAATATCGATAAGAAGTCTACAATCTTGGTTACTAGGTGTTGCTCACAAAGAGTGTAAGCCGTTTTGTCTGCTTCCGTTTTGTGGGAATGGCGTGTGTCACGTGATTAGCAACAGCTAAAATCGCGCAAGATCTCGCGGGAAACTTACTCGAAACAATGAAAAGTAGAATATCTAGGACGTTGTTTGAGTAACGTCTAAAATCACATAACGATATACATGTATACGGTCACATTAATGTTTGGTATTTTAGCATGTTTGGCAGTGAAACTCTTACCGAGTTCTCATATTTTATTCCATGAGTATACCAATAACCTGAGGGGCGGTGTGGTAGCCTCGTGGTTAAAGCGTTCGCTGGTCACGCGGAAGCCCCGAGTTCGATTCTCCATGTGGGTACAATGTGTGAAGCCCAAACCTTACTCACTCACTAATTCCTTGCAGGTTCTCCTGAGATGGGGGATACAGCGTGGATATGCCGTCATACCAAGCAGTGTCATACCACAATACATCACAGAGAATATTGAGGTGGGTGAGGCCGTGCAAGCTTTTCTAATTTTTTGACTGTTAGTGTTCATAAGTTGTTAGGAGTATAGCATCGTTAGCGTTTGATACCCGTGAAGATCCGGATTAGAACTGGTATTCAGCAACCAGCGTTTGTCGTAAGAGGCGACTAATTTGACCTTAGATCGATGATTAGGTTGAACATTGATCACTGGACTGTCTCGTCCAGACTCGATTATTTACAGACCACCGCCAAATAGCTGGAATATTGCCGAGTGCGGTGTTAAAGAAACCAACATACCTACTCCACGTCATGCATGAGAGTGGGTATGTTGTAACTGGTGAGTGAGTGAGTGAGTTTAGTTTTACGCCGCACTCAGCAATATCCCAGCTATATGGCGGCGGTCTGTAAATAATCGAGTCTGGACCAGACAATCCAGTGATCAACATCATGAGCATCGATCTGCGCAATTGGAAACCGATGACATGTGTCAACCAAGTCAGCGAAACTGACAACCCGATCCCGTTAGTCGCCTCTTACGACAAGCATAGTCGCCTTTTATGGCAATTGTAACTGGTATGTCGACCTTGAAGGTGAACATGGTTGCTACATTTGAAATTATATTTTATTTTTTTATCTTATTTCAGATATTCGACTTTGCTCTCAGTGATGAGGATATGAAGAAAATTACTTCTCTCAACCGCAATTACAGATTCAACCCAACCTCCCAGTCAGTATACTACCGTGTTGAGATGAGGGGCGGTGGGGTAGCCTAGTGGTTAGAGTATTTGGGTCACTGTTCGAACCTCACAGGTACAATGTGTGAAGCCCATTTCTGGTGTCCCTGTCGCGATATTGCTGGTATAGTGAGCGAATGAGTGGTTTTACACCGCTTGATATTATATTCCATCAATATCACAGCAGGGGGACACCAGAAATGGACCTCGCACATTGTAACCATGTGGGAGAATCGAACCCGGGTCTTCAGCGTGAAGGGTGAACGCTTTAACCACTATAGTCTGTTTGCAGTGAAAACGTACCGATGAATGTCACTTTAAACCAAAAAGTAAAACAAATAAAGTGAAATTAAGACTGCGAATCCTCATGATTTTACCTTGCCAACTGAACATTTAAATCTCAGAATTTTAGTCGACTTAGGATAAAAGTTGTTTAACAAACGATCATAGTTTCACATGGCTAATATTGGTTTGTATTACAAGGGGTATGCACATCAAATGAAACACCGAAAACGACAAGGGTTGTTATAAGTTAAGGCTCTTCACGTACCGCACGTGCATTTGTTTCACTGTTCCAACTGCGCTTACCCCCTTGTAATACAAACCAGTAAGAGCGATTTGAATCTATGATCGTTTGTTAAACAACTTTTATACTAATTTGAATAAAATTTTGAGATTTAAATGTTCAATTGGCAAGGTAAAATTATGAAGATTCGCAATCTTAATTTCACTTTATTTGATTTACTTTTTGCTTAAAGTGAAATTCATCGGTACGATTTCACTGCAAACAGACTATAGCTATATGATTCCCCACCGCCCTTTAAGGCATTGATACAGTCGTCGAATAAAATAAGGGAACTTGTTTAGAGTTACCACTGCCCATGCCTCGTGAGAACTCGATTGAATGAGTGAGTTTAGTTTTACACCACAATATTCCAGGTATATGGCGGTGGTCTGTAAATAATCGAGTCTGGACCAGACAAACCAGGGATCAACAGCATGAACATCGATCTACGCAATTGGGATACGATGACATGTGTCCAACCAGTCAACCCAGTCAGCGAGCCTGACCACCCGATCCTGTTAGTCGCCTCTTACAAGCATGGGTTACTGAAGATCAATTCTAACCCGGATCTTCACGGGTCGAACTCTTTATTGAAGTCCATAGCCTGTTCTGTTTGCAATGCTTTAATCTGGCTGATACTTGCTACGGTCCTTCTTTTGCAAAAGTCCTTTATAGGTTTTGACATTGTTTGACTTTCATTTTATGCTGTTGTGGTTGGATCACTTGAAATTTTCCATTGTACAGGTTCAAAGATCACCCTCATTATCCTTTCAAATGAGACTGATCATCACCTCGAGGTTCGCCTTCTGTGGGTTACTGGCCGAGGCCTACAAGGAATGGCTTATAATGAACAAAAAGTAAGGTCATGTCTTTTTGAAGAAACTTTACTTTGTACTGTATATAAAATATCTCTAACGGTTACTGTCTTTGTTGAATATATACATATATGTTCAGAGTTATAGCACGATAGATGCTCTTTAAAACACAGATGAACACTATCGTGTCGGCCAGAATGTACCCTATTTACACGTCTAAATTCTGACGAAAGATATTCAGATCAATTCATGTCTGATTAAAACCATTGACTTGTTCCGAACAGTTAATTCATATCAAATCAGCTTGACGTGGGAGATATTGTATTCGACCTTTGCACTGGCGGCAGGAGCCACGCACGTCGATGTCGTTTAGCGCCTCCGTTGAAATATGTACAAGCCAAATCAAGTGATTCTGGAGTAAGTGAGTATGCTTTAACGGCGCTTTTAGCAATATCACGGCGGGGCGTCTAGTGGCTAAAGCGTTCGCTCGTCACGCCGAAGACCCAGGTTCGATTCCCCACATGGGTTCAATGTGTGGAGTCCATTTGTGGTGTCCCCCGCCGTGATATTGCTGGATATTGCTGGAATATTGCTAAAAACTGCGTAAAGCCAAACTCACTCACTGTGATGATCTCAGTTGAAGGTGAAGTTTGGAACCCATGCCAAGAGTAACCCGCGAGTCTGGTGTTCAGACTCGTTGGCTTGACCGAGACAATTTCTTTGACAGATCCTCATATCAATCGCTAGATGGTCCGTACAATACCACTGTCACTGGAATACTGCTGATTGTGGCGTTAAACATCCACACTAAACCTTATCCTCGAGTCAAACCACCCATTTATGAGCTTCATCCTGGGCGTCCCTTCATTTGTCATCCTTGTTTACATGTTTCATCAGTACTCGATAGATTACTTGATAAAGATCTAGACGTCGCAATGAGAGAATAAAGGAGTTGGTAATCCAACTGGATTCACAGCGAACCATGTCTAAGCCTTGACGAAAGCTCAGTGAAACGTTTAACAAGGTCATGCATTATGTGTTTCAAAAAGTTTTTATTTCTGGCTACACCCACAGTTTTGAAAGTCTTCGTGATTTCCGAGGGCGGCTTCGACCTGATAATGTACGTTTACGCCGTGTGTCAACTTGATACAGTTTCGTCTCCATCATGCCAATTTGTCCAGCACCAGTCGCTACATCTACGAGGAAGAAATGTTGAGATAAGACTTTAACAACGGGTTTTTTGACAATCAAATTACCATTTCCAACGGCATTGTTTGTGCAGCTGTGAAAAGCCGCCATCAGAAATGTCCCAGCTATATGATGGCGGTCTGTAATTTATCTAATCTGGACCAGACAATCCACTGATCAGCACTATGAGCATTGATCTAAGCGACCGAGATATGAGCCCGATCACCCGATCCCGTTAAAAGCCTCTTACGAGGTGAGGTGAAATTGGGTTTTACGTCGTGCTTGAGAATATTTCGCTCATATGATGACGTGCATGCGTGTGTATGTGTATGTGCGGCTGCTTGTACTAGCCCAGACTTAAGCTGGCTTTATAGTGCTATCCCACCGAGATACGATGCCGCAGTGAAGCATGAATACCCCACTCAGACACATTATACTGACTCCGAGCCGACCAGTCCTTGTTGTACCCATTAATGCCGAGCGCCAGACAGGGACCAACAAGTACCATATTTTAACGTCTTTTGGTATGACGCGGTCGGGGATCGAACCCGCGACCTTCCGCTCTCCGGGCGGACGCTCTAACCACTACACCACGGAAGCATTGGTTGCTGAAGACCAATTCTAAAAGGCCATTGCCACGGTGAGAGAGAGATCCTAACTATCTAACCGCCACCACTAAAACATACGCATCGTTTTGTTTAAAATAGATACTGACAAGTGTGACAAATCTTGAACACAGTGTGACATCAATCGAAAACACTTCATAGGAAACCCATTTTAAACTAATGTCCAAAAGAAACGATACCAAACATTTTTCATTTTTTTTAAGTATTCCTTTTTGTATGAAAACATATTTGAGCGTTTCCCATGTTCTAAACCAAAAGTTTCGATGTAAAAATTCGGGAACATTTGTTCCAATTGAGAGAAAAATGCGCACTTTGCCAAAATGATGTTACGTAACGTAGCACGAAACGCACGAGCAGTTCAACTGTATAAAACTGCGGACTCGACACGTTGGGATTACAGCAACAAAAAGCACACAAAAGAAATGCCACCCTTGATACCGAGTGAGTGAGTTAGGTTTACGCTGCACTCAGCAATATTCCAGCTATATGGCGGCGGTCTGTAAATAATCGAGTCTGGACCAAACAATCCAGTGATCAACAACATGAGCATCGATCTGCGCAATTGGGAACCGATGACATGTGTCAACCAATCCAGCGAGCCTGAACACCTGATCCCATTAGTCGCCTCTAACAAGCATGGGTTACTGAAGGTTCATTCTAACCCCTGACCTTCACGGGTTGATAGCGATTGAGACAGAGAGAGAGAGTCGTCGGAATGGTCCAATAGGGAGTAACGCAAAACGACGTCGCCAGAAAGTTAGGATGAGCGCGCATAACAGTCATCAAGTTAATGCAGCGGTTGCGTCAAACAGGTTGGACAAGAGACAGACCGAGAAGCGGGAGACAACGGGTGACCACGCCAACTGATGACCGTCACATCCGGGTACTTCATCTGCTGAACCGCTTCTGACTGAGTTTGGTTTTACGCCGCTTTTAGCAATATTCCAGCAACATGACGGCGGGGGACACCAGAAATGGGCTTCACACATAGTACCCATGTGGGGATTCGAACCCGGGTCTTCGGCGTGACGAGCCAACGCTTTAACCACTAGGCTACCCCACCGCCCCTTAACGGCAAGGACGGCAATGGGACACGGGACACGGGACACTGGACACGTGGATAAACCGTGCACAGGAGACTGCAGGCTCATGGTATCCGCGCACGTCGCCCCTACCGCTGAGGGTTCCTGACACCTCAACAGCCAGCCAACAGACTGGGCACGGGTCATGTTTTCTGACGAGAGCAGATTTCACATCTTCAGGAACGATGGTCGACAGTATGTGTACCGACGAGTTGGTGAACGTTGGGCACAGATTGCATTCATCAAATCCGGCCATGAGGTTTAATGGTTTGGGGTGGAATCTCCAGTGACACCAAAACGAGGCCTGTCGTTGTTCGAGGAAACCTGTATGCACAGCGTTATCGAGATGAAATTTTACAAACAGTTGTGGAGCCATTCATCCAACAACAGCCTCGTGGAACCATTTTCCAGCACGATAATGCGAGGTCACATACAGCAAGGCTGACTCAGAACTTCCTCGCCAACGCCAACATTCAGGTTTTAGCATTGGCTGCATATTCACCGGATATGAACCCTATCGAACACTGATGGGACCATCTCGATCGCCAACTCAGAAATCGCCCTATGCCTCCAGTCAGCATCCGGGTGTACTGGCGTGTTTTGACGCTCACAGTGGACATACCCGGTACTAACGTGACTTTCAAACGTCTGTTGTGACATTTTCCACACTTGCAATTGCCTCGTCATGTGTGTTCGAATTATATTTTCATTTTGGACCCCTTACGTCTTTACAGGCCTGTCCTGATTGTAAAGGGTTGATTGAAATGAATTATTGTACACGTGTTACTGAATAAATTCTCAATTGAAATATACCAATCTAAAATTTCTGTATCGTTATGTTGTTCTTTAATGTCCTTCCAAACACGTGGTGTCGTTTCTTTTGGGCATTAGTTTATAGTTCATTTTATATCATACCTTCTTGTGCATCTCTGCGTCTTCGGGTTGAATCACAGGAACTCTAAAGAATTTAATACAAAACATGTAGCTTTTCCAGATAAACGGCAATACACGTATACAGCCCGTTTGTCTCAAATGAGATGGATGAATTGCAAATGCCTCAAAATAGCGAATAGTCCAGTAAATGTCAATATGGTAAATGGCATTGAATACCCTGTACCCAACACTGACTGCTGTTTAGGATCTTTGTACCCATTACTTCAAAACGTTGTTAATGAAACTGTCATCCTATGTATGGTGGCACCTAAAATGGAGGGCATCTAACTGTAGGAGGAACAGAACAGACAGGTACTGCACGTGCTACACAACTGTAGGAAGAACAGAACAAACAGGTACTGCACGTGCTACACAACTGTAGGAAGAACAGAACAAACAGGTACTGCACGTGCTACACAACTGTAGGAGGAACAGAACAAACAGGTACTGCACGTGCTACACAACTGTAGGAGGAACAGAGCAAACAGGTACTGCACGTGCTACACAACTGTAGGAGGAACAGAACAAACAGGTACTGCACGTGCTACACAACTGTAGGAGGAACAGAACAAACAGGTACTGCACGTGCTACACAACTGTAGGAGGAACAGAGATAACAGGTACTGCACGTGCTCAACAACGGTACAATGAATGATAGCCGAATCGGCGTGCCCCTTCAAATATGTTGAATGTCGAACTCGCGACGCGGGGTTGAATGTCGAACTCGCGACGCGGGGTTGAATGTCGAACTCGCGACGCGGGGTTGAATGTCGAACTCGCGACGCGGGGTTGAATGTCGAACTCGCGACGCGGGGTTGAATGTCGAACTCGCGACGCGGGGCTATGGTTACTCGTTGCGATATCGCTCCCGACAGCATGGCGCTTTCATGTCATCATCCAGTTTTAGGTGGTCAAACTTAATTACATCCAAGCCACAGTGATATATGGTACTCAAAAGTGAAGGACCACCCGATTCTTTCGTATTACTAAAGTATATCAAGTAATGGTATATAGGAGTGAGTGAGTTTAGTTTTACGCCGCACTCAGCAATATTCCAGCTATATGGCGGGGGTCTGTAAATAATCGAGTCTGGACCAGACAATCCAGTAATCAACAGCATGAGTATCGACATGCGCAATGGGGAACCGATGACATGTGTCAACCAAGTCAGCGAGCCAGACCACCCGATCCCGTTAGTCGCCTCTTACGACAAGCATGGGTTACTGAAGGTTCATTCTAACCCGGACCTTCACGGGAATGGCATATAGGATGGGTCTTAAGGTCTCATGGGTAGTATTGGTGGACTAGTGGATATGGCTTTGTCTAAATCTTTCTTCAACTTACCCCATCACACGGCTGAGTACACACGGTGAAGTTGCACTCGAATTTGACGTTTGTGCTGCCAGCTATACTCAACGCTTTAAAATACGGACTTATCGCTTCTAGGCCGAATGTATAAAAACCTGTGTTCTTCGGAAATACAATTCCGTCTCCGCACCTGTAGAGAATGCATTTCCATCTCCTGATAATTTAGTAAACTGCATATATCACACAAGCATCTCTAAAGAGTTCAGTTATATTAAGTTATGCGAATGAAAAATAATTTGAAATACCATAACAAACTTGAAAATATACTTTATGGAAGTTTTTTTTTTACTTTAACAGTGTGCATTTGTCTAGATACAATGAACCTAGGAATCACGGCAAACGTACGAATACAAGTTATCAGAATTGAGCTCAAATCTCAGCTGAGTTTATATGTATATCCTTACCCTCCTCGGAGAATAGAGTATCGTGTACCAGGTTTGGAGCCGAGAACATCACAAGACGTTGGATGGAAACCCGGTTCATTCATACCACCTGAAAAGAAACATTCATTCACACAAAAACAATACGTAAATAGGTGAGGTGAGGTGAGGTGAGGTGAGGTGAAATTGGGTTTTACGTCGTGCTTGAGAATATTTCGCTCATATGACAGACGTGCATGCGTGTGTATGTGTATGTGCGGCTGCTTGTACTAGCCCAGACTAATGCTGGTTTAATAGTGCTAGCCCACTGAGATACCATGCCGCAGTGAAGCATGAATACCCCACTCAGACACATTATACTGACTCCGAGCCGACCAGTCCTTGTTGTACCCACTAATGCCGAGCACCAGGCAGGGGCCAACAAGTACCATATTTTAACGTCTTTTGGTATGACGCGGTCGGGGATGGAACCCGCGACCTTCCGCTCTCCGGGCGGACGCTCTAACCACTTCACCACGGAGGCGGTCAAATACGTAAATATAATGAGTTAATGTTTACGTATGTTATAGTCGGCTTGATGTGAAATGAAAGCCATGTGAAATTTAATTTTAAGACGTTTACAACTTTCGTGAAACCAATAAGCACGGGAATGGAACTAAAAAACAAACAAGTGTACAAATCAGGTTTAATCTGGGATTCAAACCCACGAGCATCGGATCCTTGCACAAGAAAAGGAGGCAACTCTTCCACGATTCCGTCCCCTTTGTCCCATCAATAATGTAATGATAAAAGTTAGTCTGGAGTGTGAGTGAGTGAGTTTAGTTTTACGCCGCACTCAGCAATATTCAAGCTATATGGCGGCGGTCTGTAAATAATCGAGTCTGGACCAGACAATCCAGTGATCAACAGCATGAGCATCGATCTGCGCAATTGGGAACCGATGACATGTGTCAACCAAGTCAGCGGAACTGACCACCCGATCCCGTTAGTCGCCTCTTACGACAAGCATAGTCGCCTTTTTATGGCAAGCACATGGGTTTGCTTAAGACCTATTCTACCCCGGATCTTCACGGGTCAGTTAGTCTGGAAGCTACAGGACACCAGAAATGGCGAGCAAACGCTTTAACCACTAGGCTACCCAATCGCCCCGGGAATTCTATGAATTGACCATCATAAATACAAACCGTTGCTTGTTGCATACAACTGTACAACCCGACCAAGGCTGACTGGGTCTCTGACTGGCCTGCCAACAAGATCGGTCAAGAAGATAGCAAATGTTGACTTCGTCGCTTCTACACCCTTGTTCTGTTGCAGAACTGTAGGTGCAATCAGGCTGTAACAGAACAAATCAACAGAGCTTATGATGAACGTTAGTGAGTTTAGTTTTTCTTCGCCACACTCAGCAATACTCATCATGTATAAGCCAAATGACGGCGGTCTGTAGATAATCGAGTCTGGACCAGACAATCCAGTGATCAACAGCATAAGCATCGATCTACGCAATTGGCATACGATGACATGTGTCAACAAAGTCAGCGAGCTAGACCACCCGATTCCGTTAGTCCTCTGTTACTATGATGAGTGAGTGAGTATGGTTTTATGCCGCTTTTTAGCAATATTCCAGCAATATCACGGCGGGGGACACCAGAAATGGGTTTCACACATTGTACCCATGTTGGGAATCGAACCCGGGTCTTCGGTGTGACGAGCAAACACTTTAACCACTAGGCTACCCCACCGCCCTACGTTAGCCAAGGTCAGGTGAATGAGTGAGTGAGTATGGTGTTACACTGCTTTTAGCAATATCATGGATACATCCAAAATGGGTTTTACACATTGGTGGGGAACCAAACCCGGGTCTACCGAGTGACGGGCAAACGCTTAGTCCACTAAGCTACTCCACCGCCTTGGTGAGGCAAAATATATTTAGGAGTGAGTGAGTGAGGTTTTAGCAATATTCCAGCAATATCATGTCGGGGGCCACCAGAAATGGGCTTCACACATTGTACCCATGTGGGGAATCGAACCCGGGTCGTGACGTGAAGAGCGAACGCTTTAACCACTAGGCTACCCGCCGCCCCTGTTCAGGAAGTAGCGCTCATGAAGATATTACTCTTAAATGGACGTGTAGCTGCTTGTTCGGTTATAACGAAATGGCGCCTATGACGAACTGTTCTTCTGGTCTAAGATATAACGAATTCGTACCACTAATGTTAGTTCTTGTAACCGTAGATCGGTATACGTATTTCGACTAAATTATGCAGCAAGTGGCCTCGACCAAAGAATCAGTTGGTTATATCCGTCATTTTGTTATAGACGTGGTCGCTATAAGCGGGGTTTACTGCAGTTCGGTTTCATCATGCAAAATCCAACATGTTCATGATGTAACGCCATCTTTCGGCAATATTCCAGCAATGTCAGTGCAGGGAATCCGAAGGGAATCGAACCCCGAGTTTTGGCGTGACGAACGAAGGCTTTTACCACCAGGCTCGTCCTCCGCCGCAACCATTTTTGGTACAAACAAACCATAATGCTTTCAGTGATTTCGGTAACAAAATATCTTTATAATCCATTTATCCTTCTTCCTTTCAGGGTTGGAATCACCACTCGGTCGATTTAAGATGGTGACGAACAATCTAACACGATATATTTGCTATAGTACTGATTCTTGTGCTTGTCAGAGGGGTACCAAAATTACACTGTCTAGACTACCAGATCTTACCAGTTCCACCCACTCTGAGTGATTGAGTATAGTTTAACGTCGCTTTTAACAATAATTTAACTATATTTCAGCAACATCACCATGGGCTTCATACATTGTACCCATGTGAGGAATTGAACCCCGGTCTTCAGCGTGACGAGCGAACGCTTTAACCACTAGCCCAACCCCGCCCGGAACCACACTGGCAGCTTGCAATTGCACGTTCTGCCTTGATTAGACAAACCTTTCTGCCACTTTCTGGGAAGGGCTTTTGCTTTTGCCTTTGGAGTCAAACGTGCAGGTGAAAGTGACTTCTTCAGTGCTTTGGTGTACAACGTTGTTCGGCTCCCCGTACGACATCACGACGTCGACCGAATACACTTTGGCACCAGGACGTTGCTGAAGTAGAAATACTTGTTTAGAGCTTGTATCATTCGGCATCATCACGTTTTGTTTTTAATGCCTCATCCAGCAATTGTCCTGCTATATGATGCAACCTTTAAATATAGGAGTCTGGAACAGACAATCCAATGATTGACATGCGTATCGATCTACGCAGCTAGGATACTAAGGCATGCATAAGCCAAACCACCCGATGACGTTATTCGCCTGGTACAAGCATGGGTTGCTAAAACAATTCTTACCCGGATAATCAAATGACATTTCGAGTTTTTAATAAGTGTATAGGTGAGGTGAAATTGGGTTTAACGTCGTGCTTGAGAATATTTCGCTCATATGACGACGTGCATGCGTGTGTATGTGTATGTGTGGCTGCTTGTACTAGCCCAGACTGAAGCTGGTTTTATAGTGCTAGCCCACTGAGATACCATGCCGCAGTGAAGCATGAATACCCCACTCAGACACATTATACTGACTCCGAGCCGACCAGTCCTTGTTGTACCCATTAATGCTGAGCGCCAGGCAGGGACCAACAAGTACCATATTTTAACGTCTTTTGGTATGACGCGGTCTAATAAGTGTATAACCATGAATATATCCTAAAGTCGGAGTTCATTGTAAATCGCAACTATGCGAATGCGGACATTCGCAAATACACATATCGGCAAGTTTAGACGGAGCCCAGTTAGTCATTTTGCGTCGACATTCAGCTTGTCTGAATGGCACCGAATTGTCGGCAATATTCCCTGTGAAATAACTAGGGGTTGGGTATTGCAGAGAATTTTCATATTGCGATGCGGAAGCATATATTGCGATATGAATTGCAATATATTGCAAGGATTATATTTTAACAAAACTACTTATAATCGAGTTAATGCTTGATTATAAAGCAAAAACACAACAAAATCACTATGATTGATTAACCTTTTATAAAAACTTTTAATCATGAAAAATGAAAATGTAAGTAACATTTGGCACTAATGAAACAGCGAAAAGAACAATGAAAAAACGGAAATATCCGAAGATTTCCGAGTGTTACGAAGTTTTCCGAATGCATGTCAAAATACCGGTTTTCGATCAGCGTATCGCAATACGTATTGTTTTCATGTCTGAACCGGTAAATACCGGTAAACCGGTTATATCGCGCAGCCCTAGAAATAACGGTGTCGTGATAGGGTATGAACGTCATCTCGCGTCGGAAATCGAAGAAGATACGGAAGAACGGCCCTGATTAGACAATGGGGAGGAGATCTAGTTAGAGTCTGGGCCACATCAGATCAACATAGATACGATGACATGTGTCAAGCAAGTCAGCGAGCCTGACCCCCCGATCCCTTTATCGCCTCTTACAAGCATGGGTTGCTGAAGATCAATTCTAACCCGGATGTTCACGGGTCATTGCTGTAGTGAATCTTATGACATCGTAAGTGCAATGATTTCATAATAAAGAATGCCGTACCTTAAAGACACATTTTGATGATCCTCGACCTGGGTATGACACAGAAAGCTGAAGATTGGCAAAGTCAAGGTATTGGAAGTCCACCAGTCCGCCGGCGCACTTCGCCTTGGCCTTCACCTCCAAGTCCGAGGTCACGGTTATTGTTGCATCAGAAACACCGTCAGGGCCACAGGCTGGCTTTGCTGAAATCATTAACTTATTTAGACGTGAAATATTAATCAAATTCATTTATTACGTAGTCTAATACATGCTTAAATCTGCAGGAAATATCTAAATAATGTCATTTTGGCTTCCGATACCATCCGCGACTTCAGAGGGTCGCGAGTACCAGATCCAGTCAAGATGTAAGGATGTGGGGGCTACTTGAGTTCAAGGACGCTTGGAACAATGTTTCAGTTGTATCATGGCGAGTCCGTGTATATAACAGACAAACCTAGAAACCATAAGATTTAAGGTCCCAGAGACAAATGCATGGATGTTGGGGATTATTACTATGGAATATTCAGTCAACAATCACATTTTCGTCCCACATATTTCGTATTTGAGACTCCAACATGAGACAAAACATCAACCTACCTTTCAAAATGTAGCCTTTGGGAATGGCGGCCCAGACGGTTGACTGAAATGGTGAAACCTACACTGAATGTTCATCAGCCAAGATTAAATGAGCGAGTTGGATTTAACACGACTTTGAAGAGTGTTCAAATCATATCACGGCCTGTTAGCTATATGTGAGTGAGAAGCCAATTTTTTCTCAGCCGTTTACGTTTTTGAAACCCTAAATACGGTGACGGTACGAGTCCCTCCCGTTCCCCCATTCCAAATATTATGTATAAATATTCTAGAATTATAAACAAAACTTAACACAACAATTACTAGAGAACTCACAAAATGATTAAAAGTCCAAAATTTAAGTTAGGGCTAGGTTTAGGGTTAGGTTTACAGTTAGAGTTGGGGGAACGGAAGGAACTCTTTCCACGGTGACTGAGTGAGTTTAGTTTTACGTCGCTTTAAGCAATATTCCAGGAATATTAGGGCCTCTTACGACAAGCATGGGTTACTGAAGACTAATTCTAAGCCGGATCTTCACGGGTCTACCTGGGTAGGTGTCACGGGTATTTCTGGTGTCTCCCGTGATATTGCTGGAACATTGCCAAAAGGGGCGAGAAACAACTCATTCATTCTTGTCTAACCAGATAATCAAACATGTATCATTAACGATTTGTAGAGGCCGATTAAATTTCCAAGATGATTCCGGTCCTCATCCCGGGGCGCACAATGTCAAAGGACCTGAGGTAAAACATACGTCAAGTAGTGAGTGAGTATGGTTGTACACCGCCTTTAGCAATATTCCAGCATTTATCGCGGCGGGCGACACCAGAAATGGGCTTCACACATTGTACCCACGTTGGGAATAGAACCCGGGCCTTCGGCGTGATGAGCGAACGCTTTAACTAATCGGCTACCCCACCCACCCCCATATGCCGAGTAAATAACCATGACTGTACATCCACTCACCGCGCAGAGAAAAGTGAGCAGGGCGTCCGCCACAACCATGCCTGACCTGAAACACAGAATGGAGGAGGTTCATGGTATTGGTATAGAGTCGAATACTTATAGACCGCCGCCATATAGCTACAATATTGTTGAGTGCGGCGTTAAACAGTCAACAAAGAAACATCGGATTACTGTAATCAGCATCAGATTAACCTTCACAGAGTAATTTCCCGCCCACAGAACTTTAAAATACAAAGTGACCTCACCTCAACACCACCAACGCCACTCCCAATACACCAACACAACACCCACCCAAGTCTTCCCATATGCCTAAAACGATACCTCCCAATGTCCCTACTCTGCAGAGCTAATTGCGGCGCCTCAGAGGCCTGCGCCCTCTCTTAAGGCCATTGATTTGAAACACCGGAAGCAAATATTTTGTCTCCCGTTCATCACATGATCAGTAAGGACAGTCATTTTTAGGGAACCCACTGAAAATTTAATACTATAGTATTTTAAATTGAAGTAATTGAATAGTAGCGAAATCTCAATGCAAACAGCATTGAGGGAGGCGAGTCAGATTACTGTATGATGAAAGGCATAAGGTAACACGGTCACTATTTTCGTGCAACCCATGAGGCTGGTGAACACAGAGAATTGAGGCGAATCTTGGATTCGAACCACGATCACGCAAACTGCCGCATCTTTGTGACGTGCCACAGCACATTTTGAACACAGATATTTTATACTCGTTTGTTTACAAACTGACGAATTGCTGGGCGTTAAGCGACAAAGAAGCACTTCAGTATTTATTCAAATTGCGTGTACATTGCTGGTGCTACCGGAAGAGCAGGACATACTTCACCTTCTCGTAAACAACTGTAGTCATGATTACTTTTAAGTGATCCATTCACATAATTTTCCATCAATATTGCACTTTTTATTAATATTGTATGTAGCCTATAATTTATTTGTGTCCAATGGTATCTATTGAGCTATATAATCGTTTCAATGTTTGTGCATGATCCAGAACATGTGCCCCGAGATTCAAATACGACGCTATGTGTGAAAAATGTGCATTTAAAAAGAACCATCTGTTTGTTTAAAGCGGTCTGTAAATAATCAAGTCAGAATTAAACAGAACCAAGTGATACGTACAGTCGACACGGGGGGGAATATTTCCGCCCGTAAACCATGCTTCACATTTTTACCTTACCAAATGTAATTGAATTTGTTAACACTTCAAGTCATATAGAATATTTCAAAGAAACATCATGGCGGGCGGAAGTTCAACTAGTATGCAGTGATCATTACTTTTATCACTAAGTTTCAGGTCGAATGTATGCTGAACTTACTGGCGCTAACGCCAATACATTTGAACAAATTCTTCTAAAATATACACGAACATATTGTATTTCAATGACCATGTTGACACAGAAAACATACCGAATGACTTGCTTCGAAGTAAACCAGCTGCACAACAGCACACGTCGGGAAGGTAAACGAACTGTCAACTGCACGTGCGTCTGTTGCGAAAGGCCCGGATGTGCCAACTGAAGGCTCTTCGCACTGTCCCTGGAGTCGCCGGATGAGGTGTCATCAACAAATGCTGGACACGCAATCACGCAAAGAGTGAGTTTTAGTGGGTGAGTTTAGTTTTACGTCGCTTTTAGCAATATTCCAGCAATATCACAGCGGGGGGTACTAGAAATGGGCTCACACATTGTACCCTTGTAGGGAATTGAACCCGGCGTGACGAGCGAACGCTTTAACCTCAAGGCTACCCACCACCCCAAATCACACAAAGAGGCAGACAGGCGGTTGGGTCATTTGAGATAATTTGGAAGTATCATTTTAATTTCAAATAAACCAAATAGGATAATTTGTTTCAGCCTCAGAAAATTCAAATCTGTTCATAACGTTTGTTTCGGATTTGGTTCCGACCATCCACTAATATAGAAGGTGGAATTGTGTATGTAGACTAGTTATCTTTTCAGCTACAATTACAAAGCTATAACATATAGTATATATAATTTCATTAAAACTGTGAGCCTCAATTAACATAACATTACGCATGAATGTATTTTACATTTTTCAATTGTTCGCAAACTTGGGATTCAGTTTGAAAAGGCTTCGTTCAGAATTTCTTACCAGTAATGTTGGGAATTCACGATCTTGGGGGTGGGGATGGGGGGTGAGGTAGCCCAGTGATTAAGGCGTCCGCTCGTCACGCCGAAGACCCGGGTTCGATTCCCCACATGGGTACATTGCGTGAAGCCCATTTCTGGTGTCCCCCCGCCGTGATATTGCCGGAATATTGCTAAAAGCGGCATAAAACCATACTCACTCACTCACGATCTTAGGGTCTTGAAATTTCTTTGATAGAATGCTCCCTCTGTACTGCCAACAAGCAGAAATAAAAACAGCACTGGCCATAAAAAAACGCGCAAAATAGATATGGACACAATCTGAAAGGAATAGAAGATGTCGTAGAAGGCCTTACTGGCTCCAACTTGACTTCAAAGGTTAAGTTGCAATAATTCCCTTTGTGACATAGTGGCATAAACATTGATTTCAGCCGTATGGGATTTATGGATTGATATATACGTATTCAACAATGACTTGCGTAAATTCGTGTTCTTTGAATAGTCAGTCATATTATAGGGTATTTAAGGAATTGAAAAGGATGATTATGTTTGTTGTTTTACGCCGCACTCAGCAATATTCCAGATATACGGCGGCGGTCTGTAAATAATCGAATCTGGACCACGCAGCGAGCCTGACCACCCGATCCCAATATAGTCGCCTCTTACGTACAAGCATGTGTTGCCGAAAACCAATCTTCGGAACTCGGATCTTCTCGGGTACATCCGTCAGAGACACATTTGTAAATGACGAATTATGTGATTTGACATTTTCGTGTCATCAGGTTTATTGGAATTATTGTTGGTTGTGGCTGTTGTATGTGGCTGAACATGTAATAAGATTTTCGTGCGAAACGTTTGACCATTAACGCTACGCTCGGAAATATTTTAGCAATATAACGGCAGCCTTTAAATCATGAAAGTACCAACGTCGTCAAAGTGGAATTACACCACAGGGATTTGTAGCAAAGATAAACTAGTCAAAGGTAAGTACGACGTTAAACTCCATTTCACCTCACCTCACCTCACCTGAATGACACAGCTGTTCTTATTTCCCTTTAATAATCTCATATATCATACATAGTATATCAGTGGTCATTGTTACCTTGACTCGTCATGCTGCCTCATGACAGAAGTACCGATAAAAAACTTTGGGTCATATGATATCGCGTTTTTTGTTTGTTTTGCGACGTCCTCTGAGTAACGCGTGTGGGCGGTGATAATCGCCGGGTCGACATAAATTTCTGGAAAATAGTTTGTAAATTAATTTTGATTTGAATACATAATGTTTTCCAATCTTTATTCAGAACTGAAGGCCACAAGCCCACAGTACAAGTACCGGTATATCAAGTTCAACAGCAGAATGGATTTCTCTTCAAAATATCATGATAGGTAAACAAAGCAATATTTTCAATAAATATACGGTTAGCAGTTGACAATGGTTGATAAATTTATGTTTTGACCGTCAAATGTATTCAAGTAGAGAATGAAACTTAAAACAAAGGCTCACCTCGCTTTCTATATATATTGGCCTAATTGTGAAGGTTTTCAAAAATACATAAGGCGGTCTGTAAAACAATCAGATATTTTACTACCCCGATCAATGGTTTAGTCTGTGATCTATTTTCATTCTCAACTCCCTAGGAAGTAGACTACTCTTGCTGTCTTTTCGGCGCCAGCAGGTTCACAGTCGGATTGCTATTTCATCCTTCCGGGTACCCTTTCACTGCTGAGTCAAACATGTGCTTCTTTGTTGGGCGGAGCGGAAGCCGAAGCCATACAAACTCTCAGAAGTCAATAATCAGTTATGATCATTATCTGGGATTCGAACCTGAGATACTGAGATTCTAGTTGCCCACAGCATGCATCACACTGGACCGATAGATTAGCTTTGTTTTTTTGCATATGGTCATCGTTCACATTTTCTCAAGTCTTTTCTGATTCAGTCTGGAGCTTTCACCTAGATTTTATGTCCTCTTCCATAACTGTTTCAAAGCTAGATATTGTAACTGTGCATTTGTTGTTATGCAATTTTTATTGTTATGCAAAAAGATAATAAAATGATTTGTGGTGAATACACAATTCCTTTTAGAACGTGATCAAATGTGACTTTTGTTAAATACACAAATAACTTAATTAAGCATCCCTGTATTTTTGCAATGATAGGCTAACAACATGGCCATAAAACTTCTCGTGGTGACCACGATTTTTTTACCCGTATGATCCTTTGACTCATAAAAAACGACAAAATGATTGGAGTCCATGTTGATTTTATGATGATAATTGCTCACTTAAAAAAAACCACTCTGATTTTCATACAAAACCATGTCTGTACAAGTATGGCCTTGGAAGGTTTAATGTTGAATTTATTGGTGAATGTGAACATTCAAAATGTCATGTTGCGTGTCTTACACGATTCAAGGTCAATACCGAGTGTAACCTCCATGTGACTGTATGGCAGTCAGCACACTCCTCCTCATACCCCTGTCAGCCTCCTGATCCTCTGAAGGGGCAGTTTACGCCACTCCTCGTGTAAAGCGGCTTCCAACTGGGCCAGGTTCTGTACAGTTGCCCTTTGGTACTTACACACGACGACCAATCATGCCCCAGTTATGCTCCAAAGGAATAAGATCGGGGTTCAATCGTGAGATATGTCAGGGGTGCTTAACTAAGTTCTTTGTGTATATTTGGGATTACACTTTCTTAGTGAAGTACAGATTCTAGTACTTTTGTTGGGTTGAGTCCCATCCGGTATTCGAACCCACATCCTCAGAGTCAGGCACCTAATCGCCAGCACACAAGTTAAAGTGCTCTGAGCTGTCTGAACCAACGCTTGTCCCAATTCAGCTAACCTCATTGGCTGATTCTGGGCTTGACGTAAACGTCACTCCATTTCATCCCAAGCGTGCACGTTCGGGGAGTACCGGGATGTTCTGCTGTCTCAGGAAAACCGTCACAACACGAGCGACATGTGGACGGGCATTATCTTGATGAACCGTGAAGTTACGTCTCTGTCCTTGAATGAACGGCTGCACATGAGGCCATACGATCTCATGCCTGTATCGCAAACCTGTCAGATTGCCATTGACAATAACAAGTTGTGTCCGACCATGAGATGTGATGACTTCCCATACCATGACGGTACCTCCACCAAACTGTCGACATTAAACAACACACACGCGTCAGCATACCGTTCACCTCTCCGTCTGTACACCCTCGCTCTGCCCTCTGAGTTGTCCAGATGAAACGTCCACACGTCAATGAACACAACACCATCCCAATATTATCTCCTGTACCGTAGATACTGTGTACACCAGGCAAGACGTGCCTGTCGGTGAAGTTGGAGGAACATTGAACGTATTGCAGACCGTCGGGGCCGGATGCTGTGCTGCCTCAGTCGGTTCCGTACAGTCCTGGAACTGATTGGACGTAAGCCAGGAATGGTCCGAGCAGTCAAACTGGAAGTCCTGGAAACAATTCCTTAGATGGGTCAGCCGAATGTGGTTGTTTTGTTGACATAACGTCACGCATGGACCGCCGATCCGAGGCAAATCTCTCGTCTCCAGCATACCCATGGCGCGGAGACGCTGATGTTCTGTAAGCCGTGTCATGACGTACGCGCAGTTTAGGTTCACCTTACACAACATTCATAGGCTAGAGAAGAATCAACCGTTCTTCAATCTTCAGTATAAGGTGTGTGACCGTCAGATGTCAAAAAGCATGCAAAAGGTGAGATAGCGGTACTACGTGTTTAATTTTGTTTATGTTGGGTTTTTTTGTAACTTTTCAAACTTTTATTTTATGCAAATTTATGTTATGCACAGTTACATGTTTCCGTTAGCATACAATAAAGCCTTATGATCTTTTCAGACAAAACTATTTCTTAGGTCCAAACACGTTTGATGTTATCGGAGTAAAACGTGTATCATAAAAAGTTATGGAAGAGAACATAAATTGAAGGTTACGTCTCCGGACAGAGCCAGAAAATACTTGAGAAAACTTGGATTATGATCAAACACCAAATCTAATCTATACTGAACCGCAAAAGAAATGCCACACCGATAGAGGTTTCATAAAGCACGCACTTTAATTCGCCCTAATTAACAATCAAAACGGAGGATTGAGTTCAAACTTGACAATTATGGTTAGCACATTTTGCAGGAATCACATGTAGAGTTCACACAAACAAAATCACCAAAAGTGGTACCATTAGGATATCTCAAAAGTCAGTATCGTGAATGGCCCCCATGGGCATCGATGACGGCGTTTGCATCGTCTGTACATGGAATGAATTAGCCGGTTGATGAAGGTCACAGGCACTTGTGTTCATACTCTGCGAAATGCCTGATCGAGTCCAGCAGATGTCAGCCTTGGTTGGAAGTCATTCAGGCTTCTTTGAATCTCGTCCTAAAGGAGTTCTTTTGGAATTAAATCCGGACTGAGTGCAGGCCCTTGTATGGTTTTGGATTTGGAAGATGTGATTTCTGAGACGTCGAAAATGTGGTCAGTATAGCGAGCAACTGTCACAACATTTCCTCGTCCTGAACCGAGATTCTGGAACACCACGCGTACAGGGCGATGCTGAGTTGCCCATTGCAGTCTGTTTTGGCGGTGACGAGCGGTGAGGTCAGGGCCACGATATAGTCTGTGACAGCAGAGGTTTCTTCTGCTCAAACTTCGACGCACTGTATCGGTACTAATGGATCTGTTGTTAGCCCCAATGGTCTGGCGTGCTGTTTCCGCCGCGCTGGTGAAGCGATCTTGCAGATGGTTGCGCACAATCTGTCAGTCTTGACGTTGTGATGTTACTGAAGGTCGTCCACTGCGTTGGATGATGTCAGTGATACCGCTCCTGCACTCGGTAGATTGTCTTAACATGAGCATTAAAATGATTGGCTACCCTCCGTGCAGCCTGGCCGACTGGCAATTATTCTCTGTGGGCGGTATGTGAGAGACTGTGGTAGACCACACAGTAGACCGCTGCACTATTCTGTTCTGTACTCTCTGTGGGCGGTATGTGAGAGACTGTGGTAGACCACACAGTAGAGCGCTGCACTGTTCTGTACTCTCTGTGGGCGGTATGTGAGAGACTGTGGTAGACCACACAGTAGAGCGCTGCACTATTCTGTTCTGTACTCTCAGTGGGCGGTATGTGAGAGACTGTGGTAGACCTCTCATGGTCCAGTCTTGATGAGATAAGTTAGTGGACAAAAGTTCATAAAATTGCAGAGGTTTGACTGACAAAATAAGAAAAAAGAAGTTATGAACTTATCAAGGAATAAAATACTCAATTATTTGTCTAGAAGACAGATATTTCCGCCGAAAATGTGAATACTATGAAACATGAGTGGGGTCTGCATTGTATAATTGCTCCCTATAAATCTGACGCAAGAGGCATTATCAGTCAACTAATCAATTATGATAATCCAAGGGAAATACAGCTTAAGATTGACGATAGCTTATTTCTAGAAACCCTGCTGAAAATAAGGGGTAAGAGTATATCTTATTCTACATATCTGAAAAAAGTAAAAGAATAGAACTGATGAATTAAACTCTGCAATAAAGACTCTTAAAGAAGATATAAGAAGAGATTTTGAAAACACATTTGTGAAAATTTGCTAGGTGAACTATCAAAACATAAAACTGAGCTTGAACAGATGCAAGAAGAAGAAAATAGGGGAATATCAATGAGTAATAGTCTGCTTTGGTATGAGGAAGGAGAAAAAACAACAAAATAGTTTTGTCACTTGGAAACCCTCACCCTCAGAGTTCGGCACCTAATTGCCAGCACACAAAGCCTAACACGCACAGCCAAAGCGATTAGGTGCCTGACTCTGAGGTTGTGGGTTCGAATCCCGGATGGGACTAAACCCAACAAATTTACTAGCATCTGTACTTTACTGAGAATGTAATCCCAAATATTACATATGTTACATTTGACCACTTTCTAAATGGCACTGTGTATTCACACTTAGAAAACAGAAATTATGTTAGTGACTCTATTAATAACTTCCGTTAAGCAACAACGAGGAGTTAACAGATAGTGATCCTACACTTAACGAAGTACAATCCTTCTATAGAAAACTCTACTCTGCTGTTAAAACAGGATGATAAAGAAATTACCCCCAGACTACATTGTAAGCCCAACGCTTAATGGTGAGTTAAGAAACAATTTGGAAAAAGGGATTGACATGAATGAATTTGCAATGCAGTTAAGAATATGAAAAATAACAAAATCCCCGGGTTGATGGCTTCTAAATTCATTTTTTCACTTGGAAGGAACTCAAATTTTGGATCTTTAGATTTGTCAATAATACTTCAGAAAGAAAACAAATGTCCAGAACTATGGAAAGAGGAGTATTAACTTGCATACCTCGAGCTAACCGAGATAAAACACTTTTGAAAATTTGGAGACCTATTACTTTATTGAATGCACTTAATAAAATTATTAGCGCTTGTATTTCTAACCGCATAAAGAAAATCTTAAACTCCTGAGTACATACAAATCAAACAGGCTTTATTCCAGGCAGAACTCTCAGTGAAAACACAAGATTACCTTATGACATAATGTTGGAAACTAACAAAAGGAAAATGCCAGGATTAGTTCTCTAAACAGATTTTGAGAAGGCTTTCGATACAGTATCTAAAGGTTTCTTGAATATTGTTTAGCTAAATTTGGATATGGTCCTGAAATCATTCATTGGATAAATACACTGAGATATGAAACAACATCCTGTGTAATCCAACATGGTAAATTCTCTGAAAGTTTCGTAAATGAACGAGGATGCAGGCAAGGAGATCCTCTGTCATCGTACCGCTTTATTTTTGTCGCTGAAATACTTGGTTGTATGATTAAAAGTAATAAGAACATAAAAGGTACTGCTATTGAAAATAATGAGCATAAGTTAAATATGCAGATGATACTAAATTATTTCTTGATGGGAGTGAATAAAGCTTAAAGGCTGCTATTGATGAAATTAATAAAAGAAAATCAAAACTTAAAATAAACATTGATAAGCAAAAGCTATATGGATTGGCTCAAAGAGAAATAGTATTAATACGTTATGCAAAGACATTAAATAGAATGGCAAAATTTGTGTTTGAAGTCTTGGGAATTAAGTTCCACACAGATCTTAACAATTTGTGGGTAATCAATACAAGAAAACGACTAGAGGAAATAATCAGACTGCTTGCACAATGACACTTGACTCCGATTGGCAAAATATCCGTCATAAAAACTTTGGCTCTGTTAAAACTTGTTCATGTATTCAATACATTGCCTAATCCTCCAGAGGATTTCATTACTTCATTGGAGAATATCTTCTTCAAATTCATATGGAATGACAAACCTGATAAAATCAAAAGGAACAATTTGAAAAGGATATACAAAGATGGTGGATTAAGGATGATTGACACTGCAACTTTTTATGAAGCATTGAAACTTGCCAATCTGAGATCATATTGTAGAAAAATAACCATTGAAAACCCCTGTAATATTCGTTTTGATGTCATTTTACAAGCTGGTGCAAATGTTGATCAAGTAACTCACATCGATAACCCTTATTGGAAAGAAAACCCAGTCATGTGAATTCTGGAGATATTTATGATGTCCTAGCCCAACCACTATGGTTTCAATATAATGGTTTATCTATAATGATAAAACCCCAACACATTACAATAAAACTGGTAAAGTAAAGGATCTATGTGGCAAAACTGGTATCTTATCTTTTGACAAGTTGAAGGCAATTTATGGTATTAAAGGAACATATTTGAACTATTTTTCATGTTTTGAATATACTACCTGATTCCTGGAAATATACCATTAGACACTCTAGAAATATCCCAGTTTATGACTTAGTCATAACTGAATGCCATTTGAATTTACTGAAACCATGCACAGGCTTTAGACTGTTTTATGATATCTTGATTTCTAATGAAGAGTTACCTAAATGGCGAGCATCTTTTGCTAATGATAATAAGAGTTTTATGACTTACAGAAATGGTTTGAAAGATGTCAAGCTACTTGATTTCCATTACACGTTTTTACATGGTATTATCTATACTGAAAAGAATTGTTTAAAATGAAAGTTGCTAATAATTTAGTTTGCTGTTTTGTAATGAACTGAATGAGAGTATTTGTCATGTTTATTGGGAATGTTGAGAAACACAAACATTCTGGAATCAACTTTAAGTTTTGATAAACAATCATACAGAGAACACAATCGCTATAACAAAATACCTTGTTTGGTTTGGAACATTATACATTGAGAGATTATTGAATCATTATCTTATCTGCTAACAAATATACCCATTTATGTTGGATTAAAAAACACGCTTGGTTGTTTTGAGAGAAATGTTCAATGTAGAAAGGTTCATTACATTTATAAATAACAGCCTTCAGAATCACGACAAATATGGTTATCTATATTCCCAACTTAGCTATAAACCTTGACTCTCTATTGGTATAAACCTTGACTCTCTATTGGTATAAACCTTGACTCTTTATTGGTATAAACCTTGACTCTTTATTGGTATAAACCTTGACTCTCTATTGGTATAAACATTGACTCTCTATTGGTATAAACCTTGACTCTCTATTGGTATAAACCTTGACTCTCTATTGGTATAAACCTTGACTCTCTATTGGTATAAACCTTGACTCTCTATTGGTATATGTTCTTGAATTGTATGACAAACTCTGGAAATGTGAATTGTTGTATAACGGTGTACTCTTGGGAACAATAAAAACTTTTTAGACAAAGAAAACATTTCTCCAGGTGTCTTCTGTAAGATATCGTCTGATGGTGCCAAGATTCCTGATCTGGTAGTTAGCAGGATTTAGAAACAGCGTTGACCTGTTTCTCCATTTTCAGGCAACTGTCAAAATACACACCGAGATTCTTCACTGAGTCAACAGCATGGATTGTGTTGCTGCCAAATTGTACCTCATGCTCTTGGGTGTTATTAGTCCAATTCTTGGGTCTAAAGATTATCAGTTCTGATTTATCCTGATTTAATTTCAGCATGTTGGCACTTATCCAATCGTTGATATCGTTAATAAAGAATGCGTTACTTAAAGACACATTTTGATGACCCTCGTCATGGGTATGACACAGTAAGCTGAAGGTTGGTAAAGCCAAGGTATTGGAAGTCGACCAGTTCGCCCGCACACTTAGCCTTGGCCTTCACCTCCAAGCCTAGGTCAGTTATTGTTGCATCAGGGCCACAGTCTGGCTTTGCTGAAATCATTAACTTATTCAGCCGTGAAATATTAATCACCCCCTTCATTATTTAGTCTTACATCCCTGAATCTGTAGGACATATCTCAAATATATTTTACATTTTGATAATTGCCTGCGATACCGTCCAAGACTTCAGAAGGTCAGTCAAGATGTTAAAGATGTGTGGGCTAGTTCTGTTCAAGGCCGCTCTAACCAGTATGTCAGTTATATCATGGCGAGTCAGTAGATATAGAGTGAGTGAGTTTAGTTTTACGCCGCACTCAGCAATATACCAGCTATATGGCGGTGGTCTGTAAATAATCGAGTCTGGACCAGGCAACCCAGTGACCATAAGCATGAGCATCCGTTTGCGCAATTGGGAACCGATGACATGTGTCAACCACGCCAGCGAGCCTGACCACCCGATCCCGTTCGTCGCCTTTTAGAACAGGCATGGGTTACTGAAGATTCATTCTAACCCGGACCTTCACGGGTCAAGTAGATATAGAGCAGACACACCTACAAACATAATATCCTTGCACCAATAAAGTTAAAAGTGCCCAGAGAAAAATGCACGGACGTTAGGGATTATTATTATGAGATGTGCAGTTTCATTATCAAATAATCTTTTCACACATTTCGTAATTGAAAGACATATATAAACATCGGCCTATCGTTCAAATGTAGCCTTTGGGAATGACGGCCCAGGCGGCTTACTGAAATCGACATTTACTGAAACTTAAATATAGCCAAGTTCAAATGAGTGGGTACATCACTTTGAACAGTACTCAGATTATACGTCAGCTTATAGGAAAGAGAAGTAGGTCGCAGGGGCTTATCACTTTGCTGACACTAGATGGCGCTGATAAACCCGAAAACCAACCGTTATTCGAAACCTCTATCAGATTCAACATGCATGGGTATTAACACAATTCTAATCCGGAGCGTCACGAATCAAATCAACATTGGCTTTTGGGAATGTGTTTCGGCCCGGACTCAAGTCGTGCCTCTGTTTTACAATGTTCACACCCTGGGTAGATGTGGCGGGTACTTCCAGTGTTTCCCGCCGTGATGTAGCTTGAAGATTGCTAAAAGCAGCGTAAACACAGGTTATCTGGTTCGCATTCACATTCAGTGTAACCCAGATAATTTATTGATTGTTGTTTAACGCCACGCTCAGTAATATTCCAGCTATATGGCGACGATCTGGAAATAATCGATTCTTGACCAGTCAATCCAGTGATCAAGAGCATGAACATCGATCGACGCAATTGACACACGATGACGTGTGTGAACCAGAATCTATCCTACAGCCTAAATCTATCTTTAATGATTTGCACGATACCGAATAGGTGTTTCAAGAACATTTTAAAAAAAGATTTCAGTCCCAATTCCCCTCCCCACAATTACAAAGGGCCTTTTCCTGTGGTAAAACAATCAGCCATGACTGTACATCCACAGAGAGAAGAGCGAGCAAGGCTTCCACCGCAACCATGCATGACCTGAAACACGAAATGGAGGAGTTTTGGTATGAAACATGCATTGGTGTACAGTCATCAGCGTCTGATTAACCTCCAGTGAGAACACAATCAAAATGTAATTAAATACTACATAGTATTACAAATGAAAGTGATGCAACAGCAGAGGAATAGCACTGCTTCTGGGTATCTGGCGCGAGGTCCTGTGCTCGAAGCTCAGGTCACAAATCGGTGAAGTTAAGCAGCGTTGAGCTCGGACAGTCCTTGGATGGGTGATCGTGTTTGGCAGCTTGACTCCTGAGAATTTCTAGGACTTGCGTCCTGCCCCACAACGAAGCACATGTGACACATGTGGTCTCACCTTAGGCAAGTGAGTTTGTTCAAACTTGTCTCTGTTGACCCAGCAGGAAAATGGGTACCCGGTTGAAAAAGTCATATGACTGTAACCTTCTAGCTTGGGTTGTCCGGGGTAATAATGTGCTGTGCCTTGATTGTTAGCGCTATGAGCATACTTAGTGTGGAGTTTGGCGCTATATAAATGGACACATTATTATTATTATGTTTTACATATTAAAGATAATATGCAGCAGAGAGCACTGTAACGAATTCTACTATTGTACCCTGGAAACGAAAACATCGAAAACTGACCGAGCTGACCGAGGATATCGAGAGGAATAAGTGAGTTGGGTTTTAGGCCGCTTTTAGCAATATTCCAGCAATACCACGGCGGGGGACACCAGAAATGGGCTTCACACATTGTACCCATGTGAGGAATCAAACCATGGTCTTCGGCGTGACGAGCCAACGCTTTACCCACTTGGCTACCCAACCGCCCTTGCTACTTTGTGAAGAATTCTGTCTAATTTTGAACAGAAAAATGTGCGTTATATAAGTTTCAAAAAATCATGTTTGGCTATCTACTGGTTATATAGTGCTAGCCCACTGAAATACCACGCCGCAGTGAAGCATGAATACCCCACTCCGACACATTATACTGACTCCGAGCCGACCGTTCCTTGTTGTACCCATTAATGCAGAACGCAAGGCAGGAACCAACAACGTCTTTTGGTATGACGCGGTCGGGGATCGAACCTGCGACCTTCCGCCCTCCGTGCGGACGATCTAACCACTCCACCACGGAGGCGGTCAGAAGGAAAAAGACGGATGGTAGTTTCTGCATAATTTAATGAAGAATACACAACTTTAGGTGGTACGGGAATTTTGGCTGGACGAGTACAAGGGACAGGGATGGACGTCTTCACAGGCGCCATGTTGACTGTAATGGATAGGTCAGGTGTATTTCCTTTTTTCGAATCTCCAATGGTCAGCTATCATCATCGATCTGGACTTGAACTATCAGTTGTTCCATCTGTTGACATGTTGAGCTGTAGAACTTTATCTCAGTTGACATGGTGTAGATATCTGTATTCCTCTCGATACGGGGTGGTGAGTAGCCTGGTGGTTAAAGCGCACACTCGTCACGTTGAAGACTCCGGGTTCGATTCCCCACATGGGTACAATGTGTGAAGCCCATTTCTGGTGGAGCCTATTAGTTGATGTTTTACGCTATGATATTGCTGGGTTATTGCTGAAAGCGGCGTAAAACATACTCACTCACTCGACCTTTCAGCACCTTAATGTACCATGCGTGCATGTACGCTTGAGATAGATTGCTATATCGTTTTACTGAGAAGGTCAGAGTTTTGTAAAGCTAGTGCTGTATTTATAGGGCATATAATTTGACACGACACAAGTACAAACACAATATGATATACTTCATGATATACACACAGGCATACTATATCCAGCGTGGAAGTTTTAGATAATGAAATCATGACAGTGAACCAATATCTGACAATATCTCATCTCACTATATATTCTCAAATATACTGCGTTGTGCTTTTACATAGCATGATGAAACTGAGCGTGAATAATTCGCCACTGAAGGTCAGTGGGTTAGTAGTGTGATTTTGCTTATCACGAAATCTACCTGTCAACATGTTCAGGTAATAGCCATGTTCATGTTATGACATGGCTGACGCACACGTAGCGTGAGCACACCGAATGGCCGACTAAACTGACCGATTTAGTTCGTTGTCATTTCAGTGATGACATTACATCTAATCATTCCCAGTAATCTACTCAGGATTTTCAAAAGTAGGCGTAAATATAGTCCCTTCGTTCGCATGAACCAAACTTTCTACAAGAGACAGATGTCCTACGGGAAATGTTGTGAAGGTCACGACCTCAGATCCTTGTTCTCCTGGATATGGTCCTCGGTCTTCAAGAATCACAAACTCGTGAAGGTCTGAGGTAGAATTGGTCTTCAGCAACCCATGATTGTTGTTAGAGGCGACAAACGGGATCGGGTGGTCAGACTCGCTGACTTGGTTGACACATGTTATCGTATCAAAATTGCGTAGATAGATGCTCATGCTGTTGATCACTGGATTATCTGGTCCAGATTCGATTATTTACAGACCGGCGCCATATAGAAGGAATATTGCTGGTTGGCTTTAACAACAAATCAACCAAGCAACTGTCTCAGCTCTGATGCGTGCAATAAATCCCCATATTCCTGCCCACACCCTGCACACGCCCTCCCACCCCCTTGTATACACAAAGAACTTAGTCCAGAGAGGGGAAGTCAGAGAACGAAACGTGCCGTATCTCGCCTGCCCTGTAAACCGTCACACGCCTGGATGTGTCCTGATAGAACGGGACGAATCGGTTACATACAACCTAGCTTGCCGTGAAAGGGTGAAACAACCGTGACAAAACGCCAAACAAACGTGGCCGAACGTGACAAAACCCCGTGAGATGCCGGGGAATACACATGCCTCCCGTCCCACTACGGACCGTCTACAAGTTTTGTTACGGCCTATTACGTGCTGTCACGTTTTGTTGCGTTCACCTTTTTACTACGGCTTTCTAGGTTTATCATTAGTACAGAGACTGTTGTGGCAAATTTTGGAACGTTTTAAAATCTTGGCACGGCATCCACGGCAATCACGGACTGTCACGTTTACTCACTCAGTCCCCCCTACGTTGTCTCACGTCCATCCCGTTTTGACTCCGTTTCACGACGTGTCGGCGAAACTGGGCTGCCATGGCCGCCGGGAACATAAAGTAACCATAGCATTACCACATTAACTAAGCGATTGCCTAGGTTTGAACTGTCATGTTTTTATTCAGATTACGTTCATACCTTGTGCATGCGTTTTTGACCGCCTGTTAAAGCTTTCACATTGCCATATGGACTTAGACACAGAGCCAAAAAAACAGACAGAGAGTCCAACACACAGACGAACAGCCAAATAAATAGACAGAGAGTCCAACACACAGACGGACAGCCAAATAAATAGACAGAGAGCCCAACACACAGACACAGAGCCAAATAAATAGACAGAGAGTCCAACACACAGACGCAGAGGCACATAAATAGACAGAGAGACAAATAAATAGACACAGTCCAACACACGCAGACACAGAGCCAATATATATAGACAGATAACCCTACACACACAGACACAAAGCCAAATAAATAGACTGCGTGCAACACACACAGACACAAAGCCCAATAAATAGACAGAGTCCAAAACAACACACACACACACACACACACACACACACACACACACACACACACACCCAAAGCCAAATAAGTAGACAGAGGCCAACACACAGACACAGAGCCCAATAAATAGACAGAGAACCCAATAAATAGACAGAGTGTCCAAAACACACACACACACACACAAAGCCAAATAAATAGACAGAGGCCAACATACAGACACAGAGCCCAATAAATAGACAGAGAACCCAATAAATAGACAGAGAGCCCAATAAATAGACAGAGAGTCCAAAACACACAGACAAAAAGCCTAATTAGTAGACACAGGCCAACAAACAAAGCCAAATGAATAGACAGAGAATTAAACACACAGACACAGAGCCAAATAAATAGACAGTCCAACACACACAGATACACGTTCAAATAAATTGACAAAGAATTCAACACACAGACACAGAGCCAAATATACAGACAGAGAGCCAAATAAATAGGCAGAGACCCAAATAAATAGACAGAGAGTACACGACTATACGAAAACACACAAAGCAAAAAGGTCCGGGCATGTCCCAATGCACATACGCAGACCCAAGCTCAAGCATCAACAGAAGCAAATTCGACAGATACATAACATAAAACCCACAGACACTGAACCACATTCATAGTGACTCCTTCCCCAAAACACGTGGGTATTGTAGATGTAACTTGTATGTCGTATTCTAGTCGACATGGACCTTCATGGAGAAAAGAAATCATAATTATTCGTGTTTTCGAGTAAACTGTTAGCACCCAGGTCCTAAAATAGATCATATTTCTGTACCAACCCCACGCTGTGAGTATTTGAACATCGTGACAGATGAAAAAAAAGATAGCTCGATCCGTGTGATCTGATATCAAAAGATAGATCGAGACGATGATAGCTGAAAACTGGAGATACGAAAGGTAAATGATGCGATAGCCACTCAGATAGGGCAAACTATAAAAACAGGACAAATTGTACGTCAGCAAATCCACAGCATTTCGCAAACAAGTCAACATGTCCGCTGAGAAGATGATCATTTTTGGCCTCTGTGCTCTCCTGGCAAGTCTTCAACATGGCGTGGCTCTACCTCCTGGTCTACCCGGGACGAATACGCCAACTCTATCTCCATCGCCATCTCCATCGCCTCTTGCTCTTCCTGCTCCATCGCCATCTCCATCTTCATCTCCAATAAGCTCTGTAGCTTCCCCTTTCGGCAGTACCCTCTTTTCTTTGCCAAACGACAAGCCCAGAGAAAATACAGCTACCAGAGTTGGAAAAAATGAGGACGCCATTGAAGACATAGAGACAAGGCTAACTGAGTTAGAATCATCCTTTGAAAATATGACCATCATCCAACAGGGGACAGAGGGTAAGCAGCTTTCTGTTATAATTAAAATATATATTACAGTCAAATCCCGATGAGTCGAATGCCGGTGTCTCGAATATTATGCATAACTCGAAGTACCTGTCGGTCCCGACCAGTCCCTGTTATAGTTGTCATCATTTGAATACCGGTTACACGAATTCGTCTCAAAATACACACGATAACTCGAGAAGGAAATTTGGTCCCATGAGATTCAAACAACAGCAATCATGTATACATAAGCCGAAGTCAGTCAATGAGAAGTTGATTGGTGTAGCAAACTGATCCAATTAACGGGTGAGTTCAAAAGGCAGATTAGTGATTTTACGGAAATCACTGTCTGTGCTAATCAGACTGGAACTGATAAGGTGTCCCTATTAGTGATATGGAAATCATTAGATTAACAAATGCTTAGGAGGAGGAATTAGGACTGGATCATCTTTTTTTCTACCCTCATAGACATACCTATGTCTCGAATACATCGATAAGTCGAATATATTACTTGGTCCCCAGCGATTCGACTCATCGGGATTTGACTGTATATATTTTTTTCAAATTTGTGTATTGCATCAGTGATGTGATGCTTTGAAATAAATTATTTAAAACTTACTGTTTACAAAAAAAACTATTGTTTGAAATTTCGTGTTAGACGTTCCGTTGTCTGAGACATCAGAATAATCAAATAAGAAATTATATGGATAAGATTGTGTGTTATATTGTGTTAAACTGTTTGGCGTCCTAGTCATTGTAGTGCGTTTGCCTTTTACATGGAAGACACATATTAGGCCAGTAGAAATCGACGTCAAAATAAAATAACCTAGACATTTGTGATAACAGGCCAATTATTGCAGAATACTGTTCACTGGTGTCTATTTATCATGTACACAAAACCCAAGAAAAATCAAGAGTGGGGAAATATGTTTTTGGGGGTGTCCGAAAAAGGTCCCAAAGCTTTGTTTTCAGCAAACTACACAAAAACAGTTGTAAGAAGATAGCACCGTTGCTATGTAAACAAACAGCTGTCAACTGCCAAGCTCCTGTCAAAGTGGACCAAATCTGGGTATGTATGAGTAAAATTGAACACAGACATTTACCAAATGCATATAAATAGCCCTCAGATGCAATATCCACATGTTAAGCATGGACATATATTAAATAAAAATAGAAGAAGGTGACTTTGCGACCACTAAGCAGAAACATGATGACAGTGCCAAACTATCAATGTTATATTCTGCAAGTATGATTTTAACTTACAGTTACAAAGTTACATGCAGTACAAATAATAGCCATATACTGGCAAGTTAATTCTGGGCTAGTTTTTACACACACTGGAGTCAAATCAAAGACTTCAAGATCTTTTTTCATGGTGTTACTATAAATAGACTGCAGCCATCTATGTTTACTTTTCATAATTAGTTGTTTATATTGAATTATAACCTCACTACAAGGTGCATAGCACTTATTGTTATTGTACATAAATTATTATTGCCTAATTAATTAACATTAGTCCCCAAAAGTAATTATTTTTCAAGTTAATAAAAAGCCTGTATTGATGCCGAGGTCAAGGTCACACACTGCAGAAAATATTTTGTTGACAACAAATTATAGATATGTGTATGTCAAAACCCTTCAGATGTAAATGTACTGTTTTACTTAGAATATCACCTGCAAAAATATTTTTGATAGTGTTATCTTTTATGGAACTATATAATTCAGGAATATTTTACTTATTAGGTGATATTTCAATACATATTTCAAGTGAAAGAGTTTATATTCTCCATTGAAACCCAGTATATCAACACAGATAGTTTGAGACAATGTTGCAAAACTACAAAACATGTGCAACAAACTTGCATGTTAAACAACCAGTAAAGTTTTATGTTTGAAGTTTAGATGAAATATCACTTCATTTCCACTGTTCTTTAATTGAATGTACATAATATGCATTCTATTTATTGATTATTAAAACAGAAAGCTGTTTGTAATTTAACCATGTCAAAATATGCTTATTTGTATTTATTTTTTACTCCATGCAGATGTTTTGGGAAAATATCAAAGTGTACTATGTATCTCAGTAAGTGAAATATATAAGATGTGAAACAGGTTTATATATATTTTCTAAATAATAATTGGCCACAGAATATGTATTGCCATGTCCAAATATGCCTATGTTTAATCATAAGTTTAATTGATTTTTATTTTCTTTACAGATATGTTTCGATCTCCAACATGACGTGTCATTTGTCACAATGGTTCAGGAGAAGTGAAACTAAGAGGCAAAGGTTTGAACACTCTACTCAAAGTATTAACTCTTTGTAATGATTCTTTACAATCAACTCTTCAATAAAAAAATTAACTTTGTCCATGAAAATGCAGAAAGTCATACTCAGCATAATCGACCATACTGAAAGCTCACAAAATAGACATCAATGAAAATACCAAGCCATGTGTATTGAGATCAGGAAACAGTACTTTAACAACTACTGAACTCACTGCCTTATTTGTGCAAATGGGAGTGATTTGGAAGACCTTCAATAACATCCAAATAGAAATTCAGCAATCAGCAATATCAATATTTTCAGCAGAGGGAAAAAAGTATTCTGCAAGAGACCGTTCTCAACTTCTGTGAGAAGATCTGATGATAAGGCAGTTGATGTTCCAGCTGACATTGTTGTTGCTGGTAACATTGGTGCAGTTGAGGCAACATACCACAGACTTTGCATGGAGTGTTTTTTGCATGAGCATCAAAGGACAGCAAGGACAAACTCTGAGGATTCAGCAAGAAACATTCAGAACACAGCCTTCAGTTCCTGGTATGAGCTGCTGCCAGAAAGTATGCAGAATGGAAGCTGTACACTCTACAGTAGCTGTTGGATCTGTATGCTGCTGATCTGCTTACTGGGATCTCACCCTATAGTCTGAAGCATTTTAAACGCCACCTCCTTTAGTATTTTGGATCAAGGATCACTATTGCAGAAGTAGAGGGAGACCAAGTGTTATGACCTTGACAGACATGAATCATGAATCACAAGTTGATAATACAGCCCATGAAAATCTCAAACAGCTTCATGTGCAACTGCTTGAACTGAAAGATCAGAAGAAATCACCATCAAGGACAAGTAAGCTGTGGCTGATGTTCATGGACTTTGTTTCCATTGTAAGGATGTTTATAAGTGCAGAGCGCACTGGGAACTGGCAGTTACATCTGAAAGCAACCATCAGGAGGCATGTTACCCCTGTTTGCAGCATCTGGACACAACAACTATGCCAAACTCTGCACATTGTATCTTCAGGATTGTTTTTGTCTGTAATTGTCTGAAAGTAATTATGGAAGATGGTCTGTTTACAATCAGAAGAAACCCAAAGCAATTGTGGAGTGACACTTAAGGAGAGACATAGTCATAGAGCAATGTCTAATCAGAGCAGGCAAAATTCAAGGAGACTTAATCAACATCACCCACAAGGATTCAGCATGAACCAAATAACTGCTCTCTGCACAAATATGACAGGGAGGACATTTGGAAGTGTGTCGAAGAAGGCATCACAAGTAGTCACATTTGATTTGCCACCATGAAGAAGTGTGTCCGCCTATCAGACGGGGCACAGCCGAGGATGTCATCAATGGAGCTGTGTCAGCGATTACTATCAATAACTCTTGTGAGTGGTCCTCCATCTCCAGATGTCTTCTCATTTGAACTTGCAACAGTGTCACCAGCTTTCTTCCATGATGATGGATCCATGAGAAAATGCCCAAGTCTGCCCTGGCCAGATATCTGCTTACACATTACCGGTACCACAAAGAAGAAGCACACACAACACCAGGCGTAGTCGTTGGATGTGGACGTCTCCAGCATATACCATGGCCAAGGATTGGTACCATTGCTGAAATATGCAAGATCTATGTTGATAGTGTCATGCACAGAACAACACAGAATCGTCCATGTTGTGTTGTGTTTGACACATGAAAATGTGACCACCAAGGAGCCTGGGCAGATGACGAGAAAAGTTAAAAAAGATACCTTCACCAGACATAATAGTGAAGAACACAACTCCAGTCCCTTAATATAAAGCAGGTTTCCTGTCAAACAAGCAGAATAAGCAGGCTTTAATCTACCTGCTCTCAGAACATCAGAAGGAATACCTGTTGAACATGCTGGTGGAGAGGGTGATGCTGCTGTTGTTGTTTTAACGCAAGCTATCATGATGCCCGAAAGCACGGATGAAGTGGCTGACACAGATGAAGCGGATGACACAGATGTCTTGGTGGCACTGATTTATCACAGCAAACATGCAACCAATCTATTCATGAAGTCACAGTAGCAACTTATATCTATAAATAGTTGGTTGCAATGGGCGAGCGATCTAAGATGCAAGGCTAGTGATCCAGCGATCTTAAGGTGCCGGGATCGAGCCCACCTGGAGTCAACTTTGTGTACAGACTCTTTCAGTGTTGTCACAACCCCTAGTGTACAGTACACAACCCTGTACACTTAAAAAGAACCAACGAATCTGTTGGTATATGACCAGATGGTGGCCGCATGAATACGTGCAAACACCAAGTTGCGGGTACAGCAACATGCACTAAACTTGGACAACGTACTGTGACTATGTGTCCCAGTCCACCCAGCTGTGAATGGGTTTCTCGTAAGGATGAGAAAGCCACATTAACTTTGTGCGCCTAAATGGCTGCAAGAGTTGTATGGTCCTCAGGGAGTTGAGGTTGAAAAATATGATGTGCCGTTGAGATTGACATCCTATGATCGAGGGAAAAACAACGCGCATTGCTGAGCTAAGCTGGATATTGGCGCTATACAAATATCATATAATAATAATAATAATAATAAATAAAATAAAAATGAGTACGAGTATGTGTGAATTTCTGTCTCAAGGACATTAGTTGTGCTTGCTCACTTGTATAGATTTTGCATTGCTGTCTTATTATTTCATCTCTGTATATCTTCAATTGCTGGTATGTATGTTCTGATGACTTCTGTTGGGGTAATAATCGCGGCCAACTCAGACCACAAGACAACTGGCAGTTACCGTTGCCGTTCTAATAAAGATTTTACTGATCCATAATGTGCACCTGTGTTTGTTTTCTTTTTTATGTCGTAACGATCACTGTTGGTATCAACAATGAGACGGTAATTTTACTCAAAATGTTAAACAAGAATGTTTCCATTAGCTGCAGTGAAATCGTGTGTCCCTCAGATATTTATAACTTCGGCCCGCATTATTCACAGCAATCACTATCATATTCTGTCTACTCACACCTCGAAATAAAGTGTAACTGACAGAAAATGGATACGTATACATATGTCATAATTAATGGAGCTTGACGATCACATGTGGAATGATACTGTCCAAAAATATTCAGTGTATTATGAGACTGCCAACAGCATCAGTCAGGTACAACAATGTATTTGATAGACAGGATTAACCAGAAGCAAACTAATGTCAAGAAAGGCAAACAGTTTTTGCATCTCGCTCCATTTCCTTCACACAGAGTTTTGATCCAAAACTCATTTAAACATTGCAGGAGATTGATGTCAGTGAATGTTTCTTATTAAAATGAGGCAATGTAAAGAGCAAGTTAATGAAATAAAGCAAAAATGATTGAAACCATAAACCTTGAGATTCCCGACCTCATGACAGTAGAGTCAATAGAAGCTGACCTTCTTGATTGTGATATGGCGGCCATCTTGAATTAAAATGGCGGCCATATTTAATTCAAGATGGCCGACATCGGTAAATAATTAAAATATTTTACATTTTGTTGAAAGTAGGCTTGTTTATAAATGAAAATACTAACCAGTATGAAGATAAACCAAAAATTTGTTATGAACTATGTAGCCGTGACACGCGCATTCATGCTGAAATGTGGGTGAAAAGACAATAGACCTCACCCCCTAACACCATGCACAAAAAATATATTTCCCCAACCTTGATTTTCTTTGGGTTTTTTATGGTGACCAATAACACCCTTCTGGTCAGGTTAAACACAAATTTGGCCTGTTATCAGAAATGTCTAGGTTCAGTGCAGTTTCTACTGGCCTATATCTTTGGGGTAACAGTATTTATGGGAAAGGCTGTATCTTAACTTTCAGAAATGCTTCAAACAATGAACACCAAGTAGTATTTTTTCGTTTCAAATGAAGGAGAATTGTATTGTTTTATAGGATATATTTCTAAATGATAGTTTTTCATTGTACTAGTCAATGAAATGGGACACAACGTGATAAAGAACAAAGACTTAAACTAATGTTTGAAATGCGAACATTGGCATGTTCTCTTTTTGGGAAGAAATAATTTTGGACAAATAATGTCAAACAAAATCTTCATTCATACCATACCTATTTGTCACAGTTTGTGTGTCCACAATAGGTTTGCATACGTGATTGACATGTTCGTCCTCTATAGTGATGTCACTATTTTGATTGAAATAGTTGATAATCAGTCAACAGGTTCTTTCTTATCTTTTTCTTTGCTGTATTTGGGTAAACAATTTACAATTAATTGAAATCTGATGTACAAACACAAACATGCAAGTGAAATTGTACAGACCACATACTAATGCGTATTGACATAATGGGTGGAATACAATTTAACGATAGTAGTTGTACGTGTATATCTAATATTAATACTTTTGACAAGTTATATAGTCATTTGAACACTAAATGACACGGAGACCAACATGTGTGCACGTGGGTGTTATTCATTGTGGAATCTAATCTATCCCAAATTGTAAGTAGTTTCAATATCATTTTAATATGTTTAATATGAGTTTGCTTCCTAGTAGGGCTTTCTAAATGTTTGATAGGTTGAGTACATCATGTCGTTTTTCTTCGTATCAAGATATTATTTTTATGTCATAAACTTTGAATTGTTTGCAGACTTTGCTTTTAACCTCTGATATGACATTTCCACAAGTCTGTGAAATGTGATATTTCATCAGTTTCTATTTAATATTTGCAAAATGTATTTGAGATTACAGAGTTCATTTGTAATAGCTATTGATTTGTTGAAAGACATCTGTGAATAAAACTGAAACAAGTGATGCCTACAGTTTACAAAACCTTAAAAGAATTTGTGGACAACTGTCCAGTCTTTACCATGTACGACTTCCTCAATTTCATTTTTCCCACCTTGTCTTATATACGTAAGTCGTATATGTAGTTCTGTTAACTTTAACATTGTCCATGTATATTAATTATAATATGTTATTTTTATAGATTCAGTAATACCTAGTTTACAAACAAAATATTTCTTAAGTTTTCAAAGGTTAGCAACTCTCTGTCAGTGTCGATAAAATAGTTTATCAAGTTTATTACAACTTTTATTGTATACGTTAAATATATCAGTTCGTTTCCGATGCGTATGTCTTCATTGTGCTATATTGGTTCCGTTAGTAAATCTCCACCATTGTCTATGAACTTGCCCCTAAATGGGAAAGCAATTCCAAACATCATTGGTTCTTTTGCAAACATATTATCTAATAAGGCATTCACTGTTTGTTATGAAGTTTATGTCCCCTGAACATATTTTATCAAAAAGTTAATTTTGAAATGCTCTTGAGGAAATCTTAATCCAAGATATTTTTGGTGATCTTATCACATTAGATACAAAAGGGTATCTCATGGTTTTAGTTATTATGTTTCTGGTAACTTTGTCTGGTTGTTATGCCCTACGAATTTAATGCACTCTCTTTCTATATCTCTAACAAACATTAATAGTTATCACATCGTGTCTCAGGAAATCAGGGTGTCTCGTAAGGTTGTATTCCGAGCCTCCGGAATACAACCTTAGGAGGGACTGATAAAACCCCGTATTTCCCGAGACACGATGTGATAACGCATTTATCTAGCCGAATGTTTTGCTTCAATTTCATTCTCAGTTGTTGTGCAAAACGTTTCCTTGCTGCCATGTTGACAACAGCTGATCGATTGACCTCAATGCAGCGCACGTTACTAAAGGCTTGGCGATGCACGCTTTTCTCACTTCGCGTGGTCACCGAGGCGTGGCGGGATAATATGACTTTTGTACTCCCTGCTCGCGGATCGTGACGGGTGTACATGGTATTTTATCAGAGTCACGTGAACCAATCAAAACTCGACATTCTTACATGAGGCTGGATAATTTGCTTTGCACAGTGACAATATATGGTTAAGTTGGGGTAAAAATGCTATGTTTAAGACAGTAGTTGTGCTCTTACTCTCTGTGTTTTTTTCAATGGTTATTCACCAAAGAAAACGTTTATCATTAATCTTAAACAAAAACTACAATTTTCATCAATACTAGTTTTTTATCATTTTTCTGTTTAATTGTTTCTTTAATAAGTTCGGCATTTATCCAAATTTGGTAAAAGTGAATTTTGAAATTTCCAACATCCCTTTCCGTTTTCAAAGTCAATTTATTTAGAAATAATACAGTGTATTGAATCAAGGAATCTGTATCAATACTAGCCTTAATGTATTTTTCTATCCTTTCGAATAATAAATAGAAATCTTATGTTGCTTATATTATATCAGTTGGTTGTCTTCACGTATTCCTTTGCAGATGGGTTCGTTTCTTTCATGGACCTATTAAATTAAATTCTTCTGAAAATATCATTATAGTATCTCTCGCTTTGGTTTCTCCATGTATTTATAGTTGTATGAATACGCAATGCAATTAAGAAAGTGGTCAGATGTAACACATGGAATATGAAATATGTAATATAGTAACTTAACCTCATAATAGACAATAAACATAAACATATTTATGTCCTCGTCATCAAGTGTTGCACTCGATGGCAGTTGACAGGACCAACGCAAGGGCTCGCTAGGCAGTTGTCCCACGAACAAAGCGGATATGTGCTAATTTCTGTATGTCGTGATCTTCTGTCAAAACGTAAACTTTAGTATACAGTTTAATATTATGGACTGTTTATTTTGTATTCCTGTGTGGGGCTGTGTAGGTAGGGCCCCAATGCTCCGCTTTGCCTGTAGGCATCTAATGTTCTCGAGATGGCCCTCAAGTCGACTCAAGTAGATCTCCACATACACACAATCGCAAAGGTGTTCATTCCTGCCTAAGAACATTGATCAGTCCGGTCAAAGAAGGACATGGACATTATTTTGGATAAACGCAGTAAAGACACGAGCCCCTTCCACATCAAAGGACAAGTCTTTATCAGTCTCACTAATACACTGACGTACGAAAGAAACTACACTGTGATTATGTGTTTTGTGATTATGTTTCCCAAAACGACCTAAATACTTTGCTTTGGTGTTTTGCTTGCTTTCTAGTCACAAAAAGTGTTTACGTGTTTCATACACAGCACGTTTTAGAAAATAATCCCAAATCATAGATGTATACTTTCTTTAGTACGTCAGTATTTGCGCACTACTTTAGGGAAGAGGTACAATGTTCGATTGGATAAAAAAAATAAGTTCAAGAGACCGTTTATAATTTACGACATAGGGGGGTAATGACGATTTGTTATGGAGAAGCATGTACAATGTGAATGACTCCCTCCTAAAATTTGTGTACAAATTTGTGACACCCCCTACCACCACCACCCTGCATGTCATGTACAAAATCAGTGACACCCCTCCCCCCCATCTTATAATTTTCAAGCATGATTTTTAAATACTTTAATGTACAAAATTGCTGATACCTCTAGTACATGTGAACAAAATTGCTGACCCCCTACCTACCCAGAACAATTAGATGTCTGTCTTTGAAGAATTTGTTAAAGCTTATACTTCCTACCCAAACTGAAAGTTCAGGTTCCCCTATATTTAAGAGTATCGTCATTTTAGTCTGTATTCATGTAATAGTCAAAACCTCGATCCCGGATCCTAACACGTTTCCAGATGTACAGCTGGACGTTCAGGTAAATGATGAACTGTTAAAGTCGTTCTGGGCAGATGTGAACTTATGAACTTCAACAGACTGGTCCAGCAGACAATGCATCCAGTATTACCATCCCCGTGGGAATCAGAATTGTATTTTACAAAACAAGATAGTTTCAATCATACTGAACCTCGTCTCTCTTTTTCAGTCGACATTGCCACTCTCCGAACTGATGTGGACTCACTGCAGTCTCAGATGTCTTCTGTCACCTCCAGCATCACCAGCATCCAGGCGACTGCTGCAGGTGAGCTATAGTTGTTCCGAGAGTCTGGTACTTTTACAGAATCATGACCCGTGTATGAGATTTGGAATAAAACAACGATATCCATAAGACAATGTAGTGACTGAGTCACTTGCACAACCTTTACTTCCTTAATGGCCCTCTTTCACCCCGTGAAGATCCGGGTTAGAGGGGTTTTCAGCTAACCCATGCTTGTCGTAAGAGGCGACTAACGGGGTCGGGTTGTCAACTCGCTGACTTGGTTGACACATGTCATAGGTTCCCAATCCCAAAATGCTCATGATGTCAATCACCTGAATGTCTCGGCCAGACTCGATTATGTATAGACCACCGCCATAAAGCTTGAATATTGCTAAGTGCGGCTTGAAGATAATTTCTTGCTTCGATCTTCAGGGGTCATTTCTGCTAAACTGCAAGTAGGGTGAGATGATACTTGGTCAAAGCAGTCCAGGTTAGAACTGACACCCAGCGACAGGTGCTGACGTGATGAATCAGCTGGTCAGTGATCGGGTGATGGGTCAACGTACCCTGAGTGACCGTCTACTGATAACATCAATCTCATGATTGTCTGGTCCAGACTGCCGCCATCTAGCTAGAATATGGCTTGATATAGTGTCAAACAGCAAACGCTCGTACACACAGACACATAAAAGTTGTTTGATTGTTCTAACAGCATTAGCATAGCTTTCGGGTAAAAAAGCGAACGGCGGAAGTCTGTCCAGATGTGCTGCATCAATGATGACTAAACTGACACGAGTCCCTATTTCAACATTTATCCTATGATCCCTTGTCAGTAAACCTGAGGAATATTTGACTTGACACTGTTGTGATTTGTACCAACAATTAGGCAGGATGCGCTTATTGTTTCGCGAACACCTGCTATCATGAGCATTTGCAACTTTAAGGTGATTTTTTCAAACCCACGAGGTACAATTTACTGGAAAAATAGATAGGAAACATCTATTAGCAAAAATTCCAATGATTCTCATTGTTGTATGGCTGCAATATTACCAATGTAATTTAAACGTTCTACTCATTTTTTCATATAAGGTGCATACAAAAACAGTTGAGCGATATAACGAGTGACATTCAGTATTAAGTATAAATGTATTGTGGAACTGCGTAATATCGATAAAATGAACCTAAAGAACCCATTCTATTTTCATCATAAGAAATCCATTAAAACAAGTAGTTCATACAGTTCCGACTGTATCATGTGCGTGTCCTACCACACCATTGGCAAGCGTCCCAAACACTTGCAAAGGCATGTCACATATTTACTATAAAAAAACAGAGCAATATATGGTACGAGTCAAAACAGTGAAGTCATGAATTTTCGTCATCGATGCGCCAAGTGTATAAATCCCTTTCACATCTCTACCATAAAGATATGGAGGGTTTTAAATGTTGCAGCCATCACAAACACATGCAAACCCTAATTTTTCTTATCTGAAGCAAATATGGAAATATATGGCATTTGAGATTAGGGCATGATATGGTCATGGATGCGTCAAAATGTATTCCACATATCGACCACAAAACATGTTTTGGCTTTGAATGTTTTAACGTCATATGACGCTGTTTGAACATCATGGGAAACGGTATTTCCAACTATTTTGTCACATTTTTACAGCCCCGGGCCCCGCTATGGATTACAGTGCTGACATTGAGGGACTGAATGCAGGTTTGGCGGGTGTCGTAGACGAGCTTGCATCTACGCGTAGTACGCTGGAAGTCTCAATAGCAGATGGTGAGTATGTGTCAGGAAGTCTCAATAGCAGATGGTGTGTCAGGAAGTCTCAATAGCAGATGGTGAGTATGTGTCTGGGAGTCTCAATAGCAGATGGTGAGTATGTGTCAGGAAGTCTCAATAGCAGATGGTGAGTATGTGTCAGGAAGTCTCAATAGCAGATGGTGAGTATGTGTCTGGGAGTCTCAATAGCAGATGGTGAGTATGTGTCAGGGAGTCTCAATAGCAGATGGTGAGTATGTGTCAGGGAGTCTCAATAGCAGCTGGTGAGTATGTGTCAGGCTGACTGCTCCGTGAAGAGGACCAAAGGAGTAATAGGAAGATTATGTCATAGCACTACGAAGACCTGTTGGTGCAACTTTGGTGGGACCTGTGAAGGTCCGGGTTAGAATTGGCCCTTCAGTAACCCATGCTTGTCGTAAGTGGCGACTAACAGGATCGGGTGGTCAGGCTCGCTGACTTGGTTGACACATGTCATCGGATCCCAATTGTGCAGATCGATGCTCATGTTGTTGATCACTGGATTGTGTGGTCCAGACTCGATTACTTACAGACCGCCGCCATATTGCTGGAATATTGCTGAGTGTGGCGTAGAACTAAACTCACTCACTCACTCACTCACTTTGGTAGCATGAATGGGGGGTGGGGGTGAGTTAGTTGTTGTTTTTTAATTTGTTCATGCCTTTCGAAATTTAGAGTTGTTTTTTCTCGTTACTTTTATACGATTATTTTCTTTCTTATTTCAAGTTGAGTTTACGGCCTTATGGTGACATCTCTTTAAAAATACTTTACGAAAACTTTAAAGACAATCACAATGGACTCTCTGAAGCCTAGACATATGGCAAGTTTCATTATATCTGCGTCATTATCGATACTCTACCTTTGTTAAATGTCTTCTGAAATTATAGATTGATATGAAGTTGATACGAGAACTATCTTTCCTCAGGCATGATTGAATGCGTTCATCAGTGTGAATTGTATCTCTCTTAAAATGCAATGAAACTGAAGCTAAAATTGAGCTCAGAAAGGTATTCACAAAATTGTTTTCATACAGGCTCGTGAATAGATATCTAGAATGGTTGCTGAACATATTCTCACATTAAATATGAATCATTCGGCCTTTGAACTTCTTGGGCACATAAGTGGTTTTTTAATTCTGAAATGATGATTAAACGTGGGCAAAGAAATTCGTTGAGGGTAAAATGAAGGCAATAGTTGGACGTACTACGGCAACACTGAAATATGTATGACTTGAAGACTTTGTGTGAGATGAACATGAACTGTTATGCTTTACACTCTTCTTCAGTGGGAGCTGAGGTCACAACGTTTCACAGCTCGATGTCAAGTATAGAACTGCGAGTGACGGAGAATGAAAACGCCATCACAGGAGTCCATGGTAAGTCGGAATTACACACAAAAATAAACAGTCGGCCATCTTACCCACTCAGCCATCGCAGCTTCTACAATAATGGAAATCGGACAACTGGTAGTCTAGATGGCAGACTATGTGTACCCCTTTGACAAGTGTAACTTCACGAATGCTGTCCAACACACTCAGTTACGGACGTTTCCCATAACAATTGCAATATTGAAAGAAAGTTACGATTGTTCATAATAAAGTTGTAAAGACAAAAGTCCCAATATGGGTTTGGAGGACATTTTTAAGAAGTGCTGGCCATATAAAACACTTTAGATTTAGAAAAAATGTAGCCTCATTTTAGCGGGACATTTGAATTTGATGCTTGAACTAATAAACTGATGTCTTTTCAGCTGAGATCGATGGCCTATCCAGCAGAGTAGACAATGCTATCACACAAACTACTGTTGATGAGATCGACAGCGACTTGGACGACTTGGATGGTCGAATTAATGCACTTGAACGTAAGCATTCAAACAAGCCACCATACAAACTAAATACATAATTTATGAGTTAATGAGTTTTTACGCCGTTGAAATAAAATATCAAGTCCATTAGATATTTTTTTGTTGTTTAACGCCGCACTCAGCAATATTCCAGCTATTGTTGAATTTGAACCAGTCAATTTAGTGATCAATGGAATGAGCATCGACCTTCGCCTTTGTGATACGGTGACATGTGTAAACCAAGTCAGCGAGTCTGACCACCCAAGTCGCCTCTTACGACAAACATGAGTTACTGAAGACCGATTCTACTTCGCGGGTACATCTGTTAGAAACACATTTGTAAATGACGAATTATGTGATTTAACACTTTTTTTCATGACATCACGTTTATTGGAATGTATGCTTGTATCTGCCTTTGCATGTTGATGAACATGTAATAGGCTTTTCATGGGAATCGTTGGACGTTTACTTCCACTCTAAATATTTTAGCATTACAACATCACCCTATACAATATCAAAGTACCCACGACTTCAAAGTAGCATAATACCATTGGATTTGTGACGCAAAAACTAGCACCAAGGTAACGTTTTCACTGCCAGGGTTTAAGCACAACATGAAAGGACCTTTTTTCATAATGCTGAGAACCCGACATGAAAGGTGGTGGTTTGTGCTCTTGTGCATAGAGCCAAGCTCACAAATCTGTTGAGCAAGGTTGGTCACGGAAATTTCTTGGATGGGTGACGCTTGAGACTCTAGGGGTAATAACTCCACAACAAAGCCCACGTGACACATGTGGTCTCACGTTAGGGGAGTTAGTTTGTTCCCAATTGCGTATGTTCACCCGGCAGAAAGTGGGTACCCGGTGGGATAAGACATGTGACTATTAGACTCCTAGTGTCTCACAGACAGCTTGCGTTACCAGGGCTAATAAAGTCCATTATGTTGTATGCGCTTTGAGCATGCCCGTGAGGCGAGAGAGTGGGGCTGACTAAGTAGCCTTATTATTAGTATATATTGTGTGACACGCTATTAGTGAGTGAGTGAGTTTAGTTTTACGCCGCACTCAGCAATATCCCAGCAATATGGCGGCGGTCTGTAAATAACCGAGTCTGGACCAGACAATCCAGTGACCAACAGCATGAACATCGATCTGCACAATTGGGAACCGATGACATGTGTCAACCAAGTCAGCGAGTCTGACCACCCGATCCTGTTAGTCGCCTCTTACGACAAGCATGGGTTACTGAAAATCAATATTCTAACCCGGACCGTCACGGGTTTTGAAATGTATGGATGTTCTGCAGTGTCACCATTTGTATGTCTCTTTCAGTTCAGAGTGGAAGCACTTCGAATCAGGCGGATATCGACAGCGTTGTAGCACGGGTTGATGTTCTTGAAAGTACTCAGAATACCTTCGACTCATCAGCGATCGATGGTGAGTGAAATATCACATCACCTAAAAGCCGTTGGCCCTAATCGGACTGGTCATTTTTTGCCCAGCTGACATGATTGCAGGAGCCAGGAAACCTTCTCGGGGAACAAATCATGATATCAAAACACACGAAACAGCTGATTTTCTCTTTTGAAATTCCTTACAAAGCAGGATCTAGTTTAAAGAAGGGTTTCCCCTTTTGCAGAATATATCTGTGTGTTCTGAAACAGTGCGTGAAAACTTATCGTAATATCTCGGTTAAACCCCGAGATTATTAAATGGTGAGCCCGTTACAGCTTACCTTCTTGATGTAGAGTATGTCTATGCACATTCATGATTCGTGAATATATTCGACGTTTAGATGAATTAAGGACGTTTGCTCAAATGCCAGTAATACCGAAACTTGGAAGAGATGTGGTGCTGCTTGTCTTAGTCGACTCTGTAAATTATGTATCCTTGGAATAATTTAAGAATATTTCATTGACTTTAGTTCAGAGTATTTGCATGAATGTTATTATAAACCCAAACGTGAGTGGATTTAGTTGTTTTACCTTGTGTTCAGAATAATATTTTAACGAATTGTAAAAGGTTTGTGAAAGAACCGTTGCGTTAAGAAATGTGTTTGTAAAATGAACCATGCAGGATTTATTAAAACTTCCCGATGATCCTTAGAAAGAATATAGAAGATTATTGCAGATTCATGTACTTTTTAACTTAATGTTTTCATTATTAAGTCACAAACCAAATACTATTTCCTCAGCTTTACAAGAACAGGTGACTGGCTTGGAAGCAACCGTGGGTGGAGTTTCGGATAGTTTAGATCACATGGAAAGCAGTATCACGGCCCATCTCAGCGGACAAGGTAAACTTAGATCTTATCTAGTTCATCTTCATACGGGAATATGAATGCGTGTTCTGATATATGACGGCCTGTATCATCTCATTGTGACTTCACCACATCACCCGTTCTTATAGATGAAGGCCTGTATCATTTCTTTGTGGTTTCCCCACCTCACCCGTTCTGATGTATGCCGGTATCAGTTCTTTGTGGTTTCCCCACCTCACCCGTTCTGATGTATGCCGGCCTGTATCATTTCTTTGTGGTTTCCCCACCTCACCCTTTCTGATGTATGCCGGCCTGTATCATTCCTTTGTGGTTTCCCCACCTCACCCGTTCTGATGTATGCCGGCCTGTATCATTTCTTTGTGGTATGCCGGCCGTATCATCTCTGACCCGTTCTGATGCCGGCCTGTATCATCTCTTTGTGGTTTCGCCACCTCACCCGTTCTGATATAGGACGGCCTGTATCATTTCTTTGTGGTTTCCCCACCTCACCCGTTCTGATGTATGCCGGCCTGTATCATTTCTTTGTGGTTTCCCCACCTCACCCGTTCTGATGTATGCCGGCCTGTATCATCCCTTTGTGGTTTCCCCACCTCACCCGTTCTGATGTATGCCGGCCTGTATCATCTCTTTGTGGTGTATCATTTCTTTGTGGTTTCCCCACCTCACCCGTTCTGATGTATCCCCACCTCACCCGTTCTGATGTATGCCGGCCTGTATCATTTCTTTGTGGTTTCCCCACCTCACCCGTTCTGATGTATGCCGGCCTGTATCATTTCTTTGTGGTTTCCCCACCTCACCCGTTCTGATGTATGCCGGCCTGTATCATCTCTTTGTGGTTTCCCCACCTCACCCGTTCTGATGTATGCCGGCCTGTATCATTTCTTTGTGGTTTCCCCACCTCACCCGTTCTGATGTATGCCGGCCTGTATCATCTCTCTGTGGTTTCACCACCTCACCCGTTCTGATGTATGCCGGCCTGTATCATCCCTTTGTGGTTTCACCACCTCACCCGTTCTGATATAGGACGGCCTGTATCATCTCTTTGTGGTTTCCCCACCTCACCCGTTCTGATATAGGACGGCCTGTATCATCTCATTGCGGTTTCCCCACCACACCCGTTCTGATATATGACGGCCTGTATCATCTCTCATTGGTTTCACCACCTCACCCGTTCTTATAGATGGCGGCCTGTATCATCCCTTTGTGGTTTCGCCACCTCACCCGTTCTTAAAGATGGCGGCCTGTATCATCCCTTTGTGGTTTCCCCACCTCACCCGTTCTGATGTAGGAAGGCCTGTATCATCTCTTTGTGGTTTCCCCACCTCACCCGTTCTGATATAGGACTGGCCTTGTGGTTTCCCCACCTCCCGTTCCTTGTGGTTTCCCCACCTCGCCCGTTCTGATATAGGACGGCCTGTGTCATCTCCTTGTGGTTTCCCCACGTCCCCCGTTCTGATATAGGACGGCCTGTATCATCTCTCTGTGGTTTCACCACCTCGCCCGTTCTGATATAGGACGGCCTGTATCATCTCTCTGTGGTTTCACCACCTCCCCCGTTCTTTTGGCATCGCTTTGTGTTTTTTCCTCCAAGTATTCCTGGAAACCCCATTCAATGTTTCTTTTAAAACTAATTATTATTTTGCAGACACGAAAATCGACGAATCGTCGGCTTCCCTCTTAGATTTAATGAGCCAACTTGCTGAAACACGCGCTGAAATCGGTGTCTGTCAAAAAGCAGGAGGTAAGAGATGTCAAGGAAGACCATCAGGCAGTAGTAGTTCAACTGTCTATGAGACCACGTGGGAATATACGCCAGAATAAAGTTAGTAGTTAGCGCAATGTGCTCATGTAATTGCACAAGAATCAGCTGCAGATCATCTGCTGTTCTTTGCATCTTTTATACTTTTTTATACAAAATCTGAAATGTAAAAGAAAAAAGAGAACATGTTCATATGTTTACTGTCCCGTGATTAATATTGATTTAATGTGCTGGCAAACAATATGGCGTCTCCGATTGGCCAATTTCACGGTTGTCCTGCTTGTCTGAAGATCAGGACTAAATTGTAATTTTATCAAAACAGAAGTCTACAAACAGACGAATACGGAACCAATTGGTGGGGTTAAGAGTAGATATATCTCAGGGCCTAGTGTTCGAGTCGTTGCGAAATGAACTCGTCCAGGATATTTTTATGGTAATAAGTAAATTTGAAAATGTTTCCTTGTGTTTCAGGTTGCGATGACATCCATACCATGATTGAGCGTATGCAGACTCAGGCTGCGGAAATAGAAGTCCTTGTAACCTCTGTATCATCAACCAGTACAGAGAATGCTGGTAAGGTAACAACGAGGGTGTCAGTCGGGGTCCTTGCTGTGCCCTCCCTTTAGTCATGTCCCATTTGTCAAGCGATATGATGCCACACAAGTTATATTGTAGAATGCACCAGGACCCATAATGCTGATAGTTAAGTAGTAAACCCATGAAGATCCGAGTTGGAATTGATCTTCAGCAACCCATGTTTATCTTAAAAGTCGCTGGCTCGCTGACTTGGTTGACACATGTCATCGTTTCCCAAATGCGTAGATCGATGTTCATGCTGTTGTCTTGTCCAAACTCGATGTATTTACAGACCGCGTCATATAGCTGGAAAATTGGTGAACGGGACGTTAAACAACCAGTAAATAGACAAACCTAAGTATGAATGGACTGATCCAACACATACGATGAACAGGTCAAGACGTTTATTTACAATCCATTTTCATTATGAGGACTTTGACCAACCATCAAGTATCACAATAAAACAAAACACATCAACAAAACATGTAAAGATCATTTACAACAACAGTTTGAACACTATCTACATCACTAGTTTTAAAAATATTTGCTGCACTTGTTTTAAAATTAGTCACTGCAATCGTTTTGAGAAATCACTTCAATACAGAGAGACCATGCCCAAGCTATGCACTGTCACACTTCTAGTTTGGGTGATACAACTTGTGATTTGAACTTATCCAATTACCCACATACAACAACAGTGACGTATAACCAATGGGAATAAACTGTCTTTGTACTATTGAGGTTTTATTTAAATTTTGCGATTGGTTACGATAGTATGATGAGGACATAATTTATCTTCCCAAACAGCAGTTAATTTCATTCACCTATCATGTCTTACAATATTCGTTATTTTTAGACTCGGTCAAATGCAAGTTAATAGTTTTACCCCAATATTAGTCTTTGTAATGAATTGAATGGATATTTACTTCAATTTAAACAAGATTTTTGCAAATGTGATGTGAAACAATATTAACTCACTATATAAGATGACCAGTATGATTAATTTTACTATACCCACCATGGAATGTCGTGTGAGGGGTCGAGGTAAATATAAAACCTCAATGGAGCAGTGTGACCAGTTTGAAGTCTTGACGCCCTCTCGTCTGGTTCCAGAGAAATGCAATATAATTCGTTTATTTTATGCAGCTTTTGTAGGCGAGTACACAGTGAAGTTCGATGGAATGGAAACAACTATTGCCAATCTACAAAGTCAACTTGATGCTCGTAAGTGTTCAGCAAGAGGTGCGCGGGGGGTGGGGGGTGGGGTGGGGGTTTAGATAGGTGGGCAGGGGCAGGGGCAGACTCCCAACATGGATTACAGATCGTAAAGAACATTTTTGTGATCCTGCTGGAGTATTGCTGAAAGGGGCTTAAAAACAAACTCACTGAATGAGTGAGGTGGTTTAATGCTCAAGACAAACGACGCATTTACAACGCAAAACATCCGTGTATGATTCCCCACATGGGTACAATGTGTGAAGCCCTTTTCTGGTGTCTTCCTCCTTAACATTGCTAAATACCAAAACCATTCTTTTGTACCACATAATAAAACATATGGCTTCTTATATCAAGCTAGATAATAAATGATATGTTTACATTCAGAAGGGATTTATCAAGTAGTCTCCCTTTTGTACTCATCGGGACACTTTCCACGTTTTACAGGAAATACCGATTTTCGTGTAGTGGTAGCTATAGCCGTCTTGGCTGTTGTTTCAGAAGCCGCCAGTCAAACTGGTTCCAGCTCTTTGCAGAGCACAGTGGATGGGCTGGTAGCAGATGTTGCAAGTCTTCAAGAAGCTGGTAAATATATAGTTGTTCACAACCTGAGGCTCAAACATAGGCATGGGTGTGTACATCATGTACTTCAGAATATCAACGAGACACATAAAACAAATCCCGTAAGTCAGAAGAAAGGCTGTTGTGAAACCAATATGCCAAATAGATGCTATTGCTCGAATGCAGTTCAGTCATCTGCTTAGAAAATAATGAACTGAAGGAGAAATTATTACAACTGTCTTCCAGGTGAAATTATTGGTAGCCAAATTTTTGTGTGACTAGATAGACAAAAATAATAATCACGAAATTAATGAAGTCATTATTCGCAGCATACATGTATATGCTTTCTTATATATGCATTTATTCATTCGTGTGGTCAGGCTCGCTGATTTGGTTGGTACATGTCATCGTATCCCAATTGCGTGCTGCTCATCCTGTTGATCTGTGAATTGTCTGGTCCAAAATAGATCACTTACAGACCGCCTCCAGATAGCTGGAATATTGCTGAATGTGTCGTGAAACAACAAAGAAACAAAGAAGTATTGCAATGTAAAAGTTGAAAGAACTGAATCATTGGTAGACTTCGTGGCCAAACTGGCCTGAAGTACTTTTCAAAGTGTTGTTAATTAACACGTCCTTGTTTTGCCTGTGTCGTTTCATACTTTCACCCGTGAAGGTCCTGGGTTAGAATATTTATCTTCAGTAACCCATACTTGTCGTAAATAGGCGACTAACGGTATCGGGTGGTCAGGCTCGCTGACTCGGTTGACACATGTCATCGGTTCCCAATTGTGCAGATCGATGCTCATGCTGTTGATCAATGGATTGTCTGGTCCAGACTCGATTATTTACCCACCGCCGCCATATAGCTGGAATATTTCTGAGTGTGGCGTAAAACTAAACTCACTCACTCACTTTCATACATTCATAAACTTCATGTTCTGCTGCAGGTTCATCGACAACCTCATCCGTTACCGCTGTTCAGAGCGACATCAGCAACCATGCCGCGTCCATTGGAACCCTACAATGTATGTATGCGACTGTATTTTGACATGGAATATGATAATGTTATTATTATGCTTTACAGATTAAGATAAAATGCAAAAGTTGTGTTGTCCTAGTACTGTCAGGCTGGTTAGGGTGACCATCAAGTCAGGTACACTTGTCCATTCTACACGCAGCCCAGACAGGGAATGGGAATTTTCCCAGGAAGTGCTGCCATAAACCTACCAAAGGCTTTCCGAAAAATATGAGACTCCCCAACACTGCATCCTTCTGCATTTCCTAGTGTGTCAGAAGGAATGGGCTTCCGATGAAGAACCCGAGCATTCTCCGGATCTACAAGAGATCAGGAGGTTCCAAGCCCAGGACACCGATAACAATGTGGAGCCTGACGACAGTGTACTTGAGATGCAAACGAGATATTTCAAGGACGAGGTCCTCATATTTGCCATGGTTTGCCTGAATCTTGTCAATCACATTACAGTCAAAAGGGGCAGAAAATTCAATGATACGAATGATTTCGTGTTATCAAAAGAACAAGATAGATCATGTTTGTTGTCTTTGAAACGTCGGAGGCTGTATGTTGGCCTATTCCAAAGAATTTTGTAATTGTCATTTCAATGACGTCTTCTACATATTCTGGGTCCTGCCATGGATGAACCTCCGAGTCAAAACCTTAAGCATGGCGAAGACGGTAATAAAAGGACATTATGGCTCTTAAGATTCTGTGATTGTGCAAACGCTGCTCATCAACCGACAAGTGGTTTGACGGTCTCACTGAATTCCTTACATAATCCACATTCCATATTTACATTTGATACAAAATCATTCATTGACTGTTACGAGTAGGAAATGATTGGACCTGTAGGGCAGACAAAAGCCCTTTGGTTCCCTTTTTAGGCAGCTGACTTCAGTTTGAAATGCGCTCGATTCGAATCCCCATACTCGGTTCGAAGACTCGGTTCGAATCTCCATATGGGTATGATGTGTGAAGCCCATTTCAGGTGCTATCCGTCGTAATACTGTTGGAATATCGTTAAAATCGGCATAACACTAGCATAAACACAAACGAATATACTTGTCGTAGAAGGCAAATATAAGGCTGTCGTAATAGGCGAATATACTTGTCGTAAGAGGCAAGTAATTGGATCGGGTAGAAAGGCTCCCTGACTTGGTCGATGCAGGTCATCGTATTTCAGTGGACCCATGCTTGTCGTAAGAGGTGACCAACGGGATCGTGTGGTCATTCTCGCTAACTTCGTTGATATAACATCGGATCCAAATTGCGTAGACCGATGCTCATGCTGTTGATCACTGGATTGTGTGGTCCAGACCCAGGTATGTACAGAATGCCACCATGTAGCTGGAGTAATGCTGACCGGGTTGTTAAACAACTAGCAAACAAACATCGTATTCTTCCAATACATTCTACAAAATATGTTCAGGTAGTACGTCTTCTTCCAATTTTCTATAATCTTATATTTTTCAGCTAGCGTGACGGGGCTTCAGTCAAGTCTAGATGCCATGGTGGCAGATATATCGGCCGTGTCATCGGAATCAAGCGCTATACGTACGTCTTTTCATATAATTTCTCCCTTGACTAACACACTTCTCATCACCTTGACAGGATATTTCTTAAACGTCACTGTCACAATATAGTCAAAGGAGTTAATATATTGTTTGAAGTAAAACTGTCACAATATAGTTAAAGGGGCCGATGTTTGGTTTGAAGTAAAACTGACAAAATATAGTTAAAGGTGTCAATGTTTGGATTAAAGTAAAACTGTTACAATGTAGGTAAAGGAGTTTATGTTTGGTTTGAAGTAAAACTGTTACAATGTAGGTAAAGGAGTTAATGTTTTGTTTGAAGTAAAACTGTCACAATATAGTTAAAGGTGTCAATATTTGGTTTGAAGTAAAACTGTCACAATATAGTTACAGGTTTCAATGTTTGGTTTCAAGTAAAACTGTCACGATATAGTTAAAGGGGCCGATGTTTGGTTTGAAGTAAAACTGACAAAATATAGTTAAAGGTGTCAATGTTTGGATTAAAGTAAAACTGTTACAATGTAGGTAAAGGAGTTTATGTTTGGTTTGAAGTAAAACTGTTACAATGTAGGTAAAGGAGTTAATGTTTTGTTTGAAGTAAAACTGTCACAATATAGTTACAGGTTTCAATGTTTGGTTTCAAGTAAAACTGTCACGATATAGTTAAAGGGGCCGATGTTTGGTTTGAAGTAAAACTGACACAAAATAGTTAAAGCAGTCAATGTTTGGTTTGAAGTACGACCCTATTTCATATAATCGTTTTAATCACATTGCATTATTCATCAGCTACATCCGGCCCATAATTCACATACATAGTCCTTTAATATACTCTGTCAAGTATATTAAAGGACTATGTATGTGAATTATGGTCCGGATGGCCTACATTTCTGAAATAAAATCAATCAATCAATCAATCATCAGCTACGCTTACTACTCAGCACCCCATGCATACGAAGCGAAAATACATTTCCTAAGAGGCGACTAGCGGAGTCAGGCTCTCTTACTGGGTTAATGAATGCCATCGTTAGCCAGAGCGCATGTTTATTTCTTTGTTTTCTTGTCCAGTGCACCGTTTCACAAAGCTCTGGGAGCGCTTCGACTATCATAAGTCAATGTTACAGTAAAGGAAGTAACTTTGATCGTAGCCAATGTGTTAAGAATGGGCTTTTAAAAGAAGTTTGTAGGGCTACGAACGGTCCGAGAATAGCTAGCTAGGTTCTATATCACACCATACAAAGATAATGATTTCATTTTTTAAAATATTAAATTTACTTGCAGCTCACATATTTTGCTTGTTCAAAAAAGTATATATCATATGTGTATCAAGGTAAACAATTGCATACATCCTCCCATCTATTGACGAGTCTGACCTTCCTTTCTGTTTACAGAAAGCAGTGTGGACTCTCAGGTCCAGAATCTGCAGACCCAAATTGATGACCTCAGTGACACCATAGATAGTATGATCGAGGACGTAGGTAAGTCTTTCGTATTTCTTGGTACTTGTCTGTTTTGAGAGTTGCTTCAATCTGAGATTTCACCGAACTCTGAATCTGTCAGGCCCATGTTTCACTTCTGATCACACTACCAACCGTGAAACAATGTCTCACTTCTGATCACGAAACCAACCGTGGAAACAAGTCTCACTTCTGCCAACACTACAGTCCGTTTGATACAAACTGATACCGATGCATTGCAATCTAACACAAAAACAAATAGACATAAAAGAATCAAACCAACGCGGACTGCAATGACAACAACAGACCAACTCTAGAAATAAAATTGCATAATTTTTGTCACAAAAATAAAAAAAGTCATCATTTATTTCAGTGTGCGTTTTCCAAGTTTGTTACAAGGGCGCAGTGGCAACTTAATGACAGCGCGAAAAGCGAGATGCACGTGCATTAGTGACGTCGGAGACATGTGATTACTGCTGATTGACAAAGTGAGAGAAAATGAAAGTCTATAATTTACAAAGTCTGTGATTTTTTTCAAGGATGAAAATGACGGGGGGTGACCAAAGTATGCAACCACTGAGTTCATACAGCGCACTGCCTGTGCAGCTTGGGTACGTGTCATCTCGCCAGCTCAAAAGTTTGTTGAGAACTCGTTAACGCACGTGCATCTCGCTTTTCGCGTTTTAGTTGCCCATGCGCCCTTGTAACAAACTTGGAAAACGCACAAATAAATGATGACAGTTTCTTGAACAACCTTTTTAATTTTGTGTCACAAATTATGGAATTTTTCTGTTGTTTTTATTGCGTACCGCGTTGGTTTGGTTCTTTTATGTGTATTTGTTTTTGTGTCAGATTGAAATTCATCGGTATCATTTTGTCTCAAACGGCCTGTACCACCCGTGGAGCAATGTCTCACTTCTGACCACACCATCAACCGTGGAAACATGTCTCAGTTGTGACCATATTATCAACCACCTCAACCATGTCTCACTTCTGACCACACCATCAACCACCTCAACCCTGTCTCACTTCTGACTACACCATCAACAACCTCAACCCCGTCTCACTTCTGACTACACCATCAACCACCTCAAACATGTCTCACTTCTGACCACACCATCAACCACATCAACCCTGTCTCACTTCTGACCACACCATCAACCACCTCAACTATGTCTCACTTCTGACCACACATTGAACCACCTCAACCATGTCTCACTTCTGACCACACCATCAACCACCTCAACCCTGTCTCACTTCTGACCATATTATCAACCACCTCAACATGTCTCACTTCTGACCACACCATCAACCACCTCAACTATGTCTCACTTCTGACCACACCATCAACCACCTCAACCCTGTCTCACTTCTGACTACACCATCAACCACCTCAAACATGTCTCACTTCTGACCACACCATCAACCACTTCAACCCTGTCTCACTTCTGACCACACCATCAACCACCTCAACCCTGTCTCACTTCTGACCACACCATCAACCACCTCAAACATGTCTCACTTCTGTAAACACCATCAACCACCTCAATCATGTCTCACTTCTCAACCATCAACCACTCAAAATGTCTCACTTCTGTCTCACTTCTGACCACACCATCAACCACCTCAACCCTGTCTCACTTCTGACTACACCATCAACCACCTCAACCCTGTCTCACTTCTGACTACACCATCAACCACCTCAAACATGTCTCACTTCTGACCACACCATCAACCACCTCAACCCTGTCTCACTTCTGACTACACCATCAACCACCTCAACCCTGTCTCACTTCTGACTACACCATCAACCACCTCAACTATACTGAACCGCAAAAGAAACGCAAGTTGATTTAGAAATGTCAATATTTCTGAATCTGTGGAACAAACAATCTCAACACTACGAAAAAACAACAGACAAGTGATTGTTGAAGAAATGAGTCGTGATCTCTGGTGAAAACAACACTCAAGTTTACTGTAAAAGCATATGTTATCACTCCACCCTCACACACCAAAAATGTCACGAAACAGTGTGTCAATCAGTAGCGCGTGTGACCACCATTGGCTGCAATGCAGGCAGCACAACGACGTCTCATCGAGTCAACAAGTGTCTGAAAGAAGGCTTGGGGAATTTGATTCCATTCCATGACCAATCTGGCTTCCAAATCTCTAAGGTTTTGAGGTTGAGCAGCTGTCTGTATCCGTTTACCAATTTCATCCCACACATGCTCGATTGGTGCCATATCCGGGGACAGAGAGGGCAAGGGCAGTACAGCAATGTTGTTCCCTCTGAGGAAGTCCATAGAGACCCGTGCAGTGTGAGGACGAGCATTGTCCTGCTGGAACGTCTGGAGCTGAGGTTGGGCCTGGAAGAGCGGTACAACGTGCTGTTGAAGGACCTGGTCTCTGTAGACTACAGCAGTCACACGTTGACGAAACACGTGTAAACGTGTTCTGTGGTGGTAGCTGAAGCCACCCCATACCATGAGTCTTCCACCTCCCCAGCGGTCAGCTTCCACAACACAACAGTTGGCGTAACGTTCATTACGTCGTCTCCATACACGTAATCGGCCATCGGCGTGGGACAAGTTGAATCTGGACTCATCAGAAAACAACACTTGTTGCCATTGTTGACGTCGCCAACGCTGGTGTTGTCGCGCCCACTGTAAACGATTTTGGCGGTGACGTTGCGTCAGAATCGGTCCGACGTAAGGACGGCGACATCTGATCCATGCTGCCCTCAGACGACGACGAACAGTGTCTGCAGAGATGTGACGTTGTGGCCCTTGAATGGTTGCCGCTGTCTGTGTTGCTCGTTGCTGTCGGTTACGCAGATGAGTAACCCGGATGTGACGATCTTGCGCTGGCGTTGTTACCCTGGGACGTCCTGAACGTGGTCGGTCTGGAACATTACCGGTTTGACGATACCTTGCGGATAGTCTTGTGATTGTTGTCATGTGACATCTGAAGTGCCTGGCCACTTTAGTTGGTGTGGATCCGGTCTGCAACATTCCAACGGCGATTCATCGTTGCTGTTCAGTTAGACGTGGGATGTTTTCTCCGCGTTGTCACAGTCAATTTTGTGTTCTATGGTGTTTTTTTAATAACCTGCCTTATAAAGCTTCAAACTGGAGTGAAATGCACGCATTTTTGTGTGAAACACAAAAACTTCATGCAAAAAAACACGAAAAACATGAAAATGATTGCGTTTGGGCGATATGATCAAGAATCAGCGGCAACAACGGCAAAACCATCTTCGAATGCTTAGTTCTATAATGGTATACTTTGTTGTCCTAAAAGGAATGCATTTGGAACGTATGTTTTGAAAATAGTAACTTGCGTTTCTTTTGCGGTTCAGTATATGTCTCACTTCTGACCACACCATCAACCACCTCAACCCTGTCTCACTTCTGGCTACACCATCAACCACCTCAACTATGTCTCACTTCTGTCTCACTTCTGACCACACCATCAACCACCTCAAACATGTCTCACTTCTGACCACACCATCAACCACTTCAACCCTGTCTCACTTCTGACCACACCATCAACCACTTCAACCCTGTCTCACTTCTGACCACACCATCAACCACCTCAAACATGTCTCACTTCTGACCACACCATCAACCACCTCAACATGTCTCACTTCTGACCACACCATCAACCACCTCAACCCTGTCTCACTTCTGACCTCACCATCAACCACCTCAAACATGTCTCACTTCTGTAAAACCATCAACCACCTCAATCCTGTCTCACTTCTGACCACACCATCAACCACCTCAACCCTGTCTCACTTCTGACTACACCATCAACCACCTCAACCCTGTCTCACTTCTGACTACACCATCAACCACCTCAAACATGTCTCACTTCTGACCACACCATCAACCACCTCAACCCTGTCTCACTTCTGACTACACCATCAACCACCTCAACCCTGTCTCACTTCTGACTACACCATCAACCACCTCAACTATGTCTGACTTCTGACCACACCATCAACCACCTCAACCCTGTCTCACTTCTGGCTACACCATCAACCACCTCAACTATGTCTCACTTCTGACTACACCATCAACCACCTCAACCCTGTCTCACTTCTGACCATATTATCAACCACCTCAACCATGTCTCCCTTGCAATTTACAGATACCAGCTGTGACTACCCATGGTCATTTAGGTCCTCCCCTGGCACGTGTATCTATACGGCCTATAATGTCAGGGCTTACTGGATTGACGCAAAGGCATGGTGCGAGACATTGTGCTCAAGCTGTCGTCTCTACAAGGTTGACACGTATGCTAAACAATCTGACTTGGTCAGCTACATCAACTATTACATATGTAAGTAAATCACCATCACATAGTCTCATTATTCATTGGGTAGCCTAGTGGGTAAAGCAGACGCTCGTCATGTCGGGTTCAATTCCCCACAAGGGATGCAATGTTTGAAGCCCATTCTGGTGACCCCCGCCATGATATTGCTGGAGAATTGATAACAGCGGCGTAAAACCATACTCATTTGAACAGTTCCAGTTGGATCGGACAAAAATACCTCTCTGTGAAAAGCAATAACCGATGTGTCTGCTGGTTCATAATTTTTGTCGTTGCCTAATCGAGGTTTTCTTTGTACTCATTCCTATTTCCCATCTTCTTGTCATATTGCGAACTTGATGCCAGTTCGAGCAAACCGCTGTTATAATTAGGAACAGGATATCATAACATCTTTCAAATGATTCGTTTCGTTTTTCACGACAGAATAGAAACATTATTCTGTGGCTTTATGTTTGTTAGTCCTGGCCAGGTAATGGCGTGTTTGATGTCATGAGTTCCTATGTATGCAATTTGGAATCAATTATACACCACGCTGTGTCATGTCGGCAAATGGCATTATTCTTGTCTCGTATCAAATCCGATGTTTGTATTTTCAGGGGACTTCAGCAATGACTACTTGGTTGGCTTCTCTTCTTTGTCAAGTCAGCAATACAGATGGACAGATGGTTCCACGACGTTCGATAGCTGGACTTGGTGCTCAGGGGAACCGAATAACTGGGGTCACGGTTGCGGCAGTTTGTGGAATGGAGCTGGCCTCTGTCTGGACGATGTCAACTGTGACGCGTACAACAAGTTTATTTGCGAGAAGGTCATTTCATAGGTCATTGCACTGTTTGTGAAAGAGATAATAAAATTTGCAGATAACTCTTATTCCTGGAGTTTTTTATTACATGCTGGTGATATCAAAATTTACCACAAAGGATTCACATCTGGGTGAGTGAGTGAGTGAGTGAGTGAGTGAGTGAGTGAGTGAGTGAGTGAGTGACGCATCGGCATCATTTCAACCATATAGAGACGGGACCAAGTTTGTACGCATACACATTTCCATTCTAAAAACAAAGTTCATGTTTTTAATGGAGTTTCTGAAAAAATATTTTGTCTTTATAACATTAGCATTTACTAAAAGGAAACGTAACAACACCAAATTTGGAAAGAAAATGTCATACACATACATAGTTACAATTTTTAAAAGGGACCAATTTCTCTTTTGAGTAGTTCACAATGAGACGCATGCTTTCACGGGTACACAGCAGATCTTTCAGATTTATGATGATAATGATTATGATGATGATGATGCATCCAATGCATTTGAAACGTCCACACAGTCACGCAGAATATGCTTGATGGTGAACACTTCATCTTAACAGATACACTTAGGAGGTTCATCTCCATCCGCTTTATGCAGTGAGTGAGTGAGTATGGTTTTACGCCGCTTTTAGCAATATTCCAGCAATATCGCGGCGGGGGACACCAGAAATGGGTTTCACACATTGTGCCCAAGTGGGGATTCGAACCCGGGTCTTCGGCGTGACGAGCGAACTCTTTAACCACCAGTCTACCCCACCGCCCCTTCGCTCTAAGCAGATAACCATGAGTAAACCGACTGTGTCCAATACGACATCGTCGTAAAATGACTATATCATGTCTTGACTGACAACCCAAATGATTATAACCGATTGTTTGTTTCAAGTCATAAATTTTATTTTTTCCTACCTGGGTGTTCCACCTTTTTTGCATAAGATCCCGAGTATATATTTTAATAATGGGATTGAAACGTTACTCGGGATTCATTTGTATGGGACGTGGGGTGGATTAGGGGTTAATGCGTTCGCTCTTAACTGCGAAGACCAAGGTTTTATTCCCAACGTGAGTACAAAATGTGAACCCCGTTTCTTTCTCCGCCATGATTTATGACACTGAGATATCACAAAATGCGGCGTAAAACCATACTCACACACAAAATTCACTGTTGGTGTCATCTGACCTTTAATCAAACGTTTGACTTGCCACTGAATGCTTGAGACGTTTGTCACTTTTTAATAGTGATTTTTCGGCTCATGCTATAGCCAAAATCGTCCAATCTACTTTACCTCAGACTCGAATTAAAGGGTCAGCTGCAGTGTTCCTTAAACGGGGATAAAAATGTACTCTAAAGATCAAATTTATATCGGTGTTATTTCCAATCAGAAAAACGGTTCTGAATTCATTTTTTCGGGTTCAGTTGAAATGCCGTAAGAGGCGACTAACGGGATCCCGTGGTTAAGCTCGCTGATTTGGTGGACACATGCCATCGTATCTCTGTCAGTGAGACGTTGGGAGCCTTGTCTGGTAAGAAACTGATAGTTTCTTCAGAGAGTAGGTCACGCAACAACAGGTTTGACATTCGCCATTTTGTCCTCTAGCGTGTCCTTTGTCACGTGATTGCCACAAAGGAAGTACCTCCTGCGCAAGTACGACAAATTCAGCGGAAACTCAAGTATTGCGCAGACCAATGCACATAGTGTTGATCATTGGATTGTCTGGTCCAGATTATACATACGTGTGCGTCTTGAGACAGAGCGGAGAGGATATGCATCTTCCAAGAGACTTGAGGGCAGTTGCGCCTTGTAAAAGAGTGGAGGGCATGTGCGTCTTGTGTGAGAGTGGAAGACACGTGCAACTTGTGAGAGAAAGGAGGGCATGTGCATCTTGTGAGAGAAAGGAAGGCATGTGCAACGTGTGAGAGAACGAAGGGCATGTGCATCTTGTGAGAGAAAGGAACGCATGTGCATCTTGTGAGAGAAAGGAAGGCATGTGCAACTTGTGAGAGAAAGGAAGGCATGTGCAACTTGTGAGAGAAAGGAAGGCATGTGCAACTTGTGAGAGAAAGGAGGGCATGTGCATCTTGTGAGAGAAAGGAAGGCATGTGCAACTTGTGAGAGAAAGGAAGGCATGTGCAATCTTGTGAGAGAAAGGAAGGCAACTGCGTCTTGTGAGAGAAAGGAAGGCATGTCCATCTTGTGAGAGAAAGGAAGGCATGTGCATCTTGTGAGAGAAAGGAAGGCATGTGCGTCTTGTGAGAGAAAGGAGGGCATGTGCATCTTGTCAGAGAGTGGAAGGAACGTGCTTCTTGTGAGAGAAAGGAGGGCATGTGCGTCTTGTGAGAGAAAGGAAGGCATGTGCATCTTGTGTGAGAAAGGAAGGCATGTGCATCTTGTGAGAGAAAGGAAGGCATGTGCATCTTGTGAGAGAAAGGAGGGCATGTGCATCTTGTCAGAGAGTGGAAGGAACGTGCTTCTTGTGAGAGAAAGGAGGGCATGTGCGTCTTGTGTGAGAGTGGAAGACACGTGCAACTTGGGAGAGAAAGGAGGGCATGTGCATCTTGTGAGAGAAAGGAAGGCATGTGCATCTTGTGAGAGAAAGGAGGGCATGTGCATCTTGTGAGAGAGGAGGAAGGCGTGAGAAAGGAAGGCATGTGCGTCTTGTGAGAGAAAGGAGACATGTGCATCTTGAGAGAGAGAGGGCATGTGCATCTGTGATGAGAAAGGGTGCATGTGCAACTTGAGAGAGAAAGGAGGCAACTGCGTCTTGTGAGAGAAAGGAAGGCATGTGCATCTTGTGAGAGAAAGGAGGCATGTGCATCTTGTGCATGTGCGTCTTGTGAGAGAAAGGAGGGCATGTGCATCTTGTGCTTCAATGTGCGTCTTGTGAGAGAGTGGAAGACACGTGCAACTTAGAGAGAAAGGAGGGCATGTGCATCTTGTGAGAGAAAGGAAGGCAACGTGTGAGAGAAAGGAGGGCATGTGCATCTTGTAAGAGAGTGGAAGGCACGTGCTTCTTGTGAGAGAAAGGAGGGCATGTGCGTCTTGTGTGAGAGTGGAAGACACGTGCAACTTGTGAGAGAAAGGAGGGCATGTGCATCTTGTGAGAGAAAGGAAGGCATGTGCAACTTGTGAGAGAAAGGAGGGCATGTGCATCTTGTCAGAGAGTGGAAGGCATGTGCAACTTGTGAGAGAAAGGAGGGCATGTGCATCTTGTGAGAGAGTGGAAGGCATGTGCATCTTGTGAGAGAAAGGAGGGCATGTGCATCTTGTGTGAGAGTGGAAGACACGTGCAACTTGTGAGAGAAAGGAAGGCATGTGCATCTTGTGAGAGAGTGGAAGACACGTGCAACGTCTCAGAGAAAGGAGGCCATGTGCGTCTTGTGAGAGAGTGGAAGACACGTGCAACTTGTGAGAGAAAGGAGGCCATGTGCGTCTTGTGAGAGAGTGGAAGACACGTGCAAATTGTGAGAGAAAGGAGGGCATGTGCGTCTTGTGAGAGAGTGGAAGACACGTGCAACTTGTGAGAGAAAGGAGGCCATGTGCGTCTTGTGAGAGAGTGGAAGCAATGTGCACCTTGTGAGAAAAAGGAGGGCCTGTGCGTCTTGTGAGAGAGTGGAAGACACGTGCAACTTGTGAGAGAAAGGAGGCCATGTGCGTCTTGTGAGAGAGTGGAAGACACGTGCAACTTGTGAGAGAAAGGAGGCCATGTGCGTCTTGTCAGAGAGTCGAAGGCATGTGCATCTTGTGAGAGAAAGAAGGGCATGTGCGTCTTGTCAGAGAGTGGAAGACACGTGCAACTTGTGAGAGAAAGGAGGGCATATGCATCTTGTCAGAGAGTGGAAGGCATGTGCAACTTGTGAGAGAAAGGAGGGCATGTGCGTCTTGTGAGAGAGTGGAATACACGTGCAACTTGTGAGAGAAAGGAGGCCATGTGCGTCTTGTGAGAGAGTGGAAGACACGTGCAACTTGTGAGAAAAAGGAGGCCATGTGCGTCTTGTGAGAGAAAGGAGGGCATGTGCATCTTGTCAGAGAGTGGAAGGCATGTGCATCTTGTGAGATAAAGGAGGGCATGTGCAACTTGTGAGAGAAAGGAGGGCATGTGCGTCTTGTGGAGAGACAGGAGGGCATGTGCGTCTTGTGAGAGAAAGGAGGGCATGTGCGTCTTGTGAGAGAAAGGAGGGCATGTGCGTCTTGTGAGAGAAAGGAGGGCATGTGCGTCTTGTGAGAGAAAGGAAGGCATGTGCATCTTGTGAGAGAAAGGAGGGCATGTGCGTCTTGTCAGAGAGTGGAAGGCATGTGCGTCTTTGTGAGAGTGGAACAGGAGAAAGCCATGTGCGTCTTGTCAGAGAGTGGAAGACACGTGCATCTTGTGAGAGAAAGGAGGGCATGTGCATCTTGTGAGAGAAAGGAGGGCATGTGCGTCTTGTGAGAGAAAGGAGGGCATGTGCGTCTTGTGAGAGAAAGGAGGGCATGTGCGTCTTGTGAGAGAGAGGAGGGCAAGGAGGGCATGTGCGTCTTGTGAGAGAAAGGAGGGCATGTGCGTCTTGTGAGAGAAAGGAGGGCATGTGCATCTTGTGAGAGAAAGGAGGGCATGTGCGTCTTGTGAGAGAAAGGAGGGCATGTGCGTCTTGTGAGAGAAAGGAGGGCATGTGCGTCTTGTCAGAGAGTGGAAGACACGTGCAACTTCTGAGAGAAAGGAGGCCATGTGCGTCTTGTGAGAGAGTGGAAGGCATGTGCATCTTGTGAGAGAAAGGAGGGCATGTGCGTCTTGTCAGAGAGTGGAAGACACGTGCAACTTGTGAGAGAAAGGAGGCCATGTGCGTCTTGTGAGAGAGTGGAAGGCATGTGCAACTTGTGAGAGAAAGGAGGGCATGTGCCTCCTGTGAGAGAGTGGAAGACACGTGCAACTTGTGAGAGAAAGGAGGGCATGTGCGTCTTGTGAGAGTGGAAGCCATGTGCAACTTGTGAGAGAAAGGAGGCCATGTGCGTCTTGTCAGAGAGTGGAGGGCATGTGCATCTTGTGAGAGAGTGGAAGGCATGTGCGTCTTGTGAGAGAGTGGAAGACACGTGCAACTTGTGAGAGAAAGGAGGGGCATTGCATCTTGGCCGGAGCGTCTTGGAGAGGCATGTGCGTCTTGTTGAAGAAAGGAGGGCATGTGCGTCTTGTGAGAGAAAGGAGGGCATGTGCATCTTGTGTGAGAAAGGAGGGCATGTGCGTCTTGTGAGAGACAGGGATGGAGTCTTGTGAGAGAAAAGGAGAACTGTCGTGTGAAGAGAGAAAGGAGGGCATGTGCGTCTCTTGTGAGAGAAAATTGTGAGAAGGCATGTGCGTCTTGAAGAGAAAGGAGGGCATGTGCATCTAGTGAGAAAGGAGGGTTATGTGCGTCTTGTGAAAGGAAAGGAGGGCGTATGCGTCTTGTGGAGAAAGGAGGCCATGTTGCGTCTTGTGAAAGACAGAGGGCATGTGCGTCTTGTGAGAGAAAGGAGGGCATGTGCGTCTTAGGAGAGAAAGGAGGGCATATTGCGTCTTGAGAAAGAGAAAGGAGGCCATGTGCGTCTTGATGAGAGAAAGGAGGGCATGTGCGTCTTGTGAGAGAAACACGTGCAACTTGTGAGGAGAGAGAGAAAGGAGGCCATGTGCGTCTTGTCAGAGAATTTGGAAGGCATGTGTGCGTCTTCAGAGAGAGAAAGAAGGGCATGTGCGTCTTGTCGAGAGAGTGGAAGACACGTGCAACTTGCCGAGAGAAAGGAGGTCATGTGCATCTTGTCAGAAAGTGGAAGGCATGTATCTTGACGGCTTGTGAGAGAAAGGAGGGCATGTGCGTCTTGTGAGAAGTGGAAGACACGTGTAACGTATTGAGGAAGGAGGCATGTGCGTCTTGCGAGAGAGGAGGAAGACATGTGCGTCTTGTGAGAAAGGAGATGGCCTTGCGTCGTTCGTGTGAGGAGAAAGGAGGGCATGTGCATCTTGTCAGAGACTGAAGGCATGTGCGTCTTGTAGAGAAGAAGGGCATGTGCGTCATGAAGCAACAGGAGGGCACAATGATCTTGGAGGGCATCTGCGTCTTGTAGAGACAGGAGGCCATGTGCGTCTTGTGAGAGAAGGGAGGGCATGTGCGTCTTGTGAGAGGAGAGGCATGTGCGTCTTGTGAGAAAGGAGGGCATGTGCGTCTTGTAGAGGGAAAGGAGGGCATGTGCGTCTTGTGAGAGAAAGGAGGGCACGTGCGTCTTGTGAAAGGAGGAAGGCATGTGCGTCTTGTGAGAAAGGAGGGCATGTGCGTCTTGTGAGGGGAAAGGAGGGCATGTGCGTCTTGTGAGAGAAAAGGAGGGCACGTGCGTCTTGTGAGAGAAAGGAGGGCATGCATCTTGTGAGAGAAAGGAGGGCATGCGTCTTGTTGAGAAAGAGAAGGCCATGTGCGTGGAAGACACTTCGAGAGAAAGGAGGCCATGTGCGTCTTGTCAGAGAGTGGAAGGCGTGTGCATCGGCAGGAGGAAAGAAGGGCATGTGCGTCTTGTGAGAGAGTGGAAGGAGCATGTGCAACGTGAGAGAAAGGAGGGCATGTGCGTCTTGTGAGAGACAGGAACATGCGTAAATGCAGAAAGGAACATGTGCGTCTTGGGAGGCATGCGTCTTGTGAGAGATCAGGAGACACGGCGTCTTGTGAGAGAAAGGAGGGCATGTGCGTCAGTCTTGAGAGAGGGGAATGTGCATCTCAGAGCAGTGCAACTTGTGAGAAAAGGAGGAACATGTGCGTCTTGTGGAGAAGAAGGGCATGTGCATCTTGTGAGAGAGGAAGGCATGTGCGTCTTGTGGAGAGAAAGGAAGTATGTGCAACTTGTGAGAGAAAGGAGGACATGTGCGTCTTGTGAGAGAGTGAGGAGACACGTGCAACTTGTGAGAGAAAAGCAGGAGGACATGTGCGTCTTGTGAGAGAAAGAAGGCATGTGCATCTTACGAGAAAAGGAGGGCATGTGCGTCTTGTGAGAGAGTGGAAGACACGTGCAACTTGTGAGAGAAAGGAGGGCATGCATCTTGTGTGGAGAGAGTGGAAGGCATGTAATCTTGTAGAGAAAGGAGAGACCATAAAGGAGGAGAATGGAAGCGTCTTGTGAGAGAGAGAACAGGAGCACGTGCATCTTGTGAGAGAAAAGGAGGGCATGTGCGTCTTGTGAGATAAAGGAGGACATGTGCGTCTTGTGAGAGAATTCGGAGGGCATGTGCGTCTTGTGAGAGAAAGGAGGAACATGTGCATCTTGTGAGAGAGTCGGAGGGCATGTGCGTCTTAATGAGAGAAAGGAGGACATGTGCGTCTTTGTGGAGAAAGGAGGGCATGTGCGTCTTGTGAAAGAAAGGAGGGCATGTGCGTCTTGCGGAGAGAAAGGACGTCATGGTGCGTCTTAGAGGGAGCCAGGAGGGCATGTGCATCTTGTGAGAAAAGGAGGGCATATTGCGTCTTGTGAGAGAAAGGAGGACATGTGCGTCTTGTGAGAGAAAGGAGGCCATATTGCGTCTTATGTGAGAGAAAAGGAGGCATGTGCGTCTTGTGAGAGAGTGGAAGACACAGTGCAACTTCTTGTGAGAGGAAAGGAGGCCATGTGCGAGGGCAATGCTGTCTTGTGAGAGAAAGGAGGGCATGGTGCGTCTTGAGAGAAAGGGAGGGCATGCGTCTTGTGAGAGAGAGTGGAAGACACGTGCAACTTGTGAGAGAAAGGAGGGCATGTGCGTCTTGTGAGAGAGTGGAAGGCATGTGCATCTTGTGAGAGAAAGGAGGGCATGTGCGTCTTGTGAGAGAGTGGAAGACATGTGCATCTTGTGAGAAAGGAGGCCATGTGCGTCTTGTGAGAGAAAGGAGGCCATGAGTGGAGCATGCGTCTTGTGAGAGAAAGGAGGGCATGCGTCTTGTGGAAAAGAGAAGAGGAGGGCATGTGCGTCTTGTGAGATAAAGGAGGGCATGTGCGTCTTGTGAGAGAAAGGAGGGCATCTGCGTCTTGTGGAAGACAGGAGGGCATGTGCGTCTTGTGAGAGAAAGGAGGGCATGTGCGTCTTGTGAGAGAAAGGAGGGCATGTGCGTCTTGTGAGAGAAAGGAGGGCATGTGCGTCTTGTGAGAGAAAGGAGGCATGTGCGTCTTGTGAAAGAAAGGAGGGCATGTGCGTCTTGTGAGAGAAAGGAGGGCATGTGCGTCTTGTGAGAGAAAGGAGGGCATGTGCGTCTTGTGAGAGAAAGGAGGGCATGTGCGTCTTGTGAGAGAAAGGAGGGCATGTGCGTCTTGTGAGAGAAAGGAAGACATGTGCAACTTGTGAGAGAAAGGAGGCCATGTGCGTCTTGTGAGAGAGTGGAAGATGCATGTGCATCTTGTGAGAGAAAGGAGGGCATGTGCGTCTTGTCAGAGAGAGTGGAAGACACGCAACGTGCGTCCTAGGAGAGAAAGGAGGCATGTGCATCTGTCAGAGAGTCGAAGGCATGTGCAATTGTGAAAAGAGGCATGTGCCTCCTGTGAGAGAAGTGGAAGACACGTGCAACTTGTGAGAGAAGGAGGGCATGTGCGTCTTGTGAGAGAGGAAGACACGTGCAACCTGTGAGAAAGGAGGAGGCGTGTGTGCGTCTTGTGAGAGAAAGGAGGGCATGTGCATCTTGGTCAGAGAGTGGAAGGCATGTGTGCATCTTGTAGAGATAAAGGAGGCATGTGCAATCCCGTAAGAGAGAAAGGAGGCCATCTGCGTCTTGTGGAAGACAGGAGGGCAGGTGCGCGTCTTAATGAGAGAAAGGAGGGCATGCGTCTTATGTGAGAAAGGAGAGGCATGTGCCGTCTTGTGAGAGAGGAAAGGAGGCATATGTCTTGTGAGAGAAAAAGGGCATGTGCGTCTTGTGAAAGACAGGAGGGCATGTGCATCTTGTGAGTAAAAAGAGCATGAGTCTGTGGTGAGAAAGAGAACATGTGCGTCCTTGAGAGAAGAGTGGAGGCCATGTGCGTCTTGTGTGAGATGAAGACATTAACGCAACCGGTGAGAGAAAGGAGGCATGTGCATCTTGGTGAGAGAAAAGGAAGGCATGTGCAACTTAGAGAAAGGAGGCAATGTGCGTCTTGCAGGAGACTGGATGCCATGTGCGTCTTGTGGAGAGAAAGGAGGTATGTGCGCTCGCAGCAGAGAAAGGAGGGCATGTGCGTCTTATGTGAAAGACAGGAGGATGCTGCGCATCTTGTGAAAAGAAAGGAGGGCATGTCTTGTGGAGAAAGGAGGGCATGTGCGTCTTGGTGAAAGCACAGGAGGGCGTGTGTATCTGAGAGAGAAAGGAGGGTACCGCCGCGTCTTGTGTGAAGAAAGGAGGCATGTGCGTCTTGTGAAAGAAAAGGAGGGCATGTGCATCTTGTGAGAGAAAGAGGCCATGTGTCGTCTTGTGAGAGAGTGGAAGACACGTGCAACCACCAGAGAAAAAGGAGGCCATGTGTGCCGTCTTGTGAGAGAAAGGAGGGCATGTGCATCTTGTCAGAGAGTGGAAGCCGCATGTGCATCTTGTGAGATAAAGGAGGGCATGTGCAACTTGTGAGAGAAAGGAGGGCATCTGCGTCCTTATATGCAGAAGACAGACGCATGTGCGTCTTGTGAGAGAAAGGAGGGCATGTGCGTCTGTGTGAGAAAGGAGGACGTTCTGGTCGGTTTCAT